>NC_090945.1:80301587-80618587 GCF_040807025.1 Struthio camelus
GTGGGCCAGAGAAACTTATCTTCTCATGTTTCTGCAAAGCGCAGGTGTCCATTCACTTAAGAGAGCAATTAAGATATAACGTTAATAGTGCAAAGCAAACAAAAAAAGCCGCTACTCGCAGAGTGAGGCGAACGTAATGCAAGAGCGAAATGGGGTAAACGTGTCATAAAAGGATGTCCTCGGCTGTCACGCGATTCCCAGGGCCGGGGTGCACGAACCAGGGGACGCCCGACGTGGGAGGGGGACGCGCCGCGGCGTCCCCAGGCCTCAGGGCCCCTGGCCCCACTGGCACTTTCGTTCATGTTAACACGTGGCAAAACTGCTGCAAATACAGACTGGGAATAGTAACTCCCACCCAATGCTCCCTTTTAAGCTACAAAACCAGCCCCGGGAAATTCTTTGACTATTTTTTTGAATACTTGAGTTATTATCTGACAGGAATATCGGCCCTTCCTCTGCCGCCCGTGACCCAGGCTGAACCTGTTTGGCCTGTGTTATTGTGCTCGTGTAATTCGGTGGAAAAGAGATTGGATTAAACAGGCAGCCCTGGAGGAGTAAATAAAAGGAACGTGCTTTCAAGAGTAAATAGACAAGTCTGGGGATAATAGAATAACTCCTGGCAGTGCTTAATCAGAGAGGAAATAATGCCCGCGCTAAAATCGGAGCACGGATAAGGAAGAGCCCAACAAAACCCACAGGGGTGCAGAGGACGGGAACGCTGCTCTCTGGGGTGTCTACAAATACGAACTGGAAAGGAGAAAAGAAAGCATTAAAAAAAAATGAGGCAGATCTCCAGAACAGTCCCATTTACGCTGAGGAGGAAGCCCGTTTTCTGAACGGTCTGCGCACGTGGAGACCTTTTCTTCAGATGACTGCAGAGACCAGCCGCATTAGCTCCTGGTAATTCCCTCACTGATTCCAGACCAAATCTGTTTAGCAGCAGAAATATGTTTTTTTTCCCCGCTGCCAGCCCTGCAGTTCAACCTGGACTGCCGGGTCGAGTCCTCGGCTTCACCTCCCCGTTTCCTTTCATGCTGCTCCAGCAAAGTCCAGAGCGTGTCTGAAGGCAGTAACGGGATTTTCCTAGCACGGGGGATCCTACGCAAGTAGCCAGCAGCTCCTGCCCGGGCCAGTAGCAGGATGTCCCGGGGCAGGAGAGGGCCGGGAGGATTCGACGCTTGCTGGCAGCCTCCGCTGGGAGGATGCTGCTGCGGGAGCCGCTGGCTGCTGGAGTAAATCAGAGGGGGTGTAAAGACGGTTGTTTGGTCTTGTCCCCCAGGCTCTTTCACCCCTAGCAAACAGCAGAGACCCAGCCGATATGAAAGAGAGGAGAATTACTCCCCATCCTACACATCTATCCTCCTGTACGACCCCACTGTCCTAGCCAGGCAGTAAAGATATATACCTTTACTTTAAAGGTATATACTGTCGTGAAGGTATAACTGATTGCCTCTGCACTGGAAACACGGGTAACAACGCTGCTGCTCAAGCACAGGTTGGATGCTGGCTTATCTCCATCCCCTTGCTGTGCTGGCCTGCAGAGTCAGTGGGAAAAAGAGTTTAAAACAACCCAACTCTCACTGAATATATGAGGAGGAATTCTCCAAGTGGGGTGAAGCATACGCAGAGTCATCTTTCAGCGCTGGCATCCTCTTTCGCATGCAACGGCCTCAGAAAAGTGCATTGAGAGTGACTCGGGGACATTAGTTTGCCATCAGCAGCAGAGGGGTTTTCCTGCGCTTGCAAGGTGTGAGAGGAAATGTGAGAGCTGAAAATCAAGCTCTCTTCTCTCTTCTACAGTCATTGACATTACAGAGTCAGAGCTTAAATGGAGAGTTTTGGCAATACATAACATAATGCAGCTCGCCGTTTATGGAAGTATTACCTCTTCTCTGCTGATGAGGGGACAGTGATCATCACTTCAGTTGAAAACAGAAACACAAGTACAGAAAGACTGAATATATGCACAGTCATTTACACAGTCATTTTCCTAACCACAGCCCAAATGTCTTCTCCATAAACCATTTGCTAGCATGGAAAGGATAAGAATATGTCCACATTTTTGGGTTCTGATGAGATCGTTAGCTGAGAGATACAGACTATGGACATAATCGCTCCTATGTGAGCATAGCACTTGATATGAATAAATGGAGAGAAGGAATTGTATACATTGTAAAGTTATCTGGTGCAAAAGAATTCTTCAGGGACTACCACATCCTGAGTCTTAGACAAAGGAAATCTAGGTCAGACATCATGGAAAAAAATTAATACCTTTTAAGGCCAGGCAGAATTATGAGGATGGTCAGCCTGAATAATCCATGATGCACAAACCCACCGTTCCCAAGAAAATGGGGTAAGCATGAGTCTATCATGTAATCCAGCTCCGAGGTGCAGGACTCAGGTTACAGACACTGAAGTCATTTGCAAGGAAGGATCGGTGGGGGCTTCCTCACATCAGAGATTTGAAAGAGAAAGGAGAAATAAATCATGGGCCAGTTCTTCCAAATCGCTGACTCTGACTCCCAGTGAGGAGAGCAGAGCTGGTTAGGGTGCTCTGGCAGGGTGTGCAGCTCTTTGAAACCTAGTGAGTAGGGCCAAAGTGCGCTAGTGAAAGGCAATGGCCCAAGGAACTGCTCTGCTTTCACCAGTTAAATGTTCATGGCCAGCCTTCCAGCCCCCACAAAAGGGACCAGTCTCAGAGGCACTCTGTCCAGCCATCTTTTAAAAGAAGCCCTCCCAGAGGTCGTTCGAGTTGAGCTGGTAGAAATCTGGGCACTGGAAGCAGGTCTACCTGATCTGAAAACTAGGAGGTCAGGAAATAGCAACATCCTTCAGCACAAACAGATCTTTGGCCATGAAAAATGGCTTGTCAAGAGAAGGTGGAACAGGAGGACATTTGAAGGGGTATTGACCCCCCCCTTTTAGTAGAAAAGCGTGGTTACTAGCTTGCACCACTACTTACACTAAACATCATAGGTCCATGCTTCGCTAAAGATACATCCCCAAAAGGCTGAGAGGGCACACACGAGGACATCTGCATCATTAGGAGTTACCTTTTTCACACCTCTCAGAAGTATAATGGGGGCTAAGTGGTTAAAATATATTTGTTGGATCTGCAGAACTCCTTACGAGTCACTCAAAAGGGATGCAAAACTCAAAGTGGAGTGGAAGTTAGCATAGTGCCAGTAAAATATTTCTGATGAGTTCATTCAAAGGCAGAGTTGTACTATGTTATACTAATGAACTCTGACAGAGTGTTCCTCCAACAGGCCTAGAAATGTGTATTTCATTCTTAGGCTAAGTCCTTTGCCATCTAATAAGGGCTTTTGAGCTTTTCTCTTGATCTTCCCCACCTGGGGATGAGAATGCGCAAATTGACCTTGTCTCTTTTCATCCATCTGGTGCTGATGCTCAAAGAAACCGATATCTTTGTATATTCAAACTCTTGGCAGGTTGCTTTGCCTCTTTGTCTTTCCATTTCCTTCAAGAAGGATAAAAGTGTAAATCATATTCAGCGCTGGTGTGATCCTGTTGGAAAGTGAGTGCAGTTTCTTGGAGGAGGTGCTATGTTGCTCCCATCACCTGGAGACCCCTTTGGTGCCACACTTCACATTTGTGGTCTGGGTTTAGTCTGAAGCCCCATTGCACGGCGCAGGAAGGCACTGCGAGGCTGCGCTGGAGAGCAGTTCCCAGGAGAGATTCTGTAGAAATCCCTCCATTACACAGTTGACTCTCAAACTGATTTCCTAACTGGGGCCAGGGGGATCCCGTGCATCAAAAGCATGAACCACGCATTGGGGTAAGTTGGATGACATAGTACTGTAGCCCTGACAAAGCAGGGCTGTAAAGTCAAGGATGCAGAACTAGATGCGAAGCAGCTTCAGAATTATATGCAAGCTTGAACGCAAGAGTTACGTACAAACTCGAATGAGTTATATACAAACTGGATGCAAACATCTGTTTTCCCAGTCAAGATGTTCTTAAAACAATTTCAGATGAGCAAAAGGCACCCAAGTCAACAACTCCTTGTTCTGGGAAAACGCACAGTGAAGATGCAAGGATATTGAGATGCGTGAAACTGCGAGCTGAAATACCAAATATGCACTGTCCCCAGACTTGTTTTCTGCATAGAGCTAGGGTCAGGAAGCCAGTATAGCCAATACCTCTGGTCATCACTTCTTAGCCTTGTGATTTGTAAGCAAGCTGTTTGGTTGCCCCACAGATACATAGCAATCTGCTCACTCGCGCATCTCAAAGGATTTTGCTACCATTCATAAATAAAGTCTCGTAGCCTCCCGCTTCACTGATCTGTCAGTATTTCCATTTTATGGGCAAGCAAGATGCATTGAGAAGTTCAGTCACTTGGCTGAGATCTCAGTCAGCTGCAGCTCTGGAGTCTAGACTCCTGGTCCTTCCTACTAAACATTAGTGCCTCGGTATGGGCACTTCCTGCTTCAAGAAAAGAGCAATGTAAGGTTTGAGACCAAGTCTGCCTGCAACACATACACTGCAGGAGGGATCTCACAGTCCCAGAGCCACATATCTACAGGGCTTTCATTGGGACAAGCTTCGTCATGAAGGACATTCCAAAGCTTTGGCATCGAGAACGCGTAAGCCAGATGTCAGCTCTTTTTCTCCCTCTGCCAGTTCAAATGTCAATCACATGCAGGCTCCTGATTTATAGCCAGTCATGCCACCACTCTTGCAAGCTGAAAGTGAGAATGCCCGTGTGAAGCCCCAGATGCCACCACCGAGTGTGGGATGCATAGTGTGAAAGTGTCTCTTCACAATGCGGCCCCTGGAGGTGTAGGGCAAGTGAATGACACCGGCACCCCCTAACAAGGGGAGAGTTTGCAATGAGCAAACGTGAAGCACGTGGGTTGAGAAAACGCTGGTCAGAGATGAGCTGAGACACAGAATTTGGCTCCGAGTCCTAACTTTTCCGAAGCTCAGGAGCGTTTACGCCTGGAGCTGTAGTTCAGCCTGTTAGAAGCGGAAGCTCTCACAAAGACATTCTGAGACCAAAAAAAAGTCTACTGCCAAAATCTACTTTCACTTCTTTTTTTCTTATCCATGCCTCCCTCATAGCTGGGAAGTGCCATACAAACTCTGTCTTGCCACGTACCACAATAGTGTCTGAATAATAAATAACGATGATATGGTTTCAGCTAGAAAATAAACCCCATATGTGTCTTCAAGCCTCTTTTCCCTCGAAGAATTCATGCAAACATTGGTTCCAGAGACTGTTATAATCCTGTTTGCTTGTCAATGCTTGGAGTGAGCATGTAATTACAGTTCCCCTATAAGAAGATATTTGACATGTAATTCCATGGTAAACAGCTACCGTGTTATTATAGTCTTCCAAGGTCGGATTTATGCCCTGAAACCTAAATTAGTCCCAATAATTCCTATTCAAGGGAGCATAATTTAAAACAAACATCAACAAGCACACCAAAGAGAGCTAATTTCACCACGACAAGAGACAGCACGGGCAAGTAATTTTTTTCTTGAGCTCTCTTCACCACCACAGTTTTCTCAGACTTGTATCTTCCTAGGTATGCAAAAGCTTTGGGTTTGAGTAAGGTGTGAATGTGAAATAAAAAATACCAGTAATAACCAAAGAAACCTTAGGAGTCAATTCTATCCTTGGAGACAGACACAAAAGCTCTGGAGCACATCTCTTAATGCTGACAACCGAAGGCACATCTTTCATGTCAGTATGAGCTAAAAGACGAAGCCATAGGAGTGGTAGCACCTGGCCTTTGCTCACTTGTTTACCCTGGTGCAACTGTACCTCTAGGAACTGCCGCTGGGCTACTGCCTGTCAGACTGTCATCATTAACAACATTAATTGGGCCCGGCTTTAAAATAATCCATGCTCAGCACCAAAATGCTTAGCACGCCTGTGGGCCCTTTCATACAAGACTCTCAGAGGGCTTTGCAGGTCCTGACCGTTTAAGCCATACAGTGCGCCCAAGAATTTTGTCAGAGGCGCAACAAGGGTAGTTGCATCTGCCATATAAAACTATGCACTTGCCTATGGTGTGATGGTGCGCTTATCTCACCTCAATAAAACATATCGTTGCTTCTCTCTTACGAGCGAAGCGCATCACTCCTCACTCATCTGCGACATATAGCCACAGCCAGTGCTTGCTCCAGGAACCGAAAAAGGAATCTGGCTTGTTGCTAGATTCATCTTCTGCACGCCCAATCCCTTATTTTGCTACGTGCACCAGTTTTCTGTTTGTGAAAGGAGGTTTGGACTTTCAGCTGTCCCAAGGGCAGGATGACACCGGTGTACTCAGCCCCACCGAGCTCCCCTATACAGTGGGCAAATAACCTACGGCTGCGAAGGTTCCTGGGTCTGATTCATCACCTTCCGGCACGCTTGCCCTTCTGGAGCCCTTCCCCAACTTGTAAAGATCCCGGTTAGTTCTTTCAATACTAGCACAACCAAGATGGCTTTGCTGCATGGCGTAGAGTCTGCATCCGGGCTAAGAGTCCAGAGAAGTCACGCGAACCTGGGCAGCAGCTCCCCGAAGCTCGCAGGAAGGGAGGCAGAGGAATGCCGGCGCACCTGGGGCTCCCGCGCCACCAGCGAGCGCAGGTGCGCACTGCGCAGGCGGGGGCTGCCACCGCCAGCCGGCGATGACAGCTCCGGCTCCCTAGTACATGAGTTCCTGGGCTCTCACGTGCATCTGTTGGAGGGTTAGAGATTTGCCGGCGTGGGGATAATTAAGCAGGTGGGTTGCTGGCCACGCAGTGCGCCTGCCAAAGTCAGGCCTGCTGGAAGCGGGCGCAGCCCTGTGGAATTTGTGCAGCATGTGACCACATATACAATATCCTCACCCAGGCATGCACACAGCCATTTGAGGGAGAGAGGAGGAGGGGCGCGTGCACACACTTGGACATATTTGCAGAGGTATAGAAAGACCCCCTGAAGAGGGAAGCATGATCTGCAACACACTGCCATTCACCTGAGAGCCACCACACACCCCTTAGAAAACATCCAGGGGGTTAGCTCTCTTCTTAGCAACTTTCTGTTCTTTTATTTAGGGGGAGCTCTCTGATGGTCTGCCAGTTCAACCCGTAGAAATAATAGCCAGGTTCATAGCACGGTTGCATTGTGCCATCTTCTGGTTAAAGGTTGTGGACTCCCTATCTAGGAATCCGCTTAACTTGTAGAACAGAAAGAGAGTTCTTCCTTATGAATTTGAGAAGTGAGCTCTGGAGATGTCCTGGCAGCTGCGGTGTTATGGTGTAACAACATTACCTGCAGAAATGAACCACAAACAGAAGGCAGAGTCTGCCAGGACCACAGGGACATAGGAATTGCCATAGAGACCACTGGTCTGCTGAGCCTGCTGTTCTTGCCTTTAGCAGAAATGATGCTTCAGCATCTCTCTTCAACAGAGTATTGAGACATCACTATATACGCTTAGGCAATTGTGCAGCTATGAACAACCTGAAGGTGATGAGCAAAGCCACAGGAAAGTGAAAAATAAAGTAGACTCAGTAGGGTTCACAGAGACAAAATATGTCTGTCTCTCTAGTAAAGAAGGTCATAAATATCCATAAATGCATGAGGACACATGCTCAGGACAGCTGCCAATTACTCATCTGGATCATGAATATGGAGAACTGGAAGTTCCCAAACCACCCTTCGCTGCAGAAAAGTGAAGATATGCAACAGCAAATGGATATGCGATCTTGAAAGATCTCTTTGTGGAGAAGTAACTGGTCCAAATCAAGCCTAAGCTTGATGCAGAAGATAACTAACAGATTCTCTTATTTTTCATCAGCACGGTTTATAATCCAAATTTTAAAACATGGCCTCTGAAAGCAGAGCAATTTCCAGCACTGTCACGTCATGCCCAACTCTGAACTTGCCTGTGCCAATGTAGTGCCCTTGATTTCAACAGCAACATCTCTCCAACTACCAAGATCATTTCACAGAAGTAGGTGTGCAGGATGATGGGTTCAAAAGGAGCTAATTACATACATATTAGACAGACAGATTAGACACAACTAATTCACTAAATACTAGTTAGATAGACACAGCTTCAGGGAAGATTCATGCTATGTATTGTCACCAGCAGTACTCATGTGAGTTGGATCAATTAGGTGCTTTACATTCCCCACCAAAAAGCTGGCATACAGTGATGTTGCTACAGGAAACAATATGAAAGGATGAAATCATCTCCTGTTCCGAGGAAGGGGAAATAGCTGCTGCATTTCAGACATCGCAGAATGGGACCTGACAGGCTGTGAGCAAAGGCTGCCGTTCTAGTAAGATTTAATTATTTTGTTGTAATGAGTTCTGTGAATATGTTTAGTCCCAAAATGTCTTTTTATAGTGCTCCGAAATTTCAAGTAAATTAGGGATCATTACGGAAAGAGCTTAGTATTACGCAGGGGTATCAGCCAGCACTGAGATACTGTTTCATTCCTAGTTGAACTAAAGGGGGAGAAGCAGCAAAAAGTGTGTTTTGCAAGACTTAGATGACTCGACCCTATTCTGACCACTTTATAATCTGCATACGTTTTGTAACTTAATGGATATTACCTTGCACAAGCCTGTTGTCAGGAGCAGGTATGGGAACACGTCCATATTTTGAAGTACTTCCATGAGGGTACAGACCTAATGATCTGGCAAACGAAGAAGAGGGAGCTCCGATTCTGCCATGACACGTTGCAGTGGTGCGTGAAATCTCTGTGCATTATTTGGAGAGCAGTAATGCGCTTACTGAGAGATTGCATCAGGATCGCCAACAGCAGAAGAAGGATTTCGGCATGAAGTTGGAGACTCAGTGGGTTCAACTGAGAACTAAGGCGTGTAACCATGTAAAGGCGAGGCATAAGTTTTGCCTGCATGTGTCCACTGCTCTTATCTAGTCATCTTCCAAGAATGAATAGTTCCCTCCCTACATTTGCATCATTGCTCAAGCACGTTAGTAATAAAACATGAAGCGTTTCTTCTGCCTGCAAGCATACTAAATATCAGTCCTCCCTATATACCAACCTCCTATTCTTGCACCATTTTTATTTTAATCATTTCTGTGTCTGCATTTCTTAAATTGTATAGGCCAAGACTGATAAAAAAAATTTCATCATGGGGCCCTTCAGGGCTGTGGGGCTGTGGGCTTTTGAGGACAACAATCTGAGCTTGCATTTATTTTGTTATTTACTGTACTTTCACATCTTCTTTGGACTCATTCTTTCCCCCCAACCTGCTCCCCTGTCATTGTTCATTCATCCCTAGTGTAGACTTCCTCCTCTCCACTCTAAACTGGCTCTTGTCCTCCTTTGCTTTTGGCATCACGAGCCAATGGTCGAATTAAGGGTTTCTGCCAGGTCATCAGTACTGACAAGGCAGCCACCCTCAGTGTATTTTACAAGATCTCACAGCCCGCATCCTCATTTTCCATGCAATACATCTGCCTGTGCCATTGGGAGGTCCCTGCTGCCAGCCCCCCGTTTGCCGTCCCTGCTGGTGCTGCCTGTCCCTCGGCATTTCCTGCATCCAGGGGGCAGGCAGCTGGCGCTCACTGCAAGCAGGCCAGATGGCACCCGCAGCCCACAAACCACAAACGCTCTCCGTTGCCCTAAGGAACTGGGAGAAGGAGCTAGTCCCCAGATGACCGCACACTGGACTGGTTTTGCAGGCATGAAATAAGAGTCACCTCCACTACTGACCTCTTTGGCACCCTGCTGTACCCTGGGGATCTCACCAATGGCAACAGCGGTCAGCTCCCAGATAATATATAGTCTATGCAAGTGTATTTTTAACTAGTTAGTATTTTTATCCAGTTTCTAGCACAGCACACTATCAAATACCCTGCTAAATCCCAAATACCTATGGCTGTACTGGATTCTCCGCATCTACTAAATCAGGAAGGCAATTATACATTTGTTTGGCATGATCTATTTTCAATACGCCCATGTTGTTTGCTGGCTATTGGACACTTTTCTCCCAAATGTTGTTACACAAATTCCTTTAATACACTGTGAAGTCTGGATACTTCCTCAGAACGTAGAACAACCTAATAACACAGAAGATGCCAAGAACTGATTTCATGGTCCTCATAAGGACAGGTACCGTATTTGTTTTCTGCCAGTCACCAGATGCCTCAGCTCTGGAGATTTATTGACCTGATTTTCGCTGGAGGTTTTTTTCCTTAGTAGATGCCTGGCCCAGCAGCTCTCATGTTGTCAGATTCCCATTGACTGCGCAGAGAATTTGGACTGATCAAGGGCTGAGGACATGGCCCTGGCTTTTTTCAGCTCCCTTGGGTGCATTTCATCTGCTGATTTATGTGAGAAATCGTTAGTTTGCCTTGGTGGAGAAACAAAAACACACAAGTGAAAAAAGGCGACTGAAGACACAATGGTCGTGCCGTTATTGAAATGTGCTTCTCACTTCAGAAACAACAGCCTGCACTCAAATGAAGTGATAAGTGGGGACAGAGATTAAGCCAAAATAAACCTCCTTATCTTAAAAAAATTCAGCTTCCTAAAGCCAACCTGGATCTGATCTGTGTGAACAACAGGAGAAAGTGCAAGAATGCCGAGATATTTCTTAAAAAAATATTACTGTAGGAGCCAGCAAAAAGTAAACTCTGCTCATGGGACAAAAGTTATTTACAACGAGCCCTGACGTTATGCCCATGAGAGGTCAGATGGAGAGCAGAATGCTGACCTTCCTGTGTCTTGCACGTTTAATTTACAAATATCGGCAGTGATCCTGCAGAGAGATACTTTGGCCTCACATCAAACACTAAGTGGTTCGCATTGTCCATGGACTTCCCTTCAAAAGCAATAGGACTCCTCCCAAGGCGCAAAGTTAGAGGTCTTTGGTTAAAAACCCCATATTGAACCTACGAGGGTTTTTTCATCGACTATGCTTAAGCAAGAAGGGTGATGCTTCCGGTATGTGATGCTAAACGAGGACAGAGCGAGCTTTACTTCAAGTTTACTTCAAGAGGGTGATCAAACCCTCTGTCCCATCTGTGGCACATGGATGAGCCCTGGGTTTGCAGATATCTCTCACCTCACTGGAAATTGCGATTCAGGGTTTGCTTTGCTTTCCTGGTTTGTAGATGACTTTCATTTATATGCAAAGTATAAATATACAGACACACACACACACACACACACACATACATATATTTATGTGGCTGAACACAAGTCTGTGTACGTAGGTTCAACCTTTCTCTTTTAGTTAACATAACAAATCAGAAAAAAAAAAAGATAATCCACTTTATCAACCCTTTAGGAACTCTGTGATTTCTGCATGCAGGAAGCTGTCCAGCTGTCACCTTGGGTAGCTACCGTTCAGCCAGTCCCGCTTTTCTTCATCAGGTTACCAACAAACTCTTCCATCCCAGGGGTTTTGCCTAACAAATACACTGTAATCCAGAATCTCCAGCCAGTGGCTGACATCGGCTCCAAAGGACTTGTTAGGGAACCAGGATTGCGTACAGTTCCAGGAAAGGGCTGCACCAGATGTGATCCCTCACATCTGCTTACCATGCTGGGAACATCCGCTCCAGAGCCCGAATGACCCACAGTGAAGTGGAGGACCCACGTGTCTATGCCCCAGGGCCCTAGACATGTCAGCCCCTCAGCGGGGTCTGTCCAGGGCTTGTGACACCAGCTGCAGATGAGCTTAGTCTGAGGTGCAGGCTAAGCACCTCAGGGTCTTCAAGCAGGCAATAAAGGAAGACAGTGAGCTCAAGCCTGAGCTCTTCTGCTCCAGATTTACAGCAGCACTATTTCCAAAGTAGACACACTACATTCACAACAGACCTACAACAAACCTGGTAAAATGTTGGACTGTTCAAGTAAAGAGATGTTACTACTTGCACAGCATCACAAACAGGCAAATTGACATTTCCACAGCCTGAACGTAGGGCTACGGACAATGCCGTGACCTCCACCGATGCATGTGCTTTGTCTAACTTCAGCTCAAACAGCTGACTGTCAAATATGAGCCCAGGTGAGCTGAGCCCATCACTTAGCTCAGGCCAAGAGGCCATGGTTTGATCAAGTGTTTTGGAGGAAAGAGAAGGTGCTCTCAGGGGACACCACTTCCCAGCAGGGCAGAAGAAGGGAAGCCAGGGCAGGGAGAGGCAGCACATGGGATGGTAAAGAGCAAGAAATGGCATCACAGCCAGCACATATAGAAAGATGAGGGGTGGGTAAAGCCCCTGCCCACCACACTTCAGCCATGCCCACCCTCTCCTGGAATCACCTGGAATTCAGTTTAAGAGTGTTTCTCCCATGAAAGCCCATGTCAAATCAGCATTGGAACTGGAAGAAGTCCAGCTCCATTTGTGAGCTGCTTCACCTAGACTGAGTAGCACGAAGCTCCAAGGAGACCCTGATGCTCAGGGTCAGGTTGGGCCACATCTGCTTTCTCTCTTCTGTGCTTTCTCACACAGTCTCATGCCCTCGAAGAGCTCCTGTGTCTATCTCAAAGCTCTTTCCCCTTCCAGAGCACTGACACCTTTGAAACCTCATCCAAGTGTTCTTGTGTTATCCTGCTTTAATCTTGCTGTGCTTATGGCACCTACTGTTTGTCCCTCATTTGCACTCTTCTTCCCCATTCATCTCGCTGCACGGTGCCCAGTATGCAAACGGCAGCCTGAAAACGCCTCTGAGGCCCAAAAGGTACGGCCAGCCCCACCATCACGCTGCCTCTGTCAGGGAAGGCGCTAATGAAGCAGAGGCTTCTGCTGGGAAAGGCTGGTTCACCTTTTCTAACTTAGTGAGAGTCTCAGCACTGTTTCAATCATGTGACAAATTCAGCAGCAATGCAGCCAGAGTGGTTACTCCTAAGGAATCTGTCTGCCAAGAAAACTTGGGAATGACTCATGTCGTGGCATTCAGAGCGAGGGGAGGGCAGGACTGAAGGTGACTAATGATTCAAAAGCACAGCAATTTACTTCCAAGAGAGGACGGGCCAGTCTCATGCGCAACGCAGGAAAAGGGCCTCCCTGCACCCCAGGAAAATGGAGTGAGGCAGCTGGTAGGTGAAAGGCAGAAAAACACATCTCTGCTAAGGCAGACACAGCATTTCCGTGAAGAGTCAAGCATACACATGTGGCCTGCCACAGCCTGGGCAACTCAGAGGATAGGGACAATTCAAAGCTGAGCCAGATAATTAGAAACCGGATGAGGGCTGTTCGGTGGCAGCCTGAAATGGGCTTGGAGGTTTCTGGTGAGTTTGTTCCTGAACCACAGGCAGGGACATTCAAGGAAAGGGCCAAAATGGCCCTTCTCCAGTCAAGGAAGCAAAATGGTTAGATCTGTGTTCTATTCTCTCCCCATGGAGAAGCATCATGGTCTGCATAATATCTGTGTTTGAGAGACCTAGATCTGCCATCATGATTTGTTTTTTGGGGGGAGATGCACCAGACCTTTTGGGGAACAGGCTGTAGAAGGGGGAGAATACATCCCGCAGATAACGGCTTTACATCCATGACTTTAAACATAACAAACCATCCATTTTTGAAGCCCAGAAGACCAGCCTTTTGCACTTCTTGCTGCCTTAAAAATCACAGAGAAGAAAGTTCTGCCTCTGTTCCAGTCCCCCTGCCAGAAGACAAGAGATTCAAGCAAGAAGAAATGGAAAAAAGTGCTACAAAGCTGGTGGCTCCCTGTCACATCTCTACATGTTCTGCACGTCCTCTGCTGTCATGCATATCTTTGTCCAGACAGGATCCTGTCCTACTGTGTGTATCAGCCTCCTGGAAACCAGGCTGGGTGTCTCGCGGGAAGCACATGACACCTGGGGAACCACGAGAGCCCATAGGAGATTTATGAGAAAAGCTGGAGAGAGCACACCCGAGGAGACAGTTTTGCCTTGAAACAAATTTAGAAATGTGCGCCTGTGCTTGTGTGACACTCGACACTGCCGAAAGGAGCGATAAAATAAAATACCCCCTAGCCCACCTCTGGCTGCCAGCACCGAGCGTGGCCAGCTTCTCAAACAAAGACAGCTCACAAGCTACGGGGCAATGGGTCAGGCTTTAACTTTGACTGCCCTTGCTGCTGGCGGACATCGGGAAAAGCAAGAGATTCCTGCAGCACAACTGCCCCAGGGACGAGCGGCAGCTGAGCACCCGTTCGAGTACAGGGCTGAAGCCCAGAGGTGGAGGCCGGTTCGTGATGTAACCAAAGCACAGATGGAGTCTGCATTTGGCTGGGGGGACTGCTCTGCCACAGCCAGCTGCTAAGACGATGTCTGGACCCAGGCACTGATTAGACGTTATTCCAGACGGAGCATGGTGAGGCAGATGAGTGAGTGATGGATTAACCCATTTCTGGTTACACTCTCCCTATGAAGGGTGGGTTGCTTTCTGCTCTGATGTTGAGGTACGCGAAGAGGCATTGCTGAGACAGGGCCTGGGTGAGATTTATTTATCTTGAATCCTTTTAAACATTTCAACACCTTGTGGCTGTGCACCCAGTGAGCCTGTGAAACCACATGCCTTGCAATTCCTCTCCTCAACCCACTCTTCCCCTCCCCAGTTGTTTCACTCCCTCCTTGCTGCAAGCCAGATCGCTTGTCAAAATTAAAGAATAAGCCGTAGGAGGCATGCACTCGGCTTTGCCCTCCGCCCATCTGGCTGGGCCTTGATCCTGCCTGCGAACTTGGGGACTTCTCAGAAACATATCATCAGCACTAAAGGACTCTGTGGCCTCCTTTGTTCTTTAAGGCACACGGCAGTATGGATGCTGGAAAGCACTACAGTGCAGGTTGAATTTGTATTAACTTTGGGGTGCCCCACACTGCACCCAAGGTGATTCACTGCATACTCCGGGAGGCTCTCCTACATCTGCAGTCCATCACTCCTGGACCCGGTCAAGGAGCTGATGTGATACGGCCCATTTGTTACCTTCTCCGTCCTGCTAACTAATGAAACACGACAGGGATCGCGTATGGGCTAGTCCCGAGTTGCACAGGAGTCCCGACACCTTTGCGTCCACCCAACACATTTGTTTGGAGGATGCACCAAAATCACTGCTGCTCTCTGCAGGAACATGCAGCAGGGGAAGAAGCTGGCTTTGACAGGGCTAAGTGGCTGCTCCTTTTGACACAGCGGGTTTCCTAGCACTAGAAAAGAGAATAGCAGGAAATTTAGCAGCTGGTTGCATGTAAGCCGCTCCACTGACTTCAGAAGGGTTGCGACAATGGAAACAGGACAGTAGTTTATCCCAAAGACTTCCTTGCAGTGAGAACAAACCTGGACAAAGCACACAGATTTGGCCTGTTATTGCCCTGCTGGATGCACTTTTCTTGCTTCCGCCTGTTGAACACAGCAGCACCATGACCCGCACAACCACCTGAGCTGAAGGACTTGCATCCGAGCTTTACATTTCTAAGCTGCCCTGTATTCAAAGAGTACTTCCCCCCCGCCCCATCTCCAAAAAGGTAACATTCATCATCATCCATCAAGGCATGAAATCCGTGGCGAGACAAGTGGACATTTCCAGCTCCTTCCTGCCAAGCATCCTCAGGAACTTCACTCTGAGGATGGCAGACTCCCCTTGCAATACTGCCTGGTAAACGCTGTGTTTCAGTCTAATGCTGCCTTCACCTTGACGATATTTAGCACCATTGGGGACAACTTCGTTCAAAGATCTCCAAGTACTACACAAGGTTTAGTTAATTAAGCCACTGAAATATTATTACATCTCTCCTATGGAACAGAAAGACAAGCTAAGATGTTAAATGACTTGCCAAAAGTAACATGAGTCAGTAGCTAAGTTGGGAAAAGAACCCGGGAGTCCTGACTCTTAACCCACTGCTGTAAACCATTTTTCTCTATAATTAGAAATTAAGCAAGCACGAGGATGGCAGTACAGCTATTCCTTTTACTCAAGCTGCCTTACTGTTTGGACAGCAAGAAGAATTTTTTGTCCTTAATCTTAGAATTTGGCACATTTGTTTGAAATGAGTTTTTGGTGAGCTCTGTACCTTTTGAAATTCTCATAGCAAGGTCATATTTAAAGAAACTATTGTGCTAGCAAGAGTTATGGGTTTAATGTAGGAAATAGTTGTGAGTTACTTAGGAAGTCAGAGCATGTGATCAAAACAGTCCCTTCAGAACAGTCTGACAAATCTCTGACATGTTACTGAAAACTAAAGTCATTAAACAACCAGAACAAGTTACTATTTATTCCCTGTATTACCAGAGAGCTAAAAAAAAGTGAACACTACAGTAATTTCTGCTGCAGAAAAAGAGCTCTCTTCCTCCAAACCAACCCTGGATCTGCAAGTGGAACGGCTCCAAGTCTGAAGATAAATAAAGCGATAGCAGGAGCATTTCCACAAGGAGACCGAGGAATTTGAAAGAGGAAGGACTAACTGGGACCCCAGTGAGCCATTTGCCTGTATCCTGCTGTCCATAAGTTTTATAAATTATGGAGGGAAAAAATGGTGTGCATAACTGAAAGCTGCCCCTAGGCACCAATAATTTGTCTGACCTGCATTGAGACAACCAATCTGCTCAGCTCTAACTAGCTTTGGCAGCCTTGCACGGGTCGTATTTTTACATGGATGAACTGTTCTTCAACAATTTCCCCCAGTGTGTTAGCAGCACAAACAGGCTTTTCTTTGCAAGCAGGTATGTGTGCCTTCTTTTTCCCAGTTATTTCTTTCCTGACACACACAGTTCACGTGGCCATTCACAAAGGCAAAACGCCCAGCCCTCTCGCTCTTTCTCAATAGTGGGATCGCTGAGAGCCCAGTTACAGTTTTACAGAGCAGGGATGGAGCACAGCGGTTTGCTTAGGTGTGGACTCTCTTGTTTTAGGCAGCAATAGCATCACTTTTTTCTTCCATTTTTCCAAACCCTGTTCCTAACTTTCCTTAACATTTACCTGCAATATCGTGTTTTCTTACTCAAGAAACAGACTTATGTTCATATTGACAGGCCAGAATTTATAACTGCAAAATTCCCATTGCTTCCCAGGATAATTCCAAGGCTGAGTGAGGCATCCAGTAGAAATCACTGCAAGGAAAGGGAGAAAGCTGGAAAAGCTATACCACCATCTCCCCAAAACCTCTCGTGCTCTCATATAATGAGATCTTCCTGCCGTGGCCAAAACCCCGCAGTCCCTTGAGTCTGTAGGACTGAAGATAGGGTAGGAACAGCATTAAGAAAAGAAACCAGATGACGAGAGCACTATCAGAGATATAGATATATATACGTACGTACGTACGTTCCCTTTCTGGGAAGGGATTCATCATATGCACCAAAAGCCATTGATGACCCCAGGGTATAGCACAGGATGCAAGGCCACGTCAGAATTTGCCCTTGCTCTTTATTTAATGCCGAGTATGATTATGCCTTCATGAACCAAACACATCCACTGGTTGCCCTCAGACATTCAGGTGATGGATTGCCGGCATCACTTGTTTTCTTTTGAAGGCAATTCATTTGTCAGAGACAATTACCCAACTGATAAGTTCAGTGTGTTCAGCTGTTCATGGCAACACAGCAGCTAAAGACCAATAAATATGAGCTGCAATTAGCCTGATTAATGATTTCAGATCACTAAACTACAGCTTTGTTTAAGATAAGGCTCTAATAAGCTTTTTCTACAGACTGCGGCAAGTTTTGTGGCAACAGTGACACTACCTTCATTGTCAGGGCCGCAGACGCAGCAGGCATTTCAGGCTGACTTTATGACAAAGTGCCTCACAACCTTCGGGATCTCTGAAGAGTTCAGCAGGTGTTTGGCGGGCAGCGGACAGTGATGTGGAACCGGCTTCCATCTGCTACATAGCAAAGTGCTAAGGAAATTGTTTCCAAATGTTCCTTAATTTAGAAGTTTACTTCCCCCTTGGCCTCCCGTTTTACTCCTCGGGCTGCTGACCTTCACCTTTGGTGCCATCCTTCAGCTGCAGAGCAAATCTTGACAACTAACCCGCCGCGGGTGTCTTGACACGTAAAGAGATGAGTTAAGGTAAGACAAACTAGTAAGAACACAAACAAGGGCAGACTTGTAAGTAACCACAAGCAGGTTTGGGGAGGATGATGTTTGGTTTAAAGAGTTAGCAGGCTCTCACATACTGCTAGGGTGAGACTTACAGAGTACAGAGCTGAAAGGGTGTGAATTTGGCTAAATGTTTTGGCCACTTTGAATTTCGATTGCTCTGCAGTCTCTCCAGGCTCTAAGGTAACAAATGTATGCGGTACCTTCGCACAGGATGGCATTCACATTTTGTTCATTTTCTGGTTGTAATGAATACCGGCATGAATGCCTGTGCGCATGTGTGTGAGTGTGTGTGTACCTGCATGCCCTTTCCTGCTGCCCTCTGCTAGAAAGAGTCAACATCACTGATTTTTGTGCCACGAGTCCAGGCTGGTAAGGAGTGTGCTGGTGGAGCAGTAGTTTCAGAGCTATGAATCTTGCTAAGCTCCAAGCACTGACCCGAACTGGCCATGAAATGAGCAGGGCTTCACCACATGACATCTACAGCACTTCATATAGACCCAGCCCCACCTGTTCTTCCTCCCAGCAAAGGCCTTCCCAGGCTAGTAAAGACCTTCTGGTCACTGTAGACCTGAGATATCTGGAATGATACACTTGGCATTTTACTATAGAGGGATATTGGGTGAAATTGAACCTATGCACCTGCCTAAACTGGGCCATCCAGTGTCTCCAAGTGGGGTGCCTGGCCTCTTCACAGTCCAGGAGAGAAATAGGCAGTTCACTGTTGCAGGAATGTGTTGGTTTCTAGGCTTGAGGCATCACCATGCATGGCGATATGGCTGGATTCCCAGCCTTCTCTTGAGTTTAGATGCTAAATTAGCATTGCAGGTAAATCATCCCGAGGGGAGTGCCCCAGATATCCTTCCGAGGGAGAAATGATGGAACAAGATGTCCACCTCCTGAATAAAGGTCCTGGGGCTGCAGCGCTTGCTTGTGCACTGCAAGACCTTGGGTTCGATTCCCTCATCAGTGCGTGGGAGCCCAGCACAGAGCCCACAAGGCTGCACTGAACCTCCACATCTTGCCTCAGGACCTCGTGCAGCCTTAGCGCTACATGGCCACAAGGAGTAGCAGGAGGGAGCCAGAGCACGTAGCTGGCATTAGCAGCCACAGCCAGGAGGAGGAAGTCCTGGTTACTAGCCCCACTCCCAGGGCCCTTCATGCGTTTGACATTACACTTTAGAGGAAAATGCACTGCAGCTGTTAATTTTATGCCACCCTCGTTGCTTGAGTTTACCCTGAGAATCCATTTAAACCATCACATAAACATTTGGAAATCAATACGTTTTCCTAGGAGGCTTCCTCACAAATGACAGGTAACAAGTATATTTTATTAGCTTAATTGGAATTTCTCTCACAGAGCAGCAATTGAGTAATCTATTTGTCAGCCACAGCCAAACACTGAACTGCTTACCCAGATATCTCCAGGGGCTCAATGAATGAAAAAATAAAGCCAAACAGTCCCAAACTAGAGGCATGCAGGGCTGTGTACTCGGGGACCTGGATGTGCTAATTTTGCAAACAAGCCTTGGGCCAGGAAGACCATAACAAACCTGGCTAGAGGAGCCTTCAGCCCGAGGGCCATCCAGTTACACGCTGGCCTAAAAGGCTGAGAAAGGAGGAATTGTTGATCCTGAGATTTGATATGGACTGGAGGGTCTTGTCAGCTAAGAGCAGCCATTGCAATTATTTGATCTACGTTTTAGAGAGAGGGGAGGTTTTGATGGTATTTTGCAGTCTGTAGCTGCTTCATTAAATTATGAACTGGGAATAAGCCCATCGAAAACTTTACCTATGGCTTAGGGAGTGGTTCAGATGAAATCTCAGGGTTGCTTGCACAGGAACCTCTAAGTCTGCCTCACTGGAGAGCGTTCATCTACTGAATCCAAACTGGAGATCAACTGTCTTCCAGTAAGCCCCTGCTGCTCTGATTAAGACTATAGAATTGCATGAGGAAGCCTCAGAAGCAAGAGATGAGAGAGGCTAAGAAAGCCTTAATACAGCATTTCATCCCTCTCTCAAGATCTCATACCTGAAGATTAAAAATTTCCCAGGTTGCCACAAGAGCACACCTCTTTTCCAGGAGATGCTGGAACGTTGATACCCTGGGAAGCCAGAAGCATGCTAAGAGGTGGAAAAAAGATATTTTGTTTTCTACAGACCTCGGAAAGAAAACCTATGTCTGGCTCTGGGTTCCTATGAAAATCTGAGCCTTGGAGTTAATTTGCTAGAAACTCGTGTTCTGTTCCTACAGAAAACCATCACGTAAACTGCTCAGAGCAGGTCAAATCTTAAAGGGAGCTGCCAGCAGAAAACTAGACAAAGATCATATATAGCTTTAGACTCCACAGATGGTCTGATAGTGATATTCTGTGGTAAACAGAGACAATATCCAAAGCTACTATGATATCACAGGGAAAAGTAGCAAAGGAACCCACATCAAAGGCCAAATAAAAATTCTTTTGTAAGCAGTATTAAACAGCTAGAAGAAAGGATGAACAGACTGAGGGTAATTTTAGCATGACAACGGTTTTACAGGGTCCTACAGTAGTGACTTTGGGGGAATTATTTCTAACTTACACTGGGACATATGCGCTCAGAATCTGGCCACGAGGTGAGCAAAACCAAACGAATGCACAGGGATAGACAGTCAAATCCTGCTCTTGGCTGTAGCAGAGAAATTCCAGCTGATCAGCTTTGTTCTCCTGGAGCGACACTGCCTTCAACCCTGTGAAAGCCAAAGGTGGTGCTTTACCTGCACACTGAGAACAACTGAAGCAACGGCAAGCCGAACCAAGTGGGAGGACACAATAAAAGAAGAGGAAGACTTTGCTGAGATGAAAGACCGGAGCAGCCGCAATCTGGAGAAGACAATTTCTGGAGCAATTTTCCATAGCCTGGCTTCCAGAAAAACATGTTTCTTGGCACGTGTGCTCTGTGCCCAATGGTGTTTTTAGCAGACACAATCACAGCAATCCCCTGTGAGAAAAGAGTTATGCTGACACACATCTCAGCAGCTGCAGCGCATTTAAGGGAAATAGTGAAGGTGACATAATGAGGTACTAAACAAGGTAGGTCAGGAGGTGTCATCTCCAGGTAAAGGCACTTCCAGTCAACGAAGGGCGAGGGTGCAGCTGGAGGCACAGGCTGTGCTCCCAACACAACCAGTGCCAAGCCCACCAGCTCCCATGGTAGAGAGGAAGGGATAGTTTGGCCCAGCACAGGCCTCCAGGGAGGGAGAAACGGTGTGAACAAGAGCAGGTTGCCCAAGGCATGCACCCTGCCCAAGTGGAGAGAAAGTCAGCAGCCCAGATAGGGAAAATCTACTAGTATGAAAAGCCTTGCAGGACACCTTCCCTGAGCACAGCTCTCCTGAAGGAAAGGTTGGCAGGTTGTTAAGGGGATAATGAGGCTTTCATTATTTTGACCTGGACTCAGGGACCGTCTGGGCCCATAGCAACCCTAAAGGTATGCGATGGTGTGTGGCGATAGCCTCAGCCCAGCACTTGGAGGATTCATTACCAAAACCACAAGGTAAGAAAATAGCTAAGTTTTACCGACTGTCAACAAAAAATGAAAAATCCTTCCCAATCACCTTACTCCATCAAAAATATGCCCAACCTACACAGCTCAAATAGTTTCTTTTTGGCAATTTGTGTTTTGTTAAGGATGGAAATAAGAGCCTTTAACTGACGAGCTAAATTTAGTCAAGAACCCAGTTTCCCCCTGTTAAAAAAGTAGCCTAAAAAACTTCTGATAAGTCTTGGCATAACTTTTGTGTCCAAGGAGTGAATAGAACGGTAAGGTTTGACCATACTCCATATTTCTGCTTTTCTTTCTGGTCAGCGTTGGGCAGGATGGAAAAACTGCTGGTGAAGGGCCTCCCTTCCTACTTCTGCCTCTGTATCCATTATTCAAATAAGATTCCTTTCTAAGCGCATGGTCTTTCGACTTTCCCAGGCACTTCATTCACATCGGTTTAAAATAATAACATAAGCCCTGTGATTATCCCAGTAATAACTCCGGGGTACAGGAGGCTGTGGAAGCAGCACTGAAAGCGTCTGATGTCTGAAAATGTCGGAGCCTCCCAGAAAACTTGGGAAGGTGAAGCAAAGATGTTAAAGAAGCAAAATTGCTCGATTCCCACGTGGACAAGCAGGTCTTGGCCATGCAGCCACAGGAGCCCAAGCGCCATCGAACGCCGCCTCGGGTCAAGTGGACCAGGAATGTGAATGATCCTAATTAGAGCCAATGCTGGGCAAACACGCGACAGTGGGATGACAAACGGCCAAAAATATTTTGTCCCGAGAAAGCACGAGGAGGAGGCGGGAGGCTCCCAGCCCCTACGCCAGGCAGGGGATGTTTATTCGATCTCCGCGGCCCCCCTCCGGCGACCTCCTCCTGCCAACCCTGTATCGCTTCCTCCGCCGACAGCTGCAGCTGTGGGGGACGGAGGAGCACTGGAGACATCCAGCTGTCCCCTGCCGGACGCCTTGCACCATGCCTGTGCTTTCGGCACCCTGCCCCAAGGCAACCCAGGTCGAGTGTTGGGACGCCCCAGCCCTGATGGGCCAGGCTTAACAGTTATCTTAGCCTTGCAAACCATTTGGGACAATTTGCAAGACCTTTTTTTTTTTTTTCCCCCCTCCTCAGCTATATCAGTCTGGAGAATAAAAGATACCCTTTGATTTATACCCCTAATAAATGAGCAGAGGTGATACTGAATTTTTTGCAAAATTGAACTGTAATGAAGCTCTTAGAGCAAACTGTTGAATCTCCTTTCGAAGGATTACAATTCTGCTTGAGGCAAAGGGAGGGAGGGTTTTTTGTGTCAATTTTTAGTGTTTACGAGGAAAAAGGGTTCTTTTTGCTGGTCAGCTGAGGGGGATTTCTGAACCGGAGGACTCTCACGGCGGTGAATGTCACTTCTCCCAGGGAGACCTTTTTCCATGGCGAGATTTTCACAGTTGGAAACTAGACAGAATAAACCTGCAGGCAGGGAGAGCCTGACCAAACACAAACGGGCCTTTTAAAAGGTCTGAGTCAGATTTGTTAATGCTGGTCCTACAAAGACCTACGTACAGTAATGAGGATAAAAGGTTTAAAAGAAGATGCATTCCCAAAGTGGGCTGGATTCCCCAGTACAAAAGGAACCAGAACAAGAGGACTGACTGCATTTCTCTCTTTTTTCTTTTCTTTTTTTTTTTTTTTTTTGTCCTATTTAGTTTGACCCTACACATAGCACAGAGTTTCCTGGCCTGGCTCGGTATAAATGACAACTTTATAAAGCTGAACTGCTTTTTTTTTTCTAACCTGGATTTTTTTTTTGGACACAAAAAGTTTAGTATTAGACATAATCACTTTTTGGCATGCTATATAAATATGTATTTTGTTAGATTGATTGGCTCTGTGCAAAGACCTAAAAGGAATAAAGTTCTACTATTCACCATTGTCAAAGCAATACCCCAGACTTCTAATCAAATCTGCTTCTGCAAAGGTAGAAAAAAAAAAAAAAACCCTGCTCTGCTTAACTTGGCTGCTCTGACCACGTGAAACTGAGATTTTCTATGCTGTGTAGGGACTTCACTGATACATTTTGTTTTCTAAATCATCAAGTCATTTTCTAGATGGCATAGCAGTTTCTCCCAAGGGGCATCATAAGGTACAGGGACCTGAGAGGATTAGGTCTCACTGTTGTTGGATAAAGAGCACTACCATTTCAATGGGTATAGGCTGAAGATGCACAAACGCAGAAATTGAAGAACCACAGACTGCCCTAAATTGCATTTATGTCACATATCAACACTGAGGACCTTCACAGCAAATTTAAACATACTCAGGTTGACTACAACTGAGTTTAGGAAAAAATAATTACTGTTGCTATTCAATTACTTTGTACTTGATGGCAGAAACAAACCCATTCCACAGCCACTTTGATCCTGATGCATTTGGTCCTCATGTTTTGGGCTCTGGGCAGAAGGTTGGACTAGATGATCTCTACAGCTCCCTCCCAGCGCTTATTGCTCCATGACTGTGTGTGGGTCTGTTCTTTCCCTTGCCACCTGTAGGACATCATCATTTAATTAATAAATGAAAAGTCTGCCTCAAACTTCACATGCAAAGAGATCGGATTCACTGGAGACAGGGAAAATCATTTTCACACTACTATTTACCCGTCTTAGAGTATAACATTAGGTTAAAACTACTCATTGGCATAATTGCATTGACTCTAAATTTGTACGGAAATCTTTTTGTCCAAGATAGAAGCATTCTTAAGATCTCATGAGGACCGCATAAATCAATGCAAACAGCCCAGTGCATTTTAAGGAAAAGCAAGCATTGAGGAATGAAATTTTTTTCCAAAGTGATCGATGATTTGGATGCTTTCATTCACACATTTGAATAGAAACCTCCACAAGGCACTTCGGAAGGTCCTGGTCCCAGAGGACAGATACATGGTACTGGCTGAAAACCAGGACATGGCACACACTGCTCTTCTCTGCTACCCCAAAGGAAGCTTTAAACGCACAGCAGAGGAGCTCACTCAGCCCTCACCCCTAAGCTGAAACGTGTCATCTCCGGGACCAAAACACACCATTGCAAAGATCGGTTCATTTATATAGATCTTGATTTGCTGGGAAATGAAACCAAACCCTACAGAGAGGTCCCAGCAGCAATGAACTGCAGGGCAGCTAGCTCAGATATTTATACCCAAAGAACTTGGAATTTTTTTATTCTGTTTTCGAATCCGGATGCAGGTTGTGCTGCTAAGCACAAAGGAAATACCTTACTCAATCAGTGGCTGGATCTCTTTGGAATTTCTCTTTTTGAAGATTGTGGGGAAAAAAATGCCCAATATGCCACGTTGCTTTGTTATTTCCTAGTTTTCCAAACGATGTTAAATGTTTCTAAATTAGATCATTAATTACCAAGCCACCAGACCAGCCTCACAGGTACTGCATAAGCAAGCTTTACCGGGCGTATCAATAGCAATGTCACCTACAGAGAGAGAAAACAGACTTTGCACATGACCCTGCTGACTAGCAGACTACTGTTTTCATCTCATATCCCCAGCTTCCATCAGCTGGAGACCTTCCTTTTTGTATTCGCTCCTGATGTGGGCCCTGTTCTTTATTTCTGATCAACATCATACATGTCATCACCCTTTTACAGATAAGGAGAGGCTGGACAGCTGTACTAATTGCTGTAGTCGGACCACGCAGGGTCTAGTCTTATCCTTGTGCCTAAGACGGCATTTAAGGTCGAGAGCAATGCAGAGGAGCAGCAGCAGTGCCCGCGAGAGGCATTTGTACTAAGAGCTTGAGTTCCTGTCCCTGCAGCAGCTGTAAACACTACAGCAGACCTGCAGCAGGGATGTCTGGGAAGTCACTTGTGTCCCACGAGCGAGAATAAATGCCTGTGCTACCCTGGACAGTGCTGTAAGGGAAGGCACAGGTCTAGAGTTCCCGTCGTGGCATGTCAGGAGCCCGTATTCAGCAGCATGGGCGAGGAAGCGGCTGCGTTGCGAACAGCCCCTTTGGCCCTGGGTACCACTAAGAGCATAGCCAGTGCCTCAGGCACCTTCGGAAAGCGCTCATGTTTGCCTTCATGAGTCTTGCTGATGGACCTTTCCAGAAGCCAGATTGTGATGAGAAAAGAATATTTCTAAAAGGCCTCTAAGAGGTATGTCTCTGGAAAAGTCCCCTTGCCCTAAAGCCCCTCTTTATTCTAGAGGACACAGGAGCAGCAGGAGGATGTACAGGTAGGCATTAGTTCTGCTGGACATCTTTCCAAAACTGTCCAGCCTGGTGTTGCTGGCGCAGGATACGCTTTCCATAATACTGCTACCCCATAGCATAGAGGGCAAGGGGGTAAGAATAGTTTTGATTTAGAATCTCGGCCTAAATATTATTGTAATTTTTTCAGCAGGAAAAGTCTTTAGCAAATTGACCAAAATCACAGCTTATCTTCACTGCTAACCTGAGGAGCGGGGAGAGGGAGGGAAAGACGACCGATATTTCGCTGGTGCAGGGCACGTGCTGCTGGCTTGAACGTTTGCAGTGAAGCTGAAAACGTTCTTACAGGTCCTGGAACTCCTCTGCTATTGTGATCAGGAGGAGAAGGAAAGAAATTTGGGTGAACAACCGTGAAACTTAGCATGCAATGTTCAAGCCCCTTTCCAAAGGGGACACAGGAGCCAGAAGAGAAATTGAGCAAGACCTAAAAAACATACAAACCGAATTTGGTTAACTGAAGAGGTAGAGGAACAACAAGGTAGTCTCACTGTGAGGGTTTTATACCAACGTACAAAAATAATTTGTATTTAGGTTTCCAGCCCCAAAGTAATTGTGGAAAGGAAGAGGGGAGTTGTTTTCACTACAAATATTTATTGAAATTTATTGTTGCTCTTCAAAACACAATTTTGACAGTATAGTCTCCAGGTGGAGAGGAGATCACGTCCTACAGGCACGATGGTGATGTAGGGAGAGAAAGCATCCTTGGTCACTGGTAAATGAGTGTCAGATCTGAGTACAATTGCTTAGGTGATTCTGACTGTCTCTTAGATGAGCGAGACTGGTAAGTCCTGCTATCTCTTTTATCATCATCTTCAATTCTGTTTCCCATGCAGCTTTGTTGGAGTGACTCGAGCTGGGCTGAATGTGGCTTCATTCAACTGGTTCCACCCTTGTTCTTTTGCATGTTGAGGGAGGGAAAAAAAAATCCAGCCCCACAAGCATTTTTCTGTGCTAGGAATTCTATGACCTCTGTCGCTATGCAGTCAGGCACCCCATGCACGACTGAAAATGGCAATTTTTCATCTAGGAGGGACATGTTCCACCCCCGAGTGATCTGCAGGCTTTGTGAAAAAAATCAGTCACAATTCCCATAGTTGCTGCATGTGGACTATGGTCTCAGAAGCTGTGTCCTAGGCCAAATGCATAGCGGGCTAGCCCCGTGACCTCTCCGCACCATATCCAGACCACTGTACCAGCAGCAGGCCCGGCCTTTGGAGGAGAAAGAGGGTTCCTTTTGCACCACACTTTTCAAAGAGCACGTTAGCCCTGATTGTCTTGGCTAACTCTCTGGAATTTCCTTCCTTGCCCTGGAGACAGAGCATTCTGTGGAAATGAAAATTAATACTTCTAGATGGCTTGAGTTTGGGTGTGTTTTCAATTATTATTTTATTTTTTGCAAAGGCGAGAATGAAAATTCAGTGGCTTCTACAAATAAACTCCTTTTAATTATAAACCTATTTAGCAGAAGGTGGAATTAACCACCTCAGAAAGAGCAGGGGGAGAGCCTTGAAGTCGCACACAAAACAGGGAGAGCACGAATCACACAGTTGGCACGAGATCCCATTTCATTTTTGCTCAGTGCAGGGGTTTTAAGCCACTGAATATCGCACTGTTCTTTTCCCCCTGTTCTCCAGAGGGAGAACAAATGCAAACGGTGTCGTGTTAGAAGGGGCTAAAAGGGCACCCTGTAATAATCCCATGCACGAAACCCCACAGATTCATCAATGAAGGAAGGTGTAAGAGCCATCAGGAAGCCTGCAATAGCCTCTGTGTACACATAACACCTCCGGAGGAATTTGCAGCAACTATTCAAGAACAGAGCCTGGTTTATTCACCCCGGCTTCACCCCATCGCTCACACACACATGCCTATGACACGCTCCGGGGAGCGAAACGGCGCTAAGTGCCCAACCAAAATAACCCCAGCCAGATGAAAAATAGGCTCCCTTGTTTCTCCCATCTGCGTGGGTGTTGGGGTTTGACAAGCTGGGGCTAACAGGCACAAGGAAGAATGTTCTTCCCACAATGTGTCCGTGTTCCAGGTTAGCAAGGGTAGGAATCAGCCTCGGATGGCAGCAGGTCACCTTATACTGCTTGTCTGCTCCCCACTGTGCAAACTCTTTTTCCTCCTAAAGCAGGGACAGGAAAGCCCAAGGAAGCCCCCATCATTCCTGCTGCGGCCAGCACAGAGACTACCTCAGTGTCCTGCTGATGCTGCCGTGTCCTACCAGACATGGCCACGGCACAAAACACAGCTCTGGAGCTGCCAGAGGGCTTCCAGGCAGGGTGGGAGATCCTGTTTTGCAGAGTGTCAGCCAAGCAGTATATCAGCTCCAGCCATCTTTCCAAATACACGTTCCCTCAAAGGCAGCAAATGAATTCAGCTTGCTCAAACTCACATTCATTTCATGCCCCTGCTCCACAAACATTCAGGCTTTAGCTGTACAAACACTTCCAGAAAACATATTCCACATTTTCAGCCTGTGCTTTTCACCCTGCGTGTCAATAAGGCCTGAACTTTCCTGTCAATGAATTTGTCCAGCTCCCTCTTGGACCTGCTGACACCATCTCTCCAGCCTCCTGGGGCAGCATGTTCCCATGGATCACTACGTGCTGCATAAAGAGGCCCTTTTAAAGTGGCGTCCCACCAGTTTTGCCCCCTCGTTCTAGTATTAGGGGATTTAGTGAAAAACAGTACCACATTCAGCTTACCTACTGCCATCAAGCTTATGAAATCCTGCATTATATTCCCTCCCAGCCCCCTTCTCCTCTCCAAATATTGCTGACAATATTGCCTCCCTTTGATGCCGTAGCTGCAATCATTAGATTCAGGTAATCTGGCCCAATGGAGAGCAGTCATTAGACCACTTAGTTACCCGTAGTGAGCAGTTGGCCTAAAATTCTTCATTTGCTAGTTGTGAGCTAACCAGAATTTTATGCTCATGTCTGGGATAGACGAGGGATGGAAAGTCACATAAATTAAAAGAGAGAGGCTAGATTTTTTTAAAGCTGCTTTCTCTTGTAAAAATGTTATTTTTTGCAAACTGGCTCTGTATAATATAGAGAACAGCGAGTTACACAAGTTTTTGTGGGAATTAAGTTTTTGAAATTGCTACATGCAAGAACACAGACCAGCTGTGACCACGAAAAACACCCTGAGTCTTATCCAATTGACCACAGCTCACATGTAGAATATTTGTGATCAGTCCATTTGACTTTGGAAAAAACACACATCTCTGCTACATGGTTTATTTTACAGAGGGGGAAAAAAAAAATCTGTTTTCAGTGCACGAGTAGGACTATGAATAATTAGTCTGTCATTCTGGCCATCCGACTGAGAAACTGAAATCATTTTGGTGTGATAGGGGTTGAAGGAATATTTTTCTTCACTTTTCCTTAGACACGAAAAAGATATCACTGCCCAAAACAAGGGATGGAAAGCCTTACACAAAAGCACTAAACTAGTTTTCAGAACTGCAAAACTGCGCTTCTAAACCACTTTACAGGAAACAGTCCGTGAACCTTGAAGCATTTCTCAGAACTCAACAGCTGAGCAGAGGTTTCGTGATACCCAGAAGGAGCTCTTGCTGTGCTCTCCTGTTCCCAGGAACCTCGGGCACTTCTGCACTTTCCCTTGCCTCATGGGCCTTTAATGATTAATTCTAATAACGCCCTCAGCAGTAGGGAAACGGTCTTTTCCCCCCTCCACAAGTTGGGAAAGGTGGAAATAGGCCAAGGGACAGCCCTTAGCCCTCAAAGGGCACCTGCAGCCAAACAAGGTCTCCAGCGTGCGACTCCTCAGCAGACCATCGGGCTTGTCCTCTCCCAGCATGGGAGACAGATGACAAGGAACAGCAGTAGCTAGCAAAGGCTACAGTTATGGTGAAACTGTGCAGGAGCTGGAAAGGCTAGAGAACAGATAGCCAAGCTCAGTGCCCTCCCCAAGCCTCGCAGCCCTAGTAATCAGATGCCTTCGCTATAGACTCGCTTCTCAGCTAGCATAAGGCAAGCTTTCAAGAAAGCATCTTGATCTATTCTGTGTGTAGAGCAAGTTGACGGATGGCTATCATATTGATGGATAGATATAGATTGATACAAGCTAACTATAAAGCTCAAATGTTGGAATTATTTGGCTTAGATGTGAGATCTGAGAAAAAAAATAAAAATCAATCTCATGATTTTTGATGGAAGGGCAAATGCAATTTCTGAAAGTGGGATTTGGCAACACTTCCTAGCACAGCGTGGGGGCTCTCATCTCTTCCATTTACAGTCTTTTATTACCACACTAACTGTTCCATTTTTTTCCAGCGAAGGTAGCAGCCAACTCTGCAGGCTGTTTGCAAGCAGAGGATAACTGGCTCCCAAAAAATATAAGCTCCAGAGCCAGCTCCTAAGAGCATTTGCAGGATCGTCCTCCAAGTGCTCCATTTCCCGTAGACCATTTATTTCCGAGTAACCCAGTTATTCCTCCTCCGTTTGTTGTGACGCCTGCGCTGGCAACATATCCATAATGAGTCGGCCATGCATTACATCCTCATACAGCTTCACCCCACCCTCCTTTATCTGTTTATCCTCCCCCTACATCATCAGCTTAAGCCCAACGTTGCCCCATACAAGCTCCTTATCTCAACCTACTGTCAATGTGCTCAAATTCACCCAGCCCAGCCAAACTAGGTAAAAACTATTCCTTTCTAATTCGCTACAGACTCTGACAGACCAGAAAAAGAAAGAGCTTCTCAACGGTCCTCCATGTCACCATTAGCTGGGCACGAGCATCCCCTATTCTGTGTCTCCGCACCAGAATATTCAGGGGTTTGAGGGCAGGAAACTGGTTTGGTGCAGCTGTCCGTTCTTAAGCACTGCAGCTCAAGGAAAGGCAGAGAGAAGCATTTCAGGGCAAATATGATTCCCACGCGGTTTGTTTTCTCAGAAAACTTTACCTTCTTCAGAGCAACAGGCTGAAACTCCAAGCTCCGTTCCTCCCACTGCTGGCCATCATTGTCAAAGAGGCAGTGAAGGGCTTAAAGAGATAGAAAAGTATTAGTTTATTAAATTGTATGTTAATAAAAGTCACTGACATTCTCCAAATCAAGATATGTAGGTGCATGATGTTACCAAACCCCAGTAATCAGATGTTAAAGCAAAGATGTGCCTCGCACAGAGCCAATTATAGCTTTGCACAATGTTCTGAGCACGGGAAGCCCAATGACCCGCTGGTCACGCCTTCCTCCCCTGTGCAATCACACTGAAGAAATACTTGCTCTCTTTTCCATTTCTGCAAAAAGATGTAGACAAAGAATAAAAGGGGTGTTACAGATCACCTGTCATATTTGGGGAAAAAAATGCACAATAGAAACAAGGCGTGATAAACTCTTTGCTTGAAAGGGAGCATGTTTCAGCTGTAAGGAATTCCTTGGTGCTGTTTTTCCAAGTCCTGAGAAAGGCTTTCACCAGAGATCTATACACAAGCGTTATTACAGCAAGCCATTTTGCAGGTAGGTATTGCTAAAATAACATCTGCAATGGAAAGAGACTTAGGAGGCGAGGAGAACTGGCACACAGGAGTCCCGAAGCAAAAACACCCCGTGACCCCATCACTTGCAACACTGATATCAATACATGGGAACCGAATCCCTTCGGCAAGTCAACATTACGCAGCCAGAAACTTGTGAAACGAGTTCCACAGGTCTGCAAATGCTGCGGCAGAGATGAAGCCGGAGAGCTGCGCACGGGGAAAAGACACCAGGGAAGAGCGAGGTTATGGACGGGGCACCAACAAATTAAGCCAGGAAGAAATTAAATCGAGAGGAAGCAGGACTAGGCAGTTGCAGACGATATCAGGCGGGCTCCTGCTGAGAGCTTCAAATCTCAGCTGTCGCAATGGCATCCTTTCCCGGCTCTCTCTGCCCCGCTGGGAGAGCAGCCACCCCACGCAGACTCCTCCTCACCGGAGGAGACGCTCAGCAAGATGCTCCCTTGCACGAATCAAATCAACCCAAGATGCCTCAAAATCTGACCAGGCTTCCCAGCATCACAGGTCCCTAAAGAGAGAGGAAAGGGAGTTTTCTCCATCTGCACATTAGCTGTGCTGTAACATGGGGAAAAGCATCTCCAGGAGTCGCCGCTCCTCCTTTGGGCCTGGCCCTGTTTCTCCCACATCTCCCCAGGACCTGCTGTCTTCCAGCTGGAGCCCATAACCACAGCGCGAGGTTGCACAACTGCAAACAGCGCGCACCCACAGCACACACTTCATTTCAAATCCAAAATTAACGCTGTTTCCCCAGACAGCAGGAAAAATGAGCAGCTTGGGGACTCTCATTAGATGAAAAGAGATTTCCTTCCGTTCTCTGTTGATTTACCAACCTAAAACTCTGATGGTGCTTGTTTGGGGAAGGAGAGGAAACAAAGGGGACTAACTTCTCCTCATCTGTCATTATAGGGATCGTCCTTGGTGCTTTAAAGACAAGTCCACTGGGCTTTGCAGGCAGCTTTTTAGCTAGACTGGCTCATAACAGGAAGGAAAAATTCACTCCGGTTGCTCAGCCATGCACTGTATGGATGCATTTATTTTATGGTATACCTGGATCCTTATGGTAACTTAGCACATTATGCCACCCCTTGGCCAAATCAGGAGGAGCTTTATCCAGCCCGGCAGACCTGCTTCGCAGCTGCCAAGGGCTTGCTGTTCGAGGTCCCATGTGCTCCCTTTGCAGTCACACCCGTCAGAGAAGTTTCAGGCCGGTTGGAGAAGTTTTCCCCACACATGAGGGTGGCAGGAACATTGCTTGATGGTGGATGGCCCAAAACAACAACGTTGTCCCAGAGCTGCAGCTCGTTTCTGAAAGCAGCTGCTGCCGGTGCTCAGCCCCGCTGGGCTCTGCCGACCCGCTCACTTCGCCCCACAAAGCGCCCAGTCTTCCTGTTCTTGAAATGCTTTTTCTCTCCCTCCTCTCTGGAGCCTGCCACCCTCACCTCTATAAACCAGGCCAGTCTCAAAGCAAAAACCCTCCCCATCGGCCCATTGGAGACAGGGGCGTTTTTTCCTAAGGGGCATGGGCTGGGGAAGAGCTCAAAGGGCACCTCTGGAAAGTGGTGTCAGCAGCCGATAAGGGCCGTGTTTGCTCAGACATACAGAACATAAGTTCATGGTTAACTAAGCAAGAGAAAAATTAATCACGCTTACACAGGCAAGGCTATGAACGGCCCCAACGCACAGAGCGCACTGCTGGCAATCGCCTTGTGCAAGTGAGACACGCTTAAATAGCATCTCTCCCTCCATAACGCAGCGTGGCATTTTCGCAGACGTCGCCCCAGAGTTTCCCAACGGGGCCCTATTCCAGAAAGGATCTCAGAGACCCGCCAAGATTTCGGTATGCTGCCGGAGCATTGCAGAGGTAACCGCTCCCCGTCCTGTTCCAGCATTGCCGGCAGCAGTTTTCCTGCATTTTGCAATGGCACTTTTCCTCTGAACCCCAGAGCATCTTCCTGCAGCGTGAACCATTAGCGGGGCCTCCACAGAGCTGCCAAAGTTGCTGCGAGTACTCCCCAAAAACATTGGGCTCCTTGTGGGGAGCGCTGCGAGCCTCGGACATGCCCTGTGCCAGGGAGCCCTGGACACGAGGCAGCCCGGCTGTGACCACTGCAACTGTACATTCATTGCAGGTATCAGATTAAGTTTACAGAAAACACCCCAAAGAGTCTACCTGGACAACCTTTCTGGGTGGGAAAAGGGCATGTTTCAATACGTGCACAGGTGAAGCCCTGCAGGGACCCACAGTACATCCCCTTCCACTGCTGCCGGCGGCGTCCAGACCCACAGAGTGTGTTATCCACCTCGTCCCAGGAAAACACACATAGGATTAGGAATACTGGCTTTCAGCTAGGCCCTGCTGTGTCCTTGGATACATTGCAGCCAATGCATTTTTCACAGCCGTGAGGGTGCTGCACTGCTCAGTTAGAAAGCATCTTAGTAAAAGTGGTAATTGCAAATGCACGCTGCCTGTGTGGCCTCCCAGCCCATCCTTTTCATTAGGGAAGAGGGGAAAAAAAAAATCATCATATTTGACCCTCAGTATAAAGGAAAATATAACATGAATGCACTCATTCACCTGGTGCCCTAGCAATTAGAGGGGACTCCAGCTTAACTTCAGTAAGTCAAGGATGGAAAGCTTTCAAAAGCCCACACCAAAGGGAGTAACTGGATGGGTTTTAAAAGGAGCAAGCAAATCTTTGCCCTAGAACAGCTTAACAGTACCATCTGCTGGAGAAAGCCTGAAGCAGCAAGAGCAAATCTGGGAGGTGTTGCAGAGGGATACAGGAAATACCACTGTACAAGGTAAAGATGTAATAACGTGGCTACGCAGGATTAATTTTCCGTAGACAACTGAATTTTCAACCACTTATCAGTAGGTGCTCAGCGAGGATGAAATCCACGCTAAGACTGTTGCCAGCAGGTCGAGGGAGGCGATCTTCCCCATCTACTCAACCCTGGTGAGGCCTCACCTGGAGTACTGTGTCCAATTCTGACAGTACAAGAGAGACATTCCCCAGTACAAGAGAGACATGGTGCTACTGGAGAGAGTCCAGTGGAGGGCTACAATGATGAGGGGACTGGAGCATCTCTCCTCTGAAGAAAGGCTGAGAGAGCTGGGCCTGTTCAGCCTGGAGAAGAGAAGACTGAGAGGTGATCTGATCGGTGTGTACAAGTATCTTAGGGTGTGCGTGTGGGGGGGGGGGGTGCTCTCAAGAGGATGAGGCCAGTCTCTTCTCCGTGGTGCCCAGCAACAGGACAAGAGGCAACAGGCACAAACTGAACCGCAGGAAGTTCCACCTAAACCTAAGGAAAAACTTCTTTCCTGTGAGGGTGACAGAGCACTGGAGCAGAGAGGTCGTGGAGTCTCCTTTGCTGGAGATATTCAAAACCCGTCTGGATGTGATCCTGGGCAATATGGTCTAGAGGACCGTGCTTGAGCAGGGAGGTTGGACTAGATGATCTCCAGAGGTCCCTTCCAACCTCAACCGTTCTGTGATTCTGTGAAGACGGAGCTGCTTCATTCTGGCTTCAAGGCCAGCATCGGGGGCAGCAAATGGGCTGCGCGCACGGGACATCCCGCAGACTGGCTGCCCCGAGCTCTGCTCGGAAAACAAAATAAGCGGTGGCCTTCGCAGGCAGCACAAGCTCATCACAAGGCAAGCAGGCAGACAACATGAACCGACCCGGGACAGCAGCATCATATAATCGATGGCTTGGGTGGAAAAATTTCCCTTGCTAAAATACTGCCCAGGCAGGGACAAGTCAAACCAATAACCAAGGTCACACGAGGACTGTGTTTCACATGCTGGAGAGAACGGACTTGCCTGTCAGCAATAATCATCTCCAATTAAAGCAATTTCATAGCTGGCCATTTTAAAAATAGAATTCCAACATCTGTATTAAAGAAGGAATTGTTTGGAGAAGCCCTGGATCAGAACAGAGGAAATATTAGTCTATTAGTGCTGCAGCTCTGTAAATTCCTAAAATCACACACAAATTCCTAAACACATCCATTTTCAAACAGGTTTTGAGTGTTTAATTAGCGATCTTTCTAGAATCTGCAGACAAAACATTAGCTTTAAACAATGCACTGGTTTCATTGCACTTAAGCAGCGTAATTACACAGCTCCATCCTGGCGCTGAATCAATTAAGCACGCCTGCAACAAAGAACAGTGGAACTAAAACTAATGTTGTAGCAGGAGCTAAATCACGGAGATTATTTGGAATGAAAGGCTGCTTAAAGAGACCGAGGCGAAGTTTATTTACACTCGTGAACGTCACTGAACTGTACCGTGCAACCTGCTCAAGGAGATCCTGACCTCCTGCTGTACCACATCAAGAAGCAGCAAATTAAATCCCTAAATCACAGGAGGCGTCTGCACTCCTGGAGCTCACGCTGTCCCCGGCTCTGAGCGGCTTGCTTAGATAAAACAAACAGCATATTCTATCAGAATTAGAGTTTTAAAGGAAAGCCTTGTTCAAAATCAGCAACTTCTTAACAGAGACGGAGTAAATAGCATTTACTATTTATAAAGCTGCCCAAACTATGAGCCAGAGCCGTGGCTACTGTAAACCAGGCACTGTTGACTCCTACTCAACTGTGACATCTTACAGACTCCTCCACAATTTGTCATGGCCACTAATTAGTTTATTAAAGTCTCCCTGGGAGTTGTGGGCTCCTGAGATGATGGAAGCTGAAGGGGGTTTTGTTGTTGTTGTTTTTTTAACATGCAATTCATTTTTCCATCTGTGATTTTGCTCCTCCACGCTTGGCTCAGCCCAGACGGCAGGAAAGCGCTGGCTTGTTCTGTCTTTGGATCGAGCTGTCCTTGATCACGCACCAAATACCTTGCTGCAGCTACATGCAGACTGGGGATTTTTCACCAGACGTTAATGGCGTTTGTTTATTAACAGAAGTAATTGTGAACCTGACTGTTCTGAATTCAAGCCTAAATGTGTTTTCAGAGGCTCTGAAAACATATGTTTTTTTTAAACATTGCTCAGGCTGTTGGGCTCTGCAGTAAAGCCAACTCTGGGACACTTTAAGCAAAAGACTGTTGCTATTTGGAAGCACTCATGGTGTCCACGGGGAGGTACACTTTGGCTGTGAGCTCTTGGTCTTAGCAAAGGGGAAGCAGGACATCACTTGGGAGTCCTTGGCACAGGGATCCCAGCCCGGAGAGGAGAAAAAGGGGTAGGAAGCAACCAAACGTGATCTTCAGGTTGTTGCTGTGATGTTTGCTCACGTGCAAACATGCTGCTTTTCCACCATTGTTTGGCACAAAACAGGCAGCTTTTGCACAGAGCAGCACAGTTTGTGAAAATTTCATAGTCAAAAGTTTAGTGCTTCCCCTCAAAAGACCACTTTATCAAAATATTTTCCTCTATTAAGTTATTTTAATATGCCTCCAGACACCATTTAAATACCATTTCCTTGGAAACTGAGCAGCTTGCACTAGGAAACTGAAGAGTCTCCATCCAGCATCTCCCCAACCATCCCATTAAGATGGGAACAATTAGAAAAAAGAAAAACCTCATTAAAAAATCCACAGTTCTGGTAAATTTCCCAACATTAAACGGAAAGCTACTCCCACATTGGACCCAAAATGATCAAATCGGGGAGCTGCAAGTCATAGCGCGGTTCCTCCTTCACCGGAAGGCCAATGGGAACATCACCACTGAGCAAGGGAGGCGGCTTCTAGGTACCCTGACGTGGGCCAAGAGTTAAAACAAACAAACAAACAAAAAAAAATCACAGCAGCCTACTGTCCACCATGAGGCCACGACAGCACTCAGCAGCTAAGAGAACTCAGCTTTCCAGCATCTTGCTAGGGAATCCTGCAAGGATCTGGGGAGGAAAGCAGCCTGGCTTCTCTCACAGCATCCCAGTGGCTGGTACAGCCCTGCAGAGCATTCCCATTGGAGCGGGTCGGCATTTCCCCATTGAAAAAGCACAGGCTGCAAGCCTCCGGGCAGTTTTTTTTAGAAAGTGCTGCCAGCAAAGGCCAGAGTTGGTGGTGTTTTGGAAAAGTCACTCACTTTTTCAGGTGTCTGAAACAAAACGTAGGAGCCCACCAAGCTCCTCCTTTCTCAATCATCCTGGCTGCATAGCACATTAGCTGCTATTTGGCTTCCCATCTGACAAATCGGAGACAAATTTCACAGCATGTCAGAAGCCCAGGGGCCCCTGTGCCACCCTTGCTGCCAGGGTACGTTGAGGTAGGGTCACTCCAGGGTTGGCTCCACCCACCTCTTTCCAGACTGGGGCAGATGCAGAACACCAAGAGCCTCCTGCTTCAGATCCTTATTCTTATCTCTTTTTTTCCCCCTACCTCAGAGTAATAATTCTACCTTTTTTTTGGTGCTCAGGCCTCACAGAAATAAAGCAATTTGATTGCTTCAGACGGACAAGCAAAGCCTGGGGCATCCTGAAGGACACTGGAGAGAGGTGGAGACTGGCCACTCTTGCCCAAGCAAGAAGACCTGGAAAATTCTTGTTTGGCCTTGCCAGGGTTGCTATTTCTGGACTTTTAATGGTGCAAAGCTTTCTGATGATGCCCTGTCCCAGAAGGTGGCCCACACTGGGTAATGTGGCAACCGCCTTCAAGGCAACTGACTCCTTGTACCCAGAGCCCAGGCAGGGAGCAGAGACCAGCCTGAATGAGATGATCCAGCCAGCAAAGAGAAGAGCCAGTCCAACTGGCAGCCCTTCTCCAGTGCTACTTCCACATGGCTCTGAGGGCATCCAAAAGCTTTTAAGAATGTGCAGGCCTGTCTGCAAGCCTTCCCAAGCTCTCTCAGCCCCTGCAGTGAGCCGCAAAGCTTCCATATCAAGCTAGGAGTTTGTGATCCTCCCTAGCTGCTTTTCTTCCAGGGAAGATTTTCAAGAAAACAATCGCTCCCCAGATGTAGCATCCCATGCCCTTTTCAGCTGCCCTTTCTCAAAGCAGCAGGGAAGGTCCTGTTTCTTTCTCTTTGTCACAAGCATATCTGCAGCATTGCTCCTCCATTGCCACCCAGCCCAATCCCTCACTCTCTAGTCAACATTTTCCCTCCTGCTACAGGGCAGGATTAGCAACCCCTCACCACACTGGCATGGATTCATAACAACAGGGAACACTGATGTGGTTACCAGAGGAGAAGAAACCCCATACCCAGCAACAGGTCTGTGCCAGTGCCATACCCACATGGATGCATCACAGCCTACTCCTATGGCCCTACATTTCCACATGCTTATACAAGCAAGGGAAGAACAGGAGACAACACATCTTACATGAGAATGATTTTGACCTGCACAGAACAGGACAAACCAGGATTTAGACTTTCCCAAAATAAACAAGACTTACCAGTGCTCAGCAACAAGCATCATTTTTTCTCCAAGTAGCTGGGAAGTATCTTCCCTGACTCATCATTCACAAATAACCATAGACAACCCAAATCCTCTTTTTCTGTCTGGACCACAACTATCAGGCAAGGTCTTAGCCCACGCCACGCCACGCCACGCCACGCCACGCCACGCCACGCCACGCCACGCCACGCCACGCCACGCCACGCCACGCCACGCCACGCCACGCCACTTTCCACCCTCTGCCTTGCCCCCCACTTTTCCTTATTCCACAGACCAGATTTATCAGGTCTTTTACCTTTTTTTTTTTAAAAAAAAAAAACTAAGAGGTCCTCTTCAATTACACTAAAACTCCTTTAGCTCTAAACAACCTGGTTTTAAGCACTATGACCCCAGGACCTGCCTCCCTTCACCTGGGGAAACAAGTCACACCTGATTCAGATGAAGCTGAATCAAGCCTTCTTGTTGGGTTTTATCAATCTGTGAGGAGCACCCAGCAGCAATGCCAAAATGAAAGCTTTCCTTTTGAAATCCTGTTCCTGGCAAATGCTATCTGCTTCACCACGGTCTCCTCAGGAATGAAAATGTGGGTAAAGGAATAAAATACGATGATGGTAAAGGAAACACACCTGCTTTTTCAGGCCACGGTGATTCTAAAAGCCCCTGTTTCATCTACTTGTACCAAAGACCCTGAGGACTGAGAATGGAAATCTCTGTAATAAAATACATGAACCACTTGCGGTTGGGGTAAAGGACAACCTATGGCCAAGGGGCAGTAGGAGACTTACAGTCCCCTGTGGGGAACTTTTCTAGGAGAACATACACATCGCACCTTCCTGACTTGCTGTTGTATTGTTGTCTTTTAGAATCAAAAGGACTAATTATCTTGGTGAAGACAGGCCTGTTGCTTGGCACAGATTACTGAGGGCTCTCAGACTCTGAGTGAGGTTACTGCAGCATGGCTGTGGTGGGGACCAGCCAAGGGAGAGCAGAGCACAAAGGGTTAATGGGAGCGGAGTGAGAACCAAAGGAGTGGGGTGAGAAATGAAGGAGCAGGTTGTGACAAATCCGCAGTAAGAACTGGCTGCCTTGGGAGGGATGGAGGCAGAGATTATGATGTCTTGGACTGTGATGGGTGTATAAGAAAGCATGATACACTCCTCAGCTTTGCTTCTCCGCTCTGCCCTAGAGACCCTCCATCCCAGCTGGCTTTGTGAAAAAGAAAAACTAGCCCCTTGTCGCTGCAAGGCATGTGTTATCTGCAGAGCTCCTGAGGGAAACAAGTGCCCAACAAAGATCCAAATTCACATGAAGTTACAAGAAAAATCCAAAATAAACAGGGATACTGAAGCTGGTAGCAGACTGTCTTGTAAGAGAACAGAGACTCAGGACCTATCAGAAAGAGGGTGCACAGCCGGACCTTGAGCTGTAACGTATCTTGGGGACTTGGCCTTTACCTGTCAGGGCCATCAGAAGGAGTTGGGGGAGACTTGGCAAGAGCGAGGAGAGGTGGGACTTTATTTCCTTCTCCCCTGTCCAGTCCTGGGTTAACTGAATAGCCAGTGGAAGAAATCCTGAACCTCAGCCATGCATTGGCAAACTCACATAGCAGAAACAGATCTTCAAATAATTTGAGATTAGACAGCTCTAAAAAGTCCAAATTACGCTTCCAGAACTGCAAACTAGACTGAGCTGCACACGCCCTCTTCCTTCATACAAAGAGATCTTGAAACTTCAATGCCTAAAACTGAATCAATGAAATGCAATTTTCCCTTCCCATCAGCAGTTGTCTATATTGCTGCATTAATTGTGCCAGGACAGCTCCCTGGCATTGAGGTCCTTTGGCACTTCACTGCCTGGGTTCATACTGCTGCCTTCCAGAGCAGGGTGGCCACTTCCAGGTTGCCCATGGGGAACCATCCCTGGCCCCTGCTAGTTCCCAAACTGCCTGCACTAGCTGGCCAAGGACTAACAATTTAACAGCACAACTGAGTTGCGGTGCATGAGGACATTCCTTGGCTCTGTTTAGTTCGCTGGTGTAGCTGTAGTTCCTCAGACCACTCCCTTCCTGCCTTTCATAGCCAATGCCTCTTTGATGTATTTCCAGTGTAGGTTAGATTATAAAACTGCCTGAACAGAGAGACCCTCACATGATCGCTGCTCGAGGAGGGGTTCCCATACTCACCTCTGGCATGATCACTTTTCATTGGTTTTGTGCATATGAACGGAGTATTTGCTTTCATCCCTCCTGCAAAAGAGCATATGGCAACTCATCCAGAAATCGCCTGACCTGCTCACAAAACTGATGCAGCGTGGGGGAAGGAGAAGCCAGGCTAGGAGACATGGGCAGTGCAGTATCGCTAACTGAAAGACAGTGTTATATGAAATCACAAACCCAGTTGCCTTCAGCTATGCTATTTGTAAGTTCACTCTTCTAAGCTAGCAAGGGAATTTCTATATGAGCGGCAGTTGCATGACAAACTGCATTGCAGGCATTCTCTACATGAAGAACCCCTCGACGAAAAAAAAAGAAAAAATGCGTTCTCAAAAAGATGGTTACATTTGACCTAAGAGCACTGTGGGAAAAAACATTAGCAGTACTGAATATAGGTGTCAGTGCAAATTATCCTCCTAAACAAGCAATCTTTTGGTATTTAAAAAAAAACTCCTGTTCTCAAGAACATTCCATCCCTGAGTTCTCTGCACAAAGCTTGGATCGGATGTCTACTATTCATATATTTTTCCCTCTTGGTTTCAATATTAGCTGAGGACCATTATCGGCAGGAGTTAGAGCCGGAAATAGGAAATGAGATGGAAATTGTTAACAAGAGGGGAAAATAGTTCAGGGAGGCTGGTCCTTCTAAGAACTGCTACTTCTTACAGCCTATGATTTTGTAACACTAGTGTACTGAGAACAGAATGATTTTAACCAAAGGTGACTTCAGTACATCTTGTTATTTGTTGTTTCTAGCGTGCTGTACAAATGCAGAACACACACATGGTCCTTGTCCAAGAAGCTGACAATCTAAGTAAATATGCCCTGTATTGGAGGAGAGAATGCCTATACAGTGATTGCCACGATAGAAGGCTAATAGGATAGAGGCATGACGTGAAAGATGGACATGCCAAGCCCAGCTCTATTGAGTGCCATCCTGATGGGGCTGTAGTTCCAGCACGAGCGAGACTGAGAAGGGCAAGTGGTCCAAAACGGAGAAAGGCCATGGCTCAGGCACTGCTGTTCTAAAGCTCTGTCCTACCCTGAACGTCCTCTTCTCCCTGTCATACACCAGTCGCCGGGGACTGAGAAATCCCGGCACTAGGAACGAGCTGTCCCCCCAGGCCAGGCATTTGAACACCATGCTGGGCTGAGCAAATTGCTGACTGTAAATTACACACTCTTTAAGTGTGTCTACATCTTCTTGCCAGGCCTGCTCTGGCTAATCCTGCTAGCAGAAAAGGGACAAGGTTGTGCCCTAAAACCCTGGGTTTGTTTTCAAACTTCAGCAAGGACTCTACCCTCCTTTGAATGTCATCCTCGCTTTGACTGCTAAAGTGTGCCCCTGCCGAAGGGGATGTGCCCAAAAACGTCTGCATGGGCCAAGATGTCGTCACTTACAGCTTCTTTATCTGTATGAGTAGTTTTCCAGGATGAGATGACAGAGAGGTGCTACCGTTCTGAGAGTTACACCTTGCATTCCCTATACTCTGCGCTTAGTGTTAATAAACAATAAATAGAGAACACAGAGGGAAGAAACCCAGTTTCAGCTACCTTTGAGTTACTGTTGACATCCATTAACCAGATACGTCCGGTATCAAGAGTCAGGAGGAGGCTAAAGAACAGATCACTGTGGCAGGCAGTTTTCAGTGCCTCTTTTCAATTCTTTTCTCATTTGCGCTATAATGGAAGTCTGTTCCAAATGACTTCTCTTTCCTGAAGATCAACCCTACAGGGTCTCTGTACTTGTACATAGTAGTGTTACTAGAAAGCTTGGTCATATGCTAGACTATACCAACATCCCACTGGCTGTAGGGCAGGCTCTTAAAGGACACAGCAGAGGTTTTTTGCTGCTAGCCATTTACTACTGGAGTAGACAAAACCACTAGCCATACTCATATACTGGAGAACAGTCTTACCCTGGGGCAGGATGATCCAAGAGTAGCTACAGCTAACCATAAGTAATTGAGTTTGCATGACTTGAAAGGTAACTTCTTCTCTCCCAGAAGCTCAGACATGAAAACTTCTCCAGTGCAGCAACTACAAAGTAAAATGCGCTAACCTAAATATCATCTATGTGCCCTGTCTGCCTTTACACTCCTACTAGCCCAGACCGGACATAATTACAGCTTGGTCAAACTGTGTGAGGGTAAACTCTTTTGATATGCTAACCCAATGATTTGCTGTCTGATCCTGTCCGAACCCTAGAGATAGAATTCATCGGTGGACAGATCTCTTTGGTTCCCCAAGGAGCTGCTTGGAAATATTATTCGTATGATAAAATCTAGTCCATATTTTTGCCGTCAAAATTATGACCATTTTACTGGTACCACCCCTTCAGACTCAATTAATATATTCACTGCAACCCCTAAGCAGCATGGCTTGGCACCTGCAGGTGGGGATGCACTTCACCATGTTTCTCAAAAATGAAGGTACATCTGGTAAATTGTGCGGTGAAAGATAACATAAATGTATTGATTGGGAGCTTAAGATGAATATGGAGCACTAAATCTTTAACAATCACAGGTTTTAACCCTGGATTTGATCAAAATGGGGAATGTAATCCTGAGAACAGAGTATTTAAGTAATCCTGCTGTCAAGACCTCTCTGGGCAGCTCTGACAGGCCAAGAGTCTGTGGCTTTGGTACAGAGAGCATTAAGCTAATCTTGTCTTTCCTGATTTTGGTTTGAGTAGTTTCGGGCTCCCTACAATTCGCTCCAATTTGCAGGCTAAATTGAAATCCAGCAAGAACACTTTGTTTGCTTTCAGGTTAAAAACATTCTCAGTCACGCAGGAGCTAGTATGTTTTCCACTTCAAAATAAAACAAAGCTCTGTACTGGTCACTGAAAGGGAACATTTTCACCTAAAATTGAATCTTATTCTCTTCTCAAAGGTTCATTTTGGCTTGTTGCTCTTTAACCTACCTCCTCCGTTGCTCCTGAGCTATGTAAGCAGAGACTTCTCCATTCCTTAATGTTGAGTAGATCACGCAGCAAGGACGACTTAACAGGCACTCCCCAAAAGCAATCTTATATTAACCATCCATCCTGGGATATGGATGAGGTCTGTAGTATGCATATTTTTAGTACCTAGTACCCCTGTTTTGGCTCCCACCTTAGGGCACATTTCTTTGATGCATCTTCCATCACAGCAAGACTGTAAGCCCAGTGGGACAGTTTCTGACAAGGAAGACCTTCCATTTGCCCAGCAAGGTGCAGGTTGGTGTTCAACAGCAACAGCCATCAGGACGGCACAGGAGTGTGTATGTAGATCTATACGTTTCACTCCCAGAGGGTCTCAAATTGGCAGCAGGAACTAGGCCATGTGATTGCTCTGCTTGGCTATGTTGACCCTCAAGCTGGCTGCAAGTCGTAGGATGCCATGCTGCAATTAGGTAGCCCTGAGCTGGGTTGCCAGCATGTAGCTGGAAGCTGGACTATCGTGGGACAAGGACTGAGTGTTTGTACCAATTCTTCTGCTTAGGAGAGTGCTGGTACCACCTTTGCGTGGACGAGATGCAAGATTTTTTCTAAATGATTACCTGCATTCCCAAGGTGTATAGCTGAAACGCGCTGTGGGAAATGAAACAAATGCAAGCAAAGGGTGGAAAGGCCCTCTTCTTATACTGAGGGAAACAAAACCAGAAATGAGGGTTCCAGCTGGGACGATGAATCATCGCAAGCAAGATAAAAGCATTTACGTACACTGGAAAGGCTTTTGCAGCCTCGCTGATCTCACTTTCTTTGAGCCATATAGTATCCAGAGAGTTTCAGACCCAGCTTGCAGGGAAAGGTAGGGCACTGTCTTGAACTGGATCCAGGCTCACAGCCCCCTAAAGCAATGTAGAAGGAGCATTGGCCTCTGAAATGAGCCTCGTCAGCACCTCAGGAAGGAGCACCTATTTTATTAACCAACCAAAGAGTTAGTAGTTGAGGTCCTGCAAAGGGTGCTAATGGAAACCTCGTACGGGCTGGGACTTGCGTGCTGAAGCATTGCTTTTTGCTCTCTATGCAGCTTTCTATCAGGGTCTCTAAGAGCATCTTCATTTTTGTCCTCTCTTCCTTCACTCACATCTTTTCTGCCACAACCAGAGTGCACACCTCCTAAGAAGACAAATATTTCAAACTTTTCTTATCCAGTTACATTGGATCATTTGTCACCTCACGGTATGGGGCAGTCAGAGTGTACCTAGAAGTTTTTATTAGTCTAGCTTTCCCACACTACTGTTGTTGCCCTGCTTTTCCTATCTAATTAGAAACTCATTTCCTGAGGGATATCCATCTCCCAAAGGGGAAACAATAAGAAACATTTGGTAATCACTAGCCTGTTCTATAAGTTTATTTTAAGGCTATAATTGCTGAGAGTTGCAAGAGGATTTGGGGGTTGTTTATTGTTACAGCAGAGAGAGTCAAAGGACTGGCACTAGGATAGAGCCTAGGCTAGGAAAGCCTTTCATCTCTGGGTCACTGACTGAAATCCAGCACAGGTCAACAGTGGCTATAAATTGTCTTTATCCAATAAGTCCTCAAAGGTGAATGTAACAATAGTTTGGTGGCTTTCGTAATTTCCTAGCTGGCAGATGCCAGGCTCCCCAAATCCACTGCCACTGGGTGACCCTGCCAGCGACTGCAAGCACTGCACAGGCCAGCATGAAAAGTGCTGTGCAAAATGCTCATGTTGAGAAAATGAGCTATGCTCACAAGCTCCTGGAGGAGGGGTCCTAAAGCCGAGACAGCTGCATTTTCATGCAGAGCTATTCTTGCTACTGTTGGTTTTGTTCTTGCCTCAAGAGCAAAGGGGACTTCCCTCTTGCTTGAAAAAAGCAGCAGGAAATTGAGGAGAGGTTCTCCCAGGAACCAGAGCCCACACAGCACTGCTACCAGCACGATGCTTGCTTCTGATTGCTAACCAGAGGGATGCGTGCTCCTAAATCCCTTCTAGCGATTTTGAAGGCCATGACTGTTCACTTTTGGGGGTCTACCCTGGGAAAGTCAACACCAGGAGATGCCAGGGGGACACCCCAACTCTGCGGCCACATGGTTTCTGCATTCAGTCTGCACAAGGGAGCTCCCCGGGGGCGGCGCTAAGGCCCCACAGAACAGCAGGCAGGAAAGAGGTGCAACTGGCAGAGCGCAGCACCCTTGGTGGACCAAGACTGGTGCGAAGGAGATGTACGCTCTTTGGAGCTGGAGATAGTGTGTAATGCGTATGCTGTTCAGGTACCAGCAGCCTTGCAATTCCATCTAAGCAGTGGTTGCAAGAGATGCACGTCACAACGAGCTTCTATTCTCTTTCCCTCAATGTTTATTTCTTTCCCATCTCGCTAGGAGAGAGGTTGCTCTGAGCTTCAGATATACCAAGAAGATCTGGGGCTTTTGTTACGTTAGAAGGAGAAACAGGCAACCACTGGCCTGGCAAAAAGGGCTACATGTACTAATCAGCTGGAGGGAGTAACATGTCCTAGCTCCACCTCTCTCCTTCTCTGTACCCCATTCCTCGCCATTTTTCTCCTCTGATTTTCAACAAACTGAATGGTGCTCTGTCCACCACTGCTAAAAAGCTGCCATGCAGATCAGATTCTCACTTGATCAGCTGCGGGCTTCCAATATAAGCACAGTTAATCTAGCTGAAGAAAAAAATAAAATGAAAAAAAAAGCTATTAAATGGGTATAAAATCTTTGTTTGCTTGGCAAGATCCAGGTGGATCTGCCCTAAGCACGGGTCTTAACGGTGGGATGCTCTTGCAAAGGACAGAGGTGTGGACCTGAGACCTGGTCCAGGCTTGTGTTGAATTCCCCCATTAACTGCCAATCATGCCAATCATTCAGGATGACAAATCCCATCACACCATCTTGAGTTGCTGGCTATAGAGACTCGTATATCTTCCTCCTACTCAGAGAGCTCCTGAGCTCCTGGGCTTTTGACACTTTCCATTGCAGCTTTGCACCTTGGTCCTTGTCCCTTGCAACACTTATTTCCATGTACCTGATGATGTTTCCATGCGCGCACGGTGCGAGACAGCTGTGCTTCCAGGGTAAGCAGTGATGTCTGGCTGACTAAAATGACATCTGAGACCGCGACGTGGCTGGCCCAGCTCCAGCGTGTACATAAGGGAGGGCTGCCATCTGGGAGCTGCTTTCCAGCCTTGACTACCTGTGATTGACTCCCACCTATCTCCACAAAATTCAGTGGCACAATTGTGCTTGTAGCTCCAGTGGAGTTGAGATGGGAATCTAGTCCTGCATTTGTAAACGCTGTTACTGCAAATTTTGGCTTGAGGGCAAGCGGTTAACATCGTGTCTACCATCTGGCAGGCTGAACATATGCACCTGCCTTTTGGGGAACATATTTTCCATTTATGAATGGAAGGCTTCTTCTCAGACCCGGTGACAGCTCTTGGTTTGGCTGGGCTCAGCTTGGTTTCTCGGGAATGCCTGAGGGCAGAGCTGAGCTTTGAAGCATTTAAGTCTAAAAGACCCAAGGTTTATGAACAAGAAAAGCATAAAGTGTGCTTGATCTTGACACCTTCTGCACAACTGTGTATTTTCTCAAATAAGTCCCACCTAAGCCTTTTAGGGGGCTCAGAATGGGGTTTGCAAACCACGACAACTTTATTTTTGATGAGCAGAGCTAAACGACACAGCTTTTCTCACGTCTGTTATTTAATTGACCGAGACATTTGAAATTAGACCTAATGATTTTTCTCACTCCATTAATACCCAGTGACTGTTGATTTCGTTTTTGCATGAAGCAATGGAGCTTTTGCTGAATTAATAAACTACAGCCTTGTTGTTAAGGAGCCTAGCAAGTTACATCAATAATAGCCAGCCAGTTTATGTTAAAATGCCATGTGCGCACAACCTACTTTTTATTTGAATCGATTTACTGCACTTAAGCCTCCCGGGATCATGTGTTCATTCACACTGCGGAGAGCTTGTTCTTGTCAGGCCGCTGTGGATGAGCTCCCATGACTCTTGCTCCTGTCAAATGCTTGACTACTATCCCACACTGCTGTGTTTGGCACCCGCTTTTGCACTTGGGTGTTCCTCTTTGCCTCAGGTTATCTTGGCAGGGTATCTTTTCCCCATTTAAATTCTTGTGGGTAACGAGAACCTCACCATTTTGAGATCTGAACTAGCAATGAGGTCATGCAAGCTTTCCAGCTGCCCTCTCCCTGTGTTCCCAGTACATGTCGAGCTTGCGCCGCTTCTTCTCTACAGAGAAGGGTGTTTGTAGAAAGAGATTTGAAAAGCTTTTTAACATCTTGGAGGAAACCTCTAAGTACAAAGAAAAGATGGAAATGCAAGGGAAAGATGGCTTTTGCAAACTAGAGAAGATCAAACTTTCCATTATGCTCAGCCTGAAGACTAGGGTTGGGAATAGAAGCAATCGTGCACTTTCTGACTCTCCTCAGCATCTTCTACACTTTGGCTGACACAAATAGGGGAGCCACCAGCTGCACAGAGGCTTAAGTGTCTGAGTGAAATTGAGAAGCCAGGAGACGGTCTGTTGTGGGGGAAATCACAGCCTTTCCAAGAAATAGCCTTCAAGACAGAGTTTTCTGGAGCATTTTCAGGGCATTGAAAAGGAGCACGAAATTCTGGAAACGGACAATTAAGACAACGCAGAGACGAATCGTAGCAGTGAAGCTGCTGCTGTTAGGCAGACTATTTTCTGATGTTTTAGTCTCCTGGAAAATACCGAGAATACTCTCTCAGGGTACCAATATTTTGGGTCAAAATAATTACAGGATCTTCCCTAACATTCACGTATCCTGGAAATGGAAAAGGAGAACCATTCTGCTCACGGCTTCTGTGATGTGATGTGATTATGCCACATGGCCACAATGGCTGTGTCCCATGGGTCATACCCACAGCAACTCTGCTGATATGCTTTTAAAACAAATTATTTTAAGACTCAGTGCATTTTCTCTCCTTTTTATGAATACATGAATTTTGTACAGCTCAGCTGGAAAAAGTATCATCAAAGTACACTTTAACATTAATTTAATTTAACAGCCTCCTGGACTATCAGTTCCTAGTAAATCAGAAATATTTATCCTGATCTTTCTTTCATCATATGGAGCATTTTCAGGGGTTTTATCACCTGTCCACAATGTGTCTGCTCCAAGTCATGCTCCAGCATCTCCCTTGGTTCTACAGTTAGCTTTGCCTCTCAGAAAAACACCGTTCCTGTTGAAACAGCCATTATTACCTGGTCTGGGGTTCATCCCCCATGCAATAGCTTCTTCTAGCCTCTCTGAGAAATCCCATGAGGAAGAACTGCCACCACTGTCCTATGGGCTGCTGGCCCTTGGAGTGTCACTCCAGCAAAGCTAGCAAAGCTCTGCCAGGCCCGAGGACTTTCTTTGTGCATCCCAGGAACAATATGGGTTGCAGGCTGAGAGTGGCCATGTGCTTTCTTATGCTGTGGGGAGCGACTGAGGGGAAAAAGCAGTTGACAAAGAGATGACAAGCCAGTCTTGCATCCTCACACCAGGACCTTTCCCAGTGAACTTCCCTTCTGGGGCAGACTGTCCTGGGGGAGTCACAGAGCTCTGAACACTCCACGGTTTCCTAAGTCCATATGACATCTCCTATGCTTCAGCACAGTCTCGTCTCCAGGGGCGGGATGGCTAATGAAAGTCTGAGGGGTTTCCTGATGTCCCTGTTTGCAGTGACAAAATCATCACTGTACTGACTACAACCCATCCCTGCAAGTCACTGGTAAAGCAGCCAAAAACAGCTCTCTACCAGAAAAAATAGCGCCTGATAAATGATCCACAGAAGTAACTGCTTCATTTCTTTCTTCTCCGTCTGCCTCTCCTTTAGCCCTTGTGCCACAGCAGTAAAAGTTTTAGGACATGCCACACACCTGCTTTGTGCATGCACCCTGATGAATAGGTTTCCAAAGATGGGTGCAGTTCCCATCATTTTCCCCATCATGAATCTTTGCCTCAAGCAAGGACATCCTTCTTACAGAAACGCTGGACTTGATACAGTTATCACCAACCAAAACACCTGGGAGAGGTCAGATAAGACGGTTATTAGATTTCCTTTTGGCCTTAGTAACCTATAAAAGAAATACCTGATATCTCATTTCAACCCAGCTACTGTGCCATTTAGTAGCGTCGCAACCAGTGGGCACAGGGGCACAGGACCAGGAGGACCTCCTGCGTTGCTGACACCTGTTAGTCTAAGCAGCAACATCATACAAATCCTTCTATAAATCAGCCGCGCTCCATCTTATACCTACACCTGTTTTCTTTCCTCCCGCTTAGCAGAGAGCTCATTACTCCAATTGTTAACAACCCTCTCCTGATTGCTAACCTAAATTTATTCACAGCTGATTCATGCCTATTTGTTCTTGTGCCAACATTGTCCTTAGGCTGAAATAGCTCTTTTCTCTCCCTACTATATTTATAGACAGCCGTCACATCCTCCCTTGAGCTTTTGCTTTGCTAAACCAAACAAGCCAAACACAGCAGTCCCTTCTCATGTGACAGGTTCTCCGATCCTTTTTTGTCCTTGCTCCAGCTTCAGGTCATCTTTCCAGTGCAATCCAGTGCCATGAGGTCTATGCTGTCCCAAGGGCCTCCAGATATCCCACCTAGAGGTCCAGGCCATCACAAGCCCTGTACATAATGCCTGAGCAAGGCAAAACCAGCAGTGTATTTGCAGGCACTCTTTCCTGGTCGTGGTCATTTCCCCATTTCGACTGAACCCCCCGATATGGTTTGGCATTATGGATGCTTGGCTGTTTTCAGAAGTGTTTGTGGAGAACGTGGGAGAGCAAATACCCACAAGAATGTGTGAATCATAGCAATTTCCTTGAGCTCCCCATCCACCAATAAACACTTCAAGCACTCTCAGAGGAGAGAGAAGTGTTGCAGCAGTTGAGTTTTGACCCAGATACGTATGCCAGCAGCTCTCAAATGCTATCACAGTAGCACATTTCAGATGATATGTGTTATCTGGCAGACCAGTCACGCTATGCAAGTAGTGCAAGCAGTAAGCACAAGGGACAGGGCACATACATGGTGAATATCAGCCGAGTGCTGCGTCCCTCCACGGTTTCTTCACTAACTAGGAGGATTTCTTCTTGCGTGTCCTGGTGTTTGTTACTCTCATGAGCCAGTCCGGTGGCCCGACTTTGCACAGTGACTAAAACAAAATACTGAATGGCCGCACAGAGAATTCCATTAAATGAGGGGCAGCTCACAGAAGAAGAAATAATGTATGGGCACCAGTGAAAGGCTGCTGCATCTGGACCCAGCTGCTGATGGGATAGAGAGCTGGGAAGGGAAGAAGTAATGCCGTGATGCAATCTGGAGTACAGACTGCCCTGTGTAGTGCTAAGTCCTTTGATTTTTTTTCCCTCCCGGTAAGTCTGTTCCTGCACAGAAGCATACAGGCTGCACTGAGAGCCTTCATGAATTAAGGCTCCTAATTACGCTCCTGATTAAGCAACTAATTTGAGTGCCTATTTTTAGAACTCTGATATTCTTTGAACATGTATTTTTCCCTATATTTGACCATTTTAAAGGTTATGTTTCAAGGAAGCCTTGTCTCGCTAAGTCTTAAAGTACTGTGTCACCATTGAGATGTACATTACTGAAGACAAGCTGTCTGACCATGAACAGGGAGGTTATTATAGTCCCTGTGGTCATGAAGAATCAGTCTTTGTGTCAACTTTCAAAAGTAAGAAACAGAAGGATGAGACTGAGCTTTCCTGTAAGTGTGAGTTTATTTTGATGTTACTGATGGATGGATGTTTGGGCTGATTCACCTAGGCTGGGATTTTCCTATTCATCGTACTTGGAGAGCGTTATAATAACGTCTCAAAAAATTTTGGACATGTAACTGAAATAAGACCATGGAAAATTACTCCAAAGGGGCCTCACGCCCCTGGATATTGTGTTTCATTGTTTATTCGTTTATTTACTGGGAGGAAAAGCCAACTAGTAATTTCTACTATGCAAAATGCAACGTGTTTTAGAAATTCTTGGCCTGGCAAGACCTTTTCCTACTAAGTTGACCCCCAATGACCTGATTCAGATCTGACTGAACCAAGCTGCATGGCTCCAGGGTTCTAGATATGCCCCCAAACTTCATCAGTGTATGCGGCATGGTAGAAAAATAGAAATCATAAATCTCAAGGAGCCCATGTTAAGGAGTTCCACCTTTCGAGCCAAGATGCCTGAAGCAAGATTTGTGCTCCAGCCACCTCTCACTAAGTCACCAAGGAAGGCATAATGGTGAGGAACTCTTTGCCAGCAAAGAACTGCTATCACAACAGTTAACCTCGTACTCGTCAGCAGCTCCTGATACACCACTGTGGGAGCAGTAAGAGTGGAGAAGGCAGTAAAGGAAGAAATGCTTGTGAAGGTTTCAGTGTTTTCAGCGCCTTATTTTCTATGGTTCTATTTTTTCTGTCCAAATCATCCCTAGATGCCATTTATCCTTAGGATATCAGAAAGTGGCTGTGTGCATGAGCGAATGGGAACATTCACAAAACTACCACAAGAGAAGGTCAGATGAAAAAATCCTCCAGGTCAAACAACTCCCAGTAAAGTGAACGAAGGTGCTCAGTGAAGCACGTCCTGTCTTTAGAAGTCCCCAGACTTTGAGCTGTCTTTGAAATCCCCATAAATAAAGATTCTGAACCACCTATTATACAGTGTTCCACCAACATCTGTATTGCAATAACTGCAACTCCACTAGGGAGAGGGCAGGAGAAGTTGAGACAGAAATAAGAACCAAAGCCTAAGGAAAAGGCTCTTCAGTTGTGGTTCAGATATGAGATATTTAAGCTACTTAATCAGATTTTAAAAAATGGTTTTCATTGACAGTGGTAAAATTCCTGTCTTAGACTCCCTCCTACCATTTATAAAAGAGCTAACTACATTTTCAGTAAAACAGATGATTGAGCTTCAGTCCTGTACTGAAACTGCCTTGGCCTGGTCAGTTCATTTGATAGTTCAAGTATTCTACTGTTGGATTAGTTCAGTATTTTATTAATAAAAAAACTCAGCTTTAGTGATGTTTTCTTGGTTTTAGGTTAGTTTATTTAGCAGTTTTAATAAAATATATAAAACTGAAGCTGATACTGAACACATCTCTCTGGAGCAACATCACTCCAAAACCTTTGAGAGACCAGAGCGGATACCGGCCGGTCAGTTAAAAGGCAATTTCCCCCACAATAAATCTGTGCTCTCACACACTGGGAAGCGATTAACAGTGCGAGCGGGGAATTCTGCTCGAAGCGCGCCTGGCAGCAGAGAAGAGGACCACACAAGGTGCAAGGCAGAAGAGAACCAGGCCATAAATTATCACATCATTATGTTACTATTTAAATAGCATTTGGGTTAGGGGTCACTACCCCGCTATCATGCATTTTGCTGTCTTCTGCCTCCAGCGCGCATCCCTACCTTGCCTCTTTCCTCTCCAGCCCGCCTGGTGAAGGAGAGATACTCCACATTTGAACATCAACACCTTTTACATGGGTTCTCCATCCCTCTTCACTCCCAGCATGTCCTGCAGATGGCAACTGTAGAAAGTGAGGATTTTGTGCTTTTCAGGTGTGTTTTGCTGTGGCGTTCAGGCAGGCCTTCACTATATGGCAGGGTCGTGCATTCAGGAATTGTATAAAGGCCAAGGGAAGCAGCATTTTGGGGTGGCTGTCATGGCACAGGAATTCAGAGAGATCATGTAAATGGTAAGTAAAAGCTGATCCTTGGCTATTTGGAATTTGACAGATGCGGGAGGCTGGTCCTTCACCACGCAGCCCACTCATCTGCCTGAAAAGCAACACTGCTCTACCTCTATGTGTTCCTTCTACTGCACAACAAATGATCAGGGAAGAAAATCAGGTTCATTAAAAAAAGGCATAGAGCTGAATTTGCTAGGCTTCTTTGGGATCCACATTTTTAGAAAAGAGGAAATCAGAAGCTTGTTTAAAATTATCTGGATACTTACGCGCTTGCTTTGTCATCAGAAATGGCCATATGCCAGAAGGCAGAGATCAGAGGCAAGGGGTACAGAAGGGGGCTGAGATTTTGGATTCCTGAGTTTGGAGAGTGGGTAGCACTGCAGCGTACAAACTACAGCCCTATCAGCCCGTATGCACATTCTAGGTACCGCATGCATATATAACACACAACGAAGACGCATACTACTGGTCCTGAAGATGCCACGACAGGGTAACTGTTCTTTCGGACTGGCATTTTTTCTTCCCAGTCTGTGTTCACATGCGATATTGTCCCTTTCCCTAAATATCTACAAGAATATAAACTTTATCTGCTAAAAAATTCTGTTAAAAAAACAAAAATACCCAGGACTTCTACCTGTGCAAAATACCGTTTAAAACAAGGATACTCACACATCACACTGGAAGCTGGTAGATGGGTTCCCCACTGAGGCAAAATGAAAATACACCTCTCTGAAAGCTGAAGTCCTTTCTTCCAGGGCTCTCTCTGCTAACATACAGAGCAAAACCACACATAAACACTTAAAGAATACCAAAGTCCTTAATAGCCTTTGACAAGGTGAGAGAGGACCTATATGTTCTTGTTTCTTTTGTGACTGCAGTCTGTGATACCCATGTGATAGAGAGAGACCACTGTGACTTCTCCAGTCCCTGAAGGAACCTCCACATCTTCCCACCAGCGCAAATTCTCACAAGTTCATATTGATCTTGGAGCAGAAGTTAATTCTGCCAGCCTCCAAGAAGACTCCAAGGTCATACCAAGCAGCAGACACTCGGAAATGGTATAAATGCTAGAGAATAGCACCCAGGATTTTATTAAAACCATCATCAGGGTATCTATAATAAGCAAAGAAATGGACCAGAGGATGTGGATGCTCATCTGGCCATGAGTTCACTCTGCTCTTGCAGTGAGATAGGCAGCCAGCAGAGAGGGCAGGATGCATCAACCCAAATCCCCAGAGCAGGGCGGATATTTACGGACAACGCTGAAAATTATGGCACAAGGAAATCAACAAGATGGAAAGCCATGCTGGCTGGGGCTCCGTAGGAAACAGAGGGGCGGAAAAGCAAAGTTTGCCAAATGGATGAGGAAAAATCTGGTAAGGACACTTCTTTTTTTTTTTCAATCAGGTTTCCAAGGATGTTGTATAAACAATGGAGCACAGAAGAAAACGTAGAATTTGTTTTTAAAAATAGTGGCGTGGTAAGCGACAACAGCTGCAGTTCAAATGGAGTTGAACTTGCCATGGTCATTGGCTTCAGGTCCTTGATCCTAGCAGATCCTGACTAATCCACCTGCAGAATAACCCAGATATCAGGGTTACCAGGGCTACCTCCATTTACCTGGCCAGACTTTTCACCTGCCCTTGCTCACTGCAATATATGAAGCTAACGGGAATGTCAAGGGTTCTGCATCTCCACCCCACATGCAACAGGACACTTGAGCATCTGCTTAGCTTCAAGTCCTGTGCTTCGATCCTGGTTGCTTCAGTAGGATTTAAGTATGTGCCCAATTGCTGAACTGAATCAGGTCATGAAAAATACCCTGCAAATTTGCCGTGATCTGGAGTCATTGCAATACAGTTTGATGAGGAGCCCCACAAAAACTTCTCTAAGCCAAACATCAAAATTAAATTTTTCATTTCAATTATTTATCTTGAAACATCCCTGGAAATAGCTGGGACTTTTTTTTTTCCATTATATGTCTGAGTGCAGCAAACATCAGGACCCAGATAAACCAGAGACGTAGCACTTTAAAACAAAATTGAATTAAAAAAAAAAGCCGTGTTTATATACAGACCACCATTTTAAAGCTTTCTTGCTTAAATTTAGCCTCTGAATTGATATTTTCTGTGGGTTTTTCTAAGACATTTGATTTTCCCCAAGAAACATTGCGTCGCCAAGCAATTCCCAGGCTCAGAGTCGGGACTGGAGCAGTCCAGGGCCCGACCCCAGCAGTACGTTGGATGCAGCCACCCTGGCTGGGTGTTAAAGACCGTCTGCTGGGGTGGCTGAAGGTAGGCACATGCCAGTTGGCCTCAATGCTGGGAAATGTTCCCGGGCACATTTCATTTCCTAGTACAGCTATAGCTAGAGAGATCACCAAAGCCCCGTGTGTATTCTCCGTTAAACAAGCAAAGGAATAGGAAAACAAATCACTTCCACAGGAAAATATGGGGAAAAAAATGTAATTTCTGTTGAAAAATTATTATCACTTGTGATTCATTTTATTCAATGGTCTCAGATTTTATAAATCTTTACATACAAATTCATCCTGCAAAGAGAAGAGTTTTGTTTTCATCTCCTTTGCTGTGCAGGTTTCACTAGTTGTTGCTGTTACAATGAAATCTGATTCTAGTTTTAGTTTTAATGATCTGATAGAGGCCCATAGGGTAGGGCCTCTCTCTCATTTCTTATAAATCAAAATAACTAAATAAGGTTCCAGTGTAGACTTTGGGGGACATTTCCTTAAAGACTTGCATGAAGTAGGTGAGTCATAGTACATCCAGGTCTTTGTAAGCCATTTTAAATGGTAAGAGAATTCACACATGAATTTAAAAAGAAAAAGCTAAGAAATGGTATTTTTGTATAAAAAGACAAAATGATTTCTTCATTTTGGAAACATTTGTAAGTTCTTATGGAAACAATTATTACAGGGGACCACTGTGTGAAATTTGAAAGTAATTTTGAAACCTGACTTGGTTAGTATGCAATTTTTTTCCTCAGAAATGGGACTTTGAAGTTACCTGTTACAAATATGAACGAGGAAGTTCATGCCCAAATGAGAAGTTTATGAGCAGGAGTATCTGACTGAGAGCTTGGAGGCAGAGGACCCACTGGGTCCCTTCTGGAGCCACTTCTGGGAATCTCAATCAGACTCTCTTTGCCAGCGTTTGTGGAGGACATTGCTTTGGCTAGAGGATCCACCACCATAACAAACATCACGTCACATTCACACAGCCCCTTTCATCCTAAGGCATCCTGAAACAACTGCGCTTGAGCCTTTTCACCCATCAGTGTAACGCAATTGTTTCCCGTTTGGAAAGTGCCGTTGGTTTAACATCCCACAACATGATGCAAACCTTTAGAAGAGGAATTTGAAAAAACACAGAGTCCAACTGAAACCTCATAGAAATGCCTGCTTTGCTTTGCAAATACACACTGGAGGCAAAACTTTAGGGTATTAGTTCGGTTTCCTACTCTGGGGAAAGCTGCTGTATAGAGAAAAACCGTCCCTGTTCATAACCCTGTACAACCCAACCAGAATCAAATGTCAAATCCTCATAAGCATCTGTCCCTCAGCCAGAGGTTGTTTTTCTTCATGGATGAATCAAATATACTGGGTAAATCACATGAATCACCAGCGGAAACATCATCCTTACAGCATCATCTCACATTTATGAATAAGGAGCTTGTTTTGCAGGTCCCAGGAGAAGAAATAAAGCACTGGGAGCTCAGGGAGGGGCCCAAGACTCTCACAAACATTTTTCTTTAATACTTTGCTAACAATAAGATGTCTCCCTCTCCCCACCATCACCAAAAAAAAATTACAGGCAATTGCTGTACGAACCAGCTCTCAATTTACCAGTCCTTTTATTAACAAGAAAATGCTTACACTGATGACATAGCTCAATAACCAGTTATAAATCGTATAAATCTGTTGCAACGGTTACAAATGAGCAGTGTGATTTATGACTGGGGCCACTAGCTTCTACACCTGACATAAAACTTTGTAGGCAAGGAGCCACATGTTTCATTTTAGCTTTATATTTGACATATAAATCAGGTAGTGAAAGGGACTCTCTCTCCACCCCCACTCCTCCCCTTGAAGCACATGGAGCAAATCTTTTACAAGCAACATGCAACTCACTGTAGCAAGGACACAATACGAGGCATGGAAAATATTATGCTGTGATTTCATTAGTTTCTTGCGAACCGGTACGAGGTGCAGTGACCTGCCCTGCAGAGCAGGCAAACGCAGGCAGGTTTAGAGAGAAATAACTGTGTGGGTCACTGCGGAAAAACCCTTCGCAAAACAAGATGTTTTACTGCACTCAGGGCCCCGTTCCTTCCCAGATTTTGCAGACTTGTGGAAGGAAGGTCCTCACCTTTCCCTCCTGCAGCTGAGCAGGGTTTGGCCCTGCCTTTGAGGTCAAGATGTACAACATAATCCTGAAGGTGGGATGACGTGGCCACGGGCAGAAAAGGAAACTAAGCAGCCACTAATGGGCCTTTTAGGGGTTACTTTTCAGAGGCGTTAATAAAATAACCCACCGTACTGCATGTACTGGAGGATCCCTCCCCTCTTCGAACTCCCTTACAGATGTCCAGTACAGCTCGGGGCTTGCAGGTGTCCCTTAAGCTCAGATGGGAAAGGCTGGTCATGAAGCAATTAACCTCTCTGGGTACCGGAGCAGAGTTCAGATCCGCTGGCCCATCCCAAAGGCTTGTGAAGAGGAGCTTTGCACTCAGAGCTTAAACATTCGCCTTTCACTTTCCCTTGGGCAAGAAGATGTTCATGCAGCCTTCAAATCCGAGCTGCAGCTTGATGATGAACAACCGTCTTTGATTTTAAAAAATGTATTTGGAGCACATTTCAGTTATTTTAGGGCATTCTGGGAGGACTTACAAGTTTCTCCTGCATCTGTATGTGTGACCCAGGTCCAAAGTCTTGTCAAAACCAGCGAGGCTCCCTCATTCGTCTGGACCCTCCGAATGTTGGCAAGATGAGCCAGATTTGTGTGCAAAGCGCTGCCTGTATTTGAGTAGCTAGATATTTGCCTTAGAAATTCAAAAGCTGCTGCAGTTATTTGGATGCAGATTTAAATGGCTGGTTTTCAGCAAGTCAATAATTAGGCCCACAAATATGAGAAATTTTCTCTAGGCAATATGTACAGAAGTCAGATGAAATGCAAAATACTATATAAAACCTTAACTTGTGGAAGAAGCAACCCAAGGCTGTCCCCGCTTTTAAACAATGGGTATAAATCTGTGGTACATTCATACAATTCCACAAGTTAACTTATCTCGGCTGGATAAAGTCCTATCGAAGGTTTTTGTAGCCTCTCTTCCAGGACTGTGAGTTTTTCCGTAACAGAGGTGCTGGCCATTTCTGGAAAGCTCTCGCTATGATTCAAGCGTGTACTACTTTTCCATTTTCTCAGAAGAACTCTTTGAATACATTGGAGGCAATGGAAAGCCATCTGGAGGCAGAGGTTGAAGGATGGGTTGTGACTTACTTTGCTCAGTGATGCAGAGCTCTGAAGATGGGATATCAAATGGACTATCCAGTGTTAGAGCAAGACTTTTGCAGGAATGAACTCAATTATGTCCTTACTTTTAATCTTCAGCCGTTCTGTGTGATATATTTTATGAAGAGGGGCCTCTTGGAAAAATCAGTTAAGCTCTGATCCACCATTCAGAATACATCACCATTCAATTTTTTAGTGCAGATGAAGCACTTGCATAGCCTCAAATGCTAACTCCTTTACATCTTTAACAACACAAATATCTGCAGTTCTGCTAAGATTCTTAATGTCCTGCCCACCCTAAGAAATATATTTATGCCCTAACTTAGTCAGATACCATCTGTAACTGGGTTTCTCTAGTGTGCCTTCAAAGTGGAAAACAGATGCTCTGTTTACTACAACATGAGCTGCTTGGACAGTACCTGAGGTCTCATGATTTAGTGAAAATACTGTTGTAAAATATCAAGAGCAAGCAAGAATGAGGGGGCAGATAGCACCCAGCCAAACTTGCACCCTCTGAGAACCCATCCGTAAGCTTTTCAGCTGCTCATAACCTTACAATTTCTAGCTCATTAACAGCTCATGAAGCTCATTTTCCCATATGCAGAGGGGACACTGGGTACCTGAAAGTCTCCACCACGGTTTGCCTTATGTAAATTTCTTGAATAAGTCTTAGAAGAATGGTAATTAAGATGCGCCTGTCTACACGCAAATTGGCAGTTAGTGTGGAGGAGACCAAAGCGAACGCTGCAGTGAAATCATTCAAGGTCACTACGAGACCGAGCTGCTGATTTAGAGGCTGGATTTTAAGCCGTGCCTAGATTTGACAGCAAAGGAACCCACATTTCTTGCTTTGTTAAGATTAGTGCCTCCTGCAAAGTTTGAACAGGGACCAGATTTCAAACAGATTCATTTATTGAGATAACACCCCGAGACCAGGCTGTAACCTCAGTCTGTCTCTAGCTGGACTGACTCTGGCCTCTTCTTAGCATATAGGGGCAGAAGAGTCTCTGGTATGTCCTCTGGACATCACAGCCCAGTAAGGCTCACCAAATACCCCGCAGCAGGGCTCGGCTGCAGCTGAATCCAAGTGTTTCTGGAGGCAGACTGTGACTAGGAGAGCAGCCCACCAGCATCTGAGGCCCTTTTTATGGCAAGGAACATGTTAGGTTAAATATGCCCAGATAAACCCACAGCTAAACCTCACTTATTTGGCAGCCAATGCTCTATTCTTTGCAATTTGACGTCTGTTAATTAGAGCCTTTTCAGCTGTAAAACACTCTAACTTTCCTACTCCATGACTCTTTGACTAAGCAACAAGATGTCTTTGGGCATTAGCTCGTTGTAGTATTGGAACTGCGTGTGATGCTGTTCAGTGGCCCATCCATACCACATGGCCTGTATTATCCCTCTTTCCCACTGTCACAGCATTTGCCTAAAGCTGCAAATGAAGTTTTACATACTAACAGATCTTCCAGCAGCGCTCCTGTTCTTCCTACGTCTCCAAACATTAACTTCAAAATATGGTTCTTGTAATGAAGCGTCGCAGAATAGCCCCAGTGATCTTCTTTGAAGGCTGGGAATATGAATGTTCAAAATATGGCATTGCTTATTAGCATGTTAGCTGTTCATTAGCATACTGTTCATTAGCATATTAAAGTGTGCACGCTTTTAGACTGTTATCCATAGCCCGCAACTTGACACGCTATAATACAGTAACTCGTAATTGGAAGCGCAGCAGTGATTGGATCCAAGAAATGCTTTAGCTGAAGACTTCTGAATCTGCAGGAAGTTCCAGTGCAGATCTGCACCTCGCACCTGGTTCCTGTCTGAGTAATGGGCAAAACCAGAATTTCTTATCTGAATAGCCACCTGCTATTCCCAGAAAACCCAAGCCCCATAACTTTGGAGGTGTTCTTATTTAGATTCAGGATCAAATTTCACAGCTAAGGTCAAGGCTGTAGCTGCAAAATTTTCTACCTGTTCAACTCCAGCCTGCACCTCTAAATATAAGAAAAAATGTTGATGTTAATATAAATTTTAAAAGAAGAGGAGAACCACACACAAGAAGGGAATTTGCTTGGCACCTTTTCCAACAAGTGTGGGCTCCATTACATATAAATGTGTATTACTAGAAATAACACGCCCTGATGAAATATAAATTCTGACTGTAATTTTTCTCATTCTGTTTTCTGTTGGGGAATTCTAGTGACAATTATTTTTTTCTGCAACTGTCAGCATTCCTCATATCGCTGGAGTTCTCTTAAATCACAGCTAGCACAGACCAAAGCCCTCAGTCAGATTTTAAAAAGATCCCCCCCAAAAGAAGAAAAGAAGGGTTATCACTCCGAGAGCGTTATATTTCTTCTTACTCAAAAATATTCAGCCAAGAGTCCTTTTACCAGTAAAGTCCAGAGCACATGCATGTGGAATTATGATCCAAATTTCATTAGCAACTGATCAGAGGAGTCTCAGACCAACTTCTTTCCAAATAAAGCAAATTTCTTCTGCCGTCTAACACAACAGAGCTCAGTAACAACTCTACCGTCAGATGGTGAGCTTGAGTAAGAAAGCTTAATTATCCGCTCTGCAGTCTCTTTAGCTTCCCTATGAAGCAGCAAATGCCAGCTGAGGGTTCGGCTACAGGCGGCCCCTGTTCTGCTTTGGTGCTCTGTCCACGGGGATTGCATGTTGAACCCTCCAAAGTGATTTCCTCCCGCTTCAGCTCCCAACCGCAGGTGTACTGAGCAGAGCACTGACCCAGCATACCATTTCACTGCTGATCTCGGGACTTCCCATCTGCTTGCCCACAAAAAAGCACTGTTACTCCACAACGCATCCAGCCAGAGAGCCAGCGGGTCACTTTGTCTCTGAGGTCAGCCTCCAAAATCAGCTGAGCTGTACTAGAGATTAGCTGGGCTGTTATGCTTAGCCCAAGTGTGTCTCGAGACAGTCTAAGACTCAAATCTCTGTGCCTGTCGACGCAGTGTCCACCCAATATCCTTTTTCATCTATAGAGCACCCCCTGCACCCATCTTGGACACCATCTTTTAGGATCACAGTATTTAGCATCAAAATCTAGACAAATCTGAGAGCAGCTCTTAGCATTCAGTCATTCCAGAATAACGACTTACAGGAAATATCCTCTCGGTCATCTCAGTCCTACATACCAGCCCTGGAGTTCATGCAACCAAGCATGAAGCCATGGCTCTAGAAAGAAGAAATGCCTTCTCTTTAATCTCCTGAGGACAATTTTTCAATGTGGTGTCTGAAACGAGGCTCCTTTATTAATAGATATGGTTCTAAATCCTCAGCAAAATGTCAAAAATGGTTAGTCATTTCAGTTTGAAACACTAGGATCTGGCTAAACGTCAGCAGGTATGAAAATCTATTCATTTGGGGCCATCATCTACAAATATGTACATTTTTGTGTCCTAGTTTAGACAGTCTGACCTACCATCTAGTACACTGTTCAGTCATGTAGTCCTCTTCTCTGACTGCTTCCCCATCAATGCGTTTTCAAGCAGCTTGTCCCATATAGTTTAGAAAGTGTCATGTGCTTGGCCTTCTACCATTTCTTCTTCAGGGCTGTGTGTGTCTTTGCAAATAATTTTGGCTCCTTACATGCTGTGCAGATTTATTAAACAGAGACTCCTTGCACTCTTTTCTGCTTTTTACAAAATATCGCTCTTTGTCCTCCTGTAATCCTTGGCTTTAACACAATTTGTGCAACAGGCCATTGCATCTGTCCTGGAGCTTGTTTTTCTTTCGGGTTGAAATTTTCCTGAAGGCTTAGTAACTTTCACCTCATTTCCACCCAAAACTTCACTGCTGTCGATCCTGAAAAAATAGCTATATGAACAAGAGTTTGAGAAACGAATACAGATGAGTTGAATCAGTTTATTGATCAAGATTATAATGGATTAATAAGTAAAGCATGCCGCTTCTAAGTCTTATGCTTTGACTTATTTGTGATGATGCAGAAGAAATAAAGACCAGCTCAATATATGAAACGGGCAGACAAGATAGACCTAACCTTGACTACTGCGAACCACACGTTTTTTACAGCAAGGAGTCTCAGGGAAGAAAAGTCATCATTCTACAAGATTTGCTATGAGAATAATTAGCACCATCCCCGTATTAACTGTTTCTAGCATTCTGAAAAGAAGGTATTGGGAAAACATGGTACTACTGAAATTGCATGTGTTCATGAAAAGTACCTTCTCTGTTGGACTTTGGCAAGTCCTGAAAACACTGAGCTAAAGTAAATCCTACAGTAGGTAGCCAGGCCTAAATTGAAGTAGAAAGCACTTCACAAGCCTGGTTCACAGCTTGGCAATAGCCCTGTACAACCTCGTCTAACAGACAAACTAGGAAAATATAATATTTAAATAATAACACAGTATGATTGCGTTCCCTTCCTGGCACTCAAAACTTGGCCCCAGACCTGCCATGGGCTTTAATGCTGTGTCTGACAAACCCGACTTGACACTTGGGCTTTGACCAAAACAGCCAGCACGCTCTATATAGTTATTTGGCCACAGTCCGTTCAATTTAACAACCAGCTCACTCACACAGCTCTCCCATCAGCTGCTGGAGATGTTCGTCATTGCCAGTGGCTATTCCCTTTTATATTACTAGCAAAGGGGACATCCTCTGCTGGGGATGGATCTTATCAATCTAGGGGAGTCTCGTGAAAAAAGGAACGATGCAAACTTGAGACAGGGCAAGAGAGATTTAGGGAGGAAGTGATAATGCTCTGGGGAAAGGGAGGATGCATTTTAAGTGCTTCTGGGAAATTCAGGCTCATACTCAGACTTCTAAATTTATGTATCTATTCTGATTTTCTGAAATGATTGAATGTATAGTTGAATAATATGGAGTCTTGCTTTCAAAGCCCATCTAGCATAAATAGTAGACTTGCATTTTCGGCAATATATATATATACATATATATATATATATATATATGTGTATTTTGTTGCTTAGCTTTGTAGCTGGTCCTGAACTCAATTTAATGCTTACCCTTTCATGTAATATATTCTAAGATATGCATCACATTGCTGTTCAGCACTACAGTGCTCAAAACTGCCTATGAAATTGATCTAAATGATGATTAAACCTCATCATTTCTTTAACGAGCTGGGCTCTCGAAGCACTAGATGGTGCTAGAGAATGCTCTTAGCCACTCTGGAGGCCGGTTCCCTGCAAACTCTCAGTGTACCATTTATTTTTGTAGGATATAACAATACAATCTGGATCAAGCATCTATATTCTCGGCAGTGTTTCAGATCAGCTGCTTACACTGCTGATCATTCTTTCTTCTTGTACGATGAGAAGCTGTTTGTTATTGCCAAAAGCAGGCTGTCAGACCCATGAGTCAGGCTCCCCAAATCATGAGACTGCCTTCAAAAACAGGGATTTTTTTTTTTAACATGTACTTTTTATTTGCCTTCTGGTTCCTAAGCTTTAGGAGTGTTACAATGCTATTTATGTGCTCCCTAGGAAGGTGTGGAGGTGCTGGGCATGAAAAACATCTAACATTTAGGCCAGGAACAGGTTTGAGCCACAAGGTTTAAACCAAGGTGCAGACCTCAACCCGGAGAGCCCACATTTGGAAGCAGGGTTTTGACCCACCCGAAGTGAAAAATCACCCTAGGAAACTACCAGATGAAAAAGAGGATTAGAAAGCAGAGTAGGGAGTTGCACATTTTTGAGTCCACTAACTATTACAGCAGTTCTTTGGCTGGAGCACTGGCTGGGACAGCGACGTTTGCAGTAGCTCACTGAGGGAGCCCATAGCTGCCTGTATCCCACAAGAAGCTTTCTTCACACCGTTGAGGACGAGGGCCACATATTCTGCTGCTACCAAACAGTGCAAATGCATGACCGTCCTTAGGGTAAGGCAGGTTACATGCCCCATAATGTCCAGGATGGACAAGGAAGGTCCTTGTATCTTCATTGAAGCAGCTGCCATGCTCAGACTGCTGTGTGCTGCACCTTTCCACCTTGGAGGTGCTCCTGGCATCAGCGGCAGCTGGCCACTTTGTCATCGTGGCAGGTGCAAGTCAGAACAGGGGAGGAAAGAAGCCGTCTCCAGGCTCATGTAGAAAAACTCTGCTTTGGGTCTTTCTCCTGCTGGGTGTCCTGTGGACATGGGGTCTCTTAGGGAACCAAGGTGCACCGATGCCATCCATGTAACGGGGACCGTATGGGGCGTTTTTCCTTGCACCACAGCTCAGCTGAATATACTAAAGGTTGAGAGAGACTCAGGTGCTTATAGGGAGGCCAAATATAGGTAGAACCGGATGAATGACGGTTTTGTGCTGCTCCCCAGTTGTGCTTGCCCAGGAGGCAAGCGAAGCACAGTCGCAGGCACACAGGAGGACACCCAGGAGGAGGCAGACCTGGAGACACCAACTGGTCCCTGACAACCGGAGGGGACCATGACTAGCGGGTCAGTGCTAGCCCCGGAGTTAGCACAGTTGGCGCAGAGCCCTGCCTCCCTCCTCTGCCCCCAGGGCAGCTGCCAAACCGGGCGCCCCTGGCACCCAGCTTTGCCCACATCCTCAACGGCCGGCGGCATGGTTGGAAATGGTGGTTCTGCCACTAGGTCTGCTGGGCTTCACACCAATGTCGGCAATGAGAGCAGTGCAGAATAAAAATTGTGGTTGGAACAATGTGCTGTACCTCAAAAAGCCTTTTGGAGGGAGAGTTGGAAGGGAAAACGGCCCCTTTCTGCTCAGGACACCCAGTCCCAGACCTAGAGGGATGTCACGGGCCCCGTGCGCACCTCTGGCACTCTGCGCAATGGATGACCCAGAGCAACTAGTTCTCATAGCTTATTTAATCTCAGTTTTGCTGGTGATATGTAAACCCATCTGCTCTGACTTGATGATGATGTAGAGTCCAGGTGGAAACTGTTTGAAGAATTCAGACACGACATCATGGATTTATGACATCATCACTAAAACAACCAATCAGATAACAGCTAAAGAATGACATTTTTCGGTTAGCAGACATTTATTCCTGTTACATTTTTCGTGCCATTAGGACTTTAAAGGGGCACGGTCAGGTCAAGTTAGGCCCATAGATAAAGATATTTCAAAACAAAGATCAATGGAAACGTTCCCACAGTTCTTCTTCAGCTGAAATTGAATCAACTGTTTGCAGGAATTTAAATGTAGCCCTGAAGCATCCGCAGAGGGCCAGAAAGTGAAACTGTAACCCAAAAGGGAAACAACCCCCCCCCCCGCCCCCCGTGCCGGTTGTCCCAGCTCAGCGATGTGCTCAGAGTCAACGCCACCAGGGAAAATTGCAGCGGTGCCTCACCACGGTCTCGTTTTGTATCACCTACATTCTTCTAACCATAACACAGGGCCGTAAATTTGTTTCTAATTGATTGTTAACCTCCTAGCGTCCCTCCTGTGCGCCTTTTATTTATATTAGCTGTCTAAAAGAGCAAAGTATTCCCCTTCAAATGTCTTTTGACCAGAGGAACGTTCAACACGTGCATCTCGAGTTCCCCGGCTTGCTGTCATCGCTTCTCAAAACCACTGTCGGAGACTCCCTTTTCCTAAATCTCTCCCTTCCACCGTTTGTCTGAACTACCTCCTAGCTGTCAATTTTTAATTTAGCTGCTGCTATGAAAGGAGAACAGATTCATTTCAGTAAAAAAGCACTAAAAGGCCCATGAAGACGGGAGGAGGGAGACAGTTATTGGTCTTTGAATGGGAAACTTCCTTGGGACGGTATCCCCGACTGAGGGTTTCCATCCTCAGACTGAAAGCTAATTAAAGCTAAAAGTTAATTAGTACCCAAGAATAAATTCAGCAGAGTTATAAGCGATCCTTTATTCATGTGTCACCGCAGTTCTCAAACCGTCCTGCCAAAAAGAAAATTTTTCTGTTCTGAAATAATTTGCCATTTGGAAAAGCCCTAAAGAAGCTCTCCATTTTCTGCTGTTGCAATAGCCACCTTAAATGAGATCTGAGAATGCTCTGAGGCTCCCTTATTCGACACAGTTTTCCTTAGACAAGTTACTTCACCCATGTTGCCTCAGTTTCCTCATCTGTAAAATGGACATAGCAGTAACCGCTGTTTTGATAGAGCAAGGGATGGTCCAAGGAGGAACAGTGTTTCTACGAACTAGTCGTTTTTCTTTCCCCAGCTGGACCAGGATTCACACGCAGAACGAAAATCACGCCAGAAGAATATCCAAGAGCCTGGGAGAAGCCAACAGCCCTAACGACGAAGGAGCCCTCTTGGGACCACCGCGGGATAAAACGAAACCACGTATTCGGGCCTTTTCTGGTCTGGTGATAAATGTTGCAATGGACACACAGAGAAAAATATTTATTTCCCTCCCAAAAAAGGAACCCGGGCGCTGCTGTCCATCTACCTGCCGGCAGGCGGCCGGAGCGGTGCCCTTTCGGGGCACAACCCCTGTCGGCACCCATCACGCCGGCTGGCCGGACAGCGGCCCTAACCTGGGTCTGTCCGTCAGGCTGGGCGAGCGCGGAGCCAGGCTGTCCCCTCTCGCCGCCCCCTCGCCGGCAGCGAGGACTTTGTGTCCTAAAAGCTCATTCTTTCCATAGCGTAAAAAATAAACCGGCATGCGCTCCGCTCCAACGCCGCCCCGTCTCCGCCGCGCTCGCAGCAGCCCGGGGCTGGGTCGCTGCCGTCGTGCGCCTCGGCGGCTCCTTAAATAACGGAGTCACAACGGGCCTCATCCTGCAAAAGCGCTGAGTAACATCCCGGCCCCAATAAATTAAGCCGGCACTCAGCGCCGCGGCCTGATATTTGTAGCCGCGTCCTCCCCGGATTATCGGTCTCTCCTCCTGCCTCTCTCGCGCGCGCCCCTCGGGGAGCAATTATCTGGGAACGAGAACAGAATAACTCTTTTAGCAGAAGGTTTCCACGCTCGCGCCCCGGGAGCGCTCTCAATGGATTTATCATGCACGCTAAAAAGGGAGGGGGGGGGGGAAAAATCCCCCCCCTTTTTTATTTTTTTATTTTTTAAGGAGAAATCCCTGAAGCAGCAGCCGTTCCCCAGCAGCTCTCTGCACCAGAAGGGGAGGGGGGGGGGGGGAAAAATGGATATAGTAAAACTTTTTAAGGGAAGCATGAATCGGTTCTTCAGAAAAACAAGGCAGCGGTGCCAACTGGAAATGTTTGCTTTGGGGGTGAGCGAGATGGCTGGCGTCAGCCAGGGCTAAAGCCATGCCAGCGGAATGCAATATTGGGGAAGCAGCAGGTCACTCAATCACTGGCAATTTGCCCAGGAGCAACTGGATGCCTTCAGATTTTTATTTTTTTTGTGTGTGTGTGTGTGTGTGTGTGTGTTGCTTCCCCCCACTCCCCCCCCCCCCGGCAACCGACCCCCTCCCAAGCAAACAGAACCGTGGCAGTTTTGGGGGCCGGGGAGCCGGAGAACGGTATTTGGGAAAGGCACGCTCCTGCAGGGATACCCCGCGGCCCGCTCAGCTGCGCGGCGAGGACATCTGGCAGCAGAAGCCGCGTTTCGGCAGACGGGGCTGAACTCCGCCGGCTGCTGCCCCCGCCTGAGCGCTGCAGGCCGGCTGCGCCGGCGAGGGGGCGGCGGGAGGCAAGGGACGGGGCAGAGGGAAGGGGACGTGCCTGTGAAATAACCTCCAGGGAACAGGAGTAGGTTTTTTTTTTTCCTCCAGCGCTAGCAAATATCAAGCACTAGAGCTGAGACTTTTGTTTATATCTTTGGGATAAAACGGGATTTTTTTTTTCAGTGTTTATTTGCTTGCAGGAGTGGAGAAAGCGGGTAGTGCACAAAAACCAGAATTTCCCCCGATGGAGAAAGCCCATTAATTCTCCACAGCACATGGTTGGGGGGGGGGTGAAGACCTGGCAGGCGGTTTTGCCTGGACATCTATATTTTTCCCATCATTTCCATGTTTGTGCAGAGTGCCGGGCTGCACACAGAGCCCACATAACCCATCCCAGCAGGCAGAGCTCCCAGCAAGCCTGAGGCCTGACCCAGAGCAACCACCGTCGTTAGGGATTTTCCCATTTCGCTAACGAGGGAAATTGATATTCGGTCAATGACTGAGTGCTGCATCACAGGCGCCAGCACCTGACGCGCTGGTGTCGATCATGGCACTTCTCCAGAATTAAAAAGGAGCAATAAAACTGCCCTGTCTCTCACCTCGGCCATCTGGAAGGGTAAAAGCCCCGTGGGTGGGACGAGAGCTCACGTGGAGGCTAACGTGGCCGACGGGCTGTATCTGCTGCTCCGACTCCAGCGAGGTTCAATGCCGTTCAGAGGTGGTTGCCCAGGTTGACGCAACCCCATGACACCTAGGACTAGCACCTGACAGTCTTCCCCCCACAGAGTCGTTGCTCCCCAAGGAGAGCGTGGGCAGACATGGATCAGAGGTGATCCTCCATGAGGCGAGACCTGATCAATCTGTGAAGAGCTTGGTGAGAAACTACAGATTTTCTCAGCAAATACAGATGCCCAGAGGATCTCCTAAGCCTTGTCGCACATGCTCGCAGAGAAATTCAGGAGAAGATCAAAGCCCCTATGCAGCATGCACGGAGAAAAGCCACATACAACTTTTAAATGACAACCTTCAAAAATTATTGACTTACTCTTTATTTGGGATCTTTGGGCTGAAGAGCATTAGTCCATACTGTGTGATGCTGGTACCTCCGCAGTTCACCCTGTCCCATGGCAGGGGTTGGGATGACTGCACTCTGCTCCTGCCCTCTGACCCTCGCACTGCCTGCGTGGGTGCCTGGGGAGAGACCACCACCAACCCACCCACACCTGGAGACCGTCAGGCTTCAAGCAGCAACCTCAAATCTCCCTCCCCACTTGAAATTCAATTTTTTCCCCTCCTAACTTTCAGAGCAGCTGTTTTGGTAAAAATGATTTTAGTATAATCATTCATCACTCTATTGTGATGAATCTCCTTCTTACATTTTCCTCCTGGTTTTGGATCTTGGCGCAGCTCTTGGGCAGAACAGATCAAAACACATGCAGCGTCCCAGCTTTCCGTCCTCCTCCTTTTCTTCACCTATTTCCAGCTTGAAAGAATGGTATTCAGAACAAGAGGACGGCTTTGCCATTAAATCACTGGACAAGGACTTAATTAAAATGGATTGCATTTCCAAGTCAAATACTAGTTTCTTGCGAGATTTTGAGAAAAATCCCCCCGCCCCAGATCCTTGCACTGTAAGTTTCTTTTCCTTACTAGGTCTTTTTTATTCTCAAGGGCAGAAAGAACCTCTTCCTTACAATGTGCATGCACAGCAAACCAGAGCAAAGTATTTGTTTTTACTGTAAAGCGTCTTGAACAATTATTTAATAAAATGCCTAAGCTCCTGACAGAAAGCCCCGCAGGAAAGAACATTTCCCCAACCCCTTTTTTAGATGAATAAACAAACTTTTGCCTTGTAACAAGGATCATATCAGAGCATCCAGCCCACTACAAGCATGTTAGATGCCATAGCTGCCCATTTACACGAGACGTCTCGTCATCTGCCTCCTTCCTGGGAACAGCTTCGGCGTGAAGCACTGATGGGCAGTGAGGACAGATAGTGCAGATTCGCTCAATAACCCCTCAAGACAAATGTCACAGTGAACTCTCCGGAAAGATCGCATGCTCCTGCACTGACAGCAGCATGACAAAACAGGCTGCAGTACAAGGCAGGGTGGCCTCTAGAGACTGGGTAGGACTGGGCTCTTCCCTGGCTCTACCTCAGCGTTGCTTCGCAACTTGGGGAAATCAGTTTTGCTTCCCATGCCTCAGTTTCCCCTATCTGGAACAGGGAAATAATGATCTTGGCTTCTTTTTAAAGCTCTTTGAGGTCTGTAGATGAACAGCCCTTTTAAAGAGGTAAGTAGTATTATAAGCAACGGACTCTCGTCTGCCAAGAGCCAGAAGTGATACGAGGGTGATGAAATTCAGGCCACCTCATCAGCAAAGCATGTTGTCCTGGCCTTCAAGACAAGGTTAGGGCCCTTGGAAAGAGCCTGTTCCTTTTCGGGACAGAAAGAAGTGGACACAGACCCAGCACATGCTTTCCTATTATTAGTCATTTGTAGCCACATATTGCCACAAATGTATAAGGCCCTTCGTCTCAAAAACCCACCCGAAGTAAGTGCGCAGGATAAAGCCATCTAACCTGGGAGCTCACCCACGCAAGAGGGACTGATTTTAAGATACTGGGTAATTTTCCCACGACAGTTCATCCTGGGTGGATGTAATGAACACTCAGCGGGCCAGAAGTCGCTTTCCTGGGGGGAGAAACCAGAGAGGGCAGAGGGAGCTGGCTTTGAGGCTGAAGCTGGAGAGCGCTCAGGTGTCTCCGGAGGACCACTCAGCCGGGAGGCAGGTGGACAGCAGGGTGACACGAGGCTTGGCCTGCCCGCCCGCGGCTGGGGGAAGGAAGTTGGAAGGAGGAGAGAAGCAGGCACGGGCAGGGTTGTAGAGGACCTTGCAAAAGTGGCCGGAGGCACGATCTGGAGCTGCCTCGCACGACGGGGCCAAATCCACCCCTGGCAGAGCTCCACCGCCGTCGCCTCCGTGCATTTGTGCCCAGCTCCCTGCTCCTCTGCGAGGCGCCGGCTGTGCGGAGCTGCTGTGCCAGCCTGGAGGCGCAGACGCGAGGAGAGCACCAGATGCCAGGCATGTTTTCTCAGCTGCGCGGGCCGCGGGGAGTCACACGGGGCCCGGCGTGCACCTGTGCGACCCTGAGCCGCCCGGCTATTAACAGCCGGGGACAGTGCTCTGATGCCATACCGCTGACCGCTCTGTTACTGAGCGGGGTGATAAATTAGCCGCCCTGCTGACAGCCCGGTGCTCTTCCGCAGCCCAGATTGATGCAAACGTGAATGTACCTAATACTCGTTGCGGGGCAGGAGGTGGCCAATTTCCCTCGCATCCCCGTGGTGCTTCGCCTCCACTGAACGGTACCGGGGCCATCGCGGCCACCTGGCCCATGACATTCCCACGCTGCAGCAACTCCCCTGCTCTCGGTACGCCGCAGACTGAGATGTCCCCCGGCTCTCCAGGGCCATCTCCTTGAGCTGAGGTGATTCTGAGGGTCTCCTGAGGCAGCTACTGAACATTCAGGATCCTCCATGTCGAGATAATGTTTGAAATCAGTATGGCTTTCTGAGAGAGAAGCTACACCGGAGGCGGTTAAGGTGCAATCTGAAGTCACTGGGGTGCATTTGAGGCAGTAAAAGGCATTCAGACCTAAGAGCTCCAGCAGGCTTTGAGTTCAGGGGGCTAAAATCTTCTCAGATTTGGGGGAAAGCAGCTGAAGGGGTTAGGGAAAGAGGCACTGATGGAGAAAGTAGAATTTACCTCTTTCTTACTCCGTCTGCAGCAACATAAGCACTAGCCCTGAACAACACTTGCATATCCGGAGGAAAAGTCCTACCATGTCTGGTCCCTTTGCAAGACATGAGATGGGCAGAGTGATGGCCTTTACGTTGTCTCTCTTCTTGCACTGCTGACCCAAAATAAGCACTCTCTGACTAATTAACAGAGCAAGCTAGCATCGGGATGAAATATCCAACATGGACTGCAGAGCCTTGGGAATTAGATTTTGATGCCTTTGCGACTCAGAAAAATGATTTCCCAGGCATCCCGTGCACAGCACAGCTGGCTCTGCGACTTTTCCTCTTTTTCCTCTTTTTCTTCATCAGTTCTTGGTTCAAGCACAAAGATGATTTTTAATGCCAAATCATTGTGCTCCTTCCCTCTTTATTTCGGGCCACAGGCTCACCACATTCTGGACTGGTTGCAACCCATCTGGTTTCACTAATACTTTTAATATAATATTTATAACTAGCCTAAAGGCTGATCATATGACGGGTATAATCAATAAGTCATGTGCCAATTGTGGTTGTTCTATACCTCAACCCATTTTTCTGTATTTTAGTGTCCAGAGCCTACTGGGGTATTTGCGCGTTTGATTGCTGCTTTGCTGCCTTTGCAGCCTGGCATTGAGGAAGGTTTTCCTGAGTCTCAGTAACTGTGAAAAAAAAAATCACTTTGCTTCCACCCAAAAAAGGAAATGAGATGAGAGAATCAACCAAAGGCTCTGCTTGCCAGATACCACTTGCCACCATGTCTGGCTTTGCTGAAGGAACTCGGGCTTAGGAAAGTTGTTCAATCTAAACACAACTGTCTTCTCAACAAGTTTGGCCTTAGCACTGCCAGAAGGGTCACCCAAATGAAACAAAAGCCAGGTCTGACAGTTTTAACTTACCCATATCCAGCTGTGTAGCCCAGCTTCATATCCAGTGGGCACAGGACATTTCCTGAGAGACCTTCAGGCAGCAGGGAGCAAAGACACCCTACATTAAAGGGGGATTTCCCATTGCTTGGATATACCTCCTTCTTGTCCTTTCTGCTCATCTCGCTTTACCCAGCTAAGGTAGGCTCAGAGGGAGGAAGAATCTCCTGCTAGATGCTCAGCTACGGCAAGATGCATTCTTGGCCACTCTCGCAAGGTAGTTTATCACATATCTTCAAGAAACTTTGGTTGAGGCGTCTTTAAGAACAGAGACCTATAGCTTAGTTGAATAGAGTGAATATTCTTGGTGTAAATCCACTGGAGTTGCACCAGGACATGATTTGGCCCTGTGCGGCTGCAAAGAGGCAGGAGAGGAGCGAATTCTCCCTTTCCACGGGTGCTTATAGCTGGCCACAGGCAACATAAGCAGATGATTTCATGATTCATTCTGGCAGAGGGGAAGGATGACTTCAGGTTTGAGCTTCCCACATCACTTCTACCAGCTGCCCCCAGAGAGCCAACACGTCCGTGGCCAAGACGATTCCATGCCTCAGAGCCAAGCGGCACTGCTTTTCCGGGCTCTCTAACAGGAGCACAAATGAGGGTGCCTTCACGACACCGCCGCATGGGAACTCAGCAGCAAAACAGAGGCTGTGCAGCAGCCCAGGGAGGACAAACTGAACATCTCATTTTTATGCCTAGGTTTTCAGCAGTGACAACCGCTACCTTGTGAGTCAGTTTATTCAAAACGGCCCTGCAGTAAAGGGATTAACAAGCTCTTCACTGCTTGGATCACTTCACGGTGGGAAGATCCAAGATCAACTGATGGAAAAAAGGATAATTCCTCCTCTGGAGGGAGCAAGATTGTTTGCGGAACCAAATGATCAAACAATGACTCCAAGTGCTACGAATTGTCTCTACTTACGCTAGCACTACGTATGTGGGCCACGTACCCCGACTCTGTGGGGCGCTGGGCTGGACGATGCCGGCTCACAGCATCATCTCATGGCTGGGACCTCATGCCTACGCTCCAACCCGGCTCTGTGGGCTGGTCAGTGTTGAAGGATAGGGGCAAGGAGGAGAGGTGGTAGGAGAAAGGAGCAGCCTTCCTCTCAGACATAAGCTGCAGGCACAGTGTCAGTAGGGCGCACACATTATTTGAAGCAATGCTTCAAAATCCTGAAATGCTTCTACTCTGCTCCTCTCAAACAGTCACAAATAACTCATCCATTTCCACCAGTGCACGAGGCCATGCAAAAACACTCTTCCTTGCAGAACTAGGTTTCCTCCTTCCCGCTGACCTTGCATGGCTTCCTGTCTTGCACAAACACCTCTCTCCACGGAGGAGGATACTCTAGAATGCATCCAGTACCAACCTTGCCAAACTCGTTTTCTTATTTGGCCAGCTCCCACAGAGTTTGGCAGCGAAGAGGATGAACCGACTGAGCATCAGCACCAGCAGATGACTAGCATTTGTGATAGACAAAAAAGCAAGACAAATTGTGGAGACCCATCAAGCCTCCACCATCAAGCGTGAGAGTCACTCAGTCGGCCTTCTTTCCTGCTAAGCTTGCATCTCAACCATGTGGCACACTGTACAATGACCTAGGGCCTTGCCTGCTCAAGGCATCCTGATCTGTGATCCACCCATCATCTGAGCTTGTCACACACATGGTCTAAGATGGACATGACACCAAAATGCCACACTCCTTTGGGAGTGAGCTAAATTGGCAGCTCCAGGCACTGAAAGGAGATGTGCTCAGCAGACCAAAGAGGTGTTAGTCATGTGGTTCCAGAAAGGGTTTTGGTTGTCACCTGAGGCAACATGGAGGATTCACTCCATGGACGTTCACATTGGGTGCCTACATTTTAGGAAAGAAGAGCACTCAAAGAATCACGAGTGCAAGCAGGTTGTACCAAAGACAGTCACAGACTCAGTGTGTGCATATTATTTCAACTCTGAGAGGTTATAGGACCTTATGAGTAAATGCTATAGATGTTTCATAGATACTCTGCTTTCCTTTCGTCTCTCTCACAGAGGGAGCTCAGCCCTGTGACAGACGTGAGTCAAACCTATCTAGCCAGGACCCTACTAAGGGTTTCCAACGTTCGCGCAAAGCTTAACACTTCAAAAACGACATTCTTTGGGCTCTTCTCCATCTGGAAGAGTGAATGGACCACAGCTGGTCTGAAAATGGAGTTTTTTTCTTCTCTCTCAAAAATTCTAACTTTTGCTAAAAAAAAATACCAGCCAAAAATAAACTTTCTGCTTTTAGCTGAAAAGCTTGAGTAAACATCTGAAATTTCATGCTGAAAACAGACACTTCTCACAAAAAAAAATGTTTAATCCATTATAGCATTTTCTGTCAGGAAACATTTGAGAGGTAAACATTTTTGAGCAGTCCTGTAAATGCTCTTTTGGCTAGCCAGTTCAGTACATACTAACTATTTTAAACATCGATTGGAATACTCTGATCTGGACCTTTAAAAAGAGAAATCTTTACCCTCCCTTCCGAGATAAGCGCAGCAATAGACCCTCGTAACAGCTCTATGGCTTTCCTCCCAGTTCTGTTTCCATGCTGATTTTGACTAGGTTTAATATCATCAGAGATGTGTACCTGCAGGTATAAAGGAGAATTACTCTCTCAGGAATTTGCCTGGGGCTCTGAATGTCATTAGGAACAGCTGGTAGCATGAAAATGGTTGTAAGTTAGGGTGAATGCTAAAATTAAAGGACCTCAATTTCTTATCCTACTCTGCATCATGTATAGCTCTGCTAAAGGAGGTGGAAAGTGCAAGAGTAAAAATGTCCACATGAAAACCAGACTCCACATAGCATATTTCAACAGGCTCCTGGTTTAGTGTTGCCTTTTAATCAGCTCAGCCCAGTATCATAACGAGAAACACTATCAGCTCTTTCTGTTGTGTTAATATTCTATTTATTTTTCATCAGTGCAATTTCCTGCCTGCTCTTTGAACAGCTATCAAAGGACTAGACACCAGATCATGGCAGGCATTCTTCTGGTGGTGACATCTGCTAAACTAGTCAGTCTGTTCCTATACAGCCCACTCAGTGCATCCTAAAATATTTTATAAGCCACCAGTGGAGGGAAGAGAGAATGGTAATGTGGGTCCCTGAACTTTATTACAGCCACCTTGATGTTGTCAGGGAATCACACTCAAGCAGCCAGAATGTCTGGGTCCCTTCAGGTTAGGGTTTCTGTGTCACCTCCAAACCCCAAAATCCCACTTAATTCCACCTGGCACTTCATACCCGTCACTATTTATCATCAGAGACCACTGGCAAATCAGCACATGAGCCTCAGTCCAAAAGCCGCTGAAACCCAATGGAAAGATGGTTTTGGATCATGCCTAATAGCGCAAAACTTTATTCAAAGACATGCCTTCTACAGCCTTGCTGGAAGATGCCCCCCCCTTTGAATAACAGGCACTCAACCAGCAATGAATACTTTCCAAAAAACATCTGGACACCTAGCAAAAGGTTGGTCTAATCGCATTTAGAGAAGCTAAGAAATATCATTAATAATTACCCAAAGGTTTACATGTTAGCGTCATTACTAGTTTTGCTTTGGGCAACGTCACTGTTACTATTAATATCAGTCTGTTCCACAAATACAGTCAAGTACAGCTAAGGACTATTCACAGCTAATTCTCCATGTTATTCATAGGACCTTCAGTCTTTGTGTCCCTGTCTCTCCTCTGCTTTCTGGCTACATCCCAAAATGTTTTCCATACCAGTGCTGACTTCTGCCTGAGTTTCCAGTCCTGAAATCAATCAGAAATGTGCCCAGGCACTTGTGCCCAAGCAGCCACCATTCAGGAAGTCCTGATTCCTCTTTGCTCCTCACCATCCTTCTGGGTTGTGGTTGTATCTTCTGAGTCTTCTCATTGCTACCCTTGAAGCCCTAGTTCCTGATCCCTGTCCACCTGACATCACTCCCATTCTGTCTCCTCCTTGTCCTGGGTCCCATCCTATGCATTGACTGCTCTTCTTGATCTTCAACCTAACCCCAGGCTAAACCTCGATATTCTGCTTAGAGCAATTCCTAGCTACCTAGCTACCCAGCTTCCTTGTGCAAATTTCCCTCATCCGGACAAGTGCATTCTCCATGCACTCTCCCAGCACTGGCATCCATTGACCACACTTGTCCTCATCACTTTCTTTTGAGCCCTGCCTGACCCTGAAAAACTAGCTGAGACCTCTAAACAATCAGTGACCTGGTTAAAAGACATGGCTGATGAGCAATGTTATTGACTGTTTAATGACCATCAGACCTCAGCTGCGTCCCACACTGGATAGCTGTGGAAAATCACACATTTTTTGGCTCCTGTAGATTGTTAGATGCAAGTATTTTCCTTGTGTTGACAAGGATTTTCTAACCAGCAAGTCTGGTCATCTTTTTTCCCAGACGCACAATGAACTGAGCAGAATTTATGAGGCTGACAGCCCAGCAGGCTGGCGAAACAAGGAGGCTTACTTAATCTAACACCTAACACTATCTAACAACAGCGGTGAAGAGTTTGGCTCTATGTATAATAATAAACAAAATGTGTGAGGGCTGTTTTCCAGCTATGAGGCCAATTGTCACAGCACAACATGGATACAGGTGGCTCAGCGGTCCTCATCTCCCCCACATAAAAAAGAAGAAAAAAACCCCAGGTTGGCCACACGTGTACCGCCTATCGGAAATCCTTCCTAGCCCAGGCTATGCCCAAACCATGCCTGGGCGTCATCTGAGAGAATACACTTGGCCCAAACTAAAACCGTCCCATGGAGCACAATGTGATTTAAAAGTATGGACACCAGGATCATCCTCTGTGCCTAGAGGTGCAGACCAGAGGATGGCCCTGATTTGGGCCATTTCTCTCCCTTCTTGAGGAAAGGTTCCAAGGAGGGGAAGAAAGGCCTGGCCTGGCTTTGACACAGTCCTGCTGCGACTGTCTTCACCAGGATGATGGGACAGGAGAGAGTTCAAGCAATAACAACAAACAAACCCATCTATCAATCAGCTGAGAGACCATCACTCCCATACTAGACAAGGGAGAAAGTGCCAAATTACAGACACGGTCACTGAGAATCAACCTCTTGGCACTCTCCCCATGGCATCCAAATGGATGGATGTGTCCGGTTCTCAGCACGGAACGAGTCACATTCAAGATAGCAGGATACTCAAAGCCAACCCTGAATCCAAATTCCCACCCTAAGGCAGCATAATATTTGGCAGCTGATCAAGATCTCTTGGTCAGAGCCCAACTCTCCAGCAGCCCTGACCTTCTGGGCTTTGTAGGAACACTTTGTAGTCTGTATAAAGAGACAAATGCTGTGTCTTGGCCCATCACGAACTTCTATTTCCCTATTTCTTTTCACCGCACTGTTAACTAGGAGCCAGATCAGTATAGAAGTCAGAAGTTCACAGACCAAACTGTCAGAAAGCTGATAATGTCCACAGAGCATTCATTTATGTGGTGTGAAACATGCTAGGAAGCCAAGGTGGAAAAATTATATTGCAGAAATGGCTTGAATAAGTGCAAGTTAGAATCTTGGCAGCGGACAAACTTTATATCAGATTAAACCTAGGAAGACATTTACTGACTAGTACTAAATCAAGTCTTGCAGTAGACTGACTTAGAGGCTACCAGTCACATCTTTGAGTGATAATATTAAGTAATGGAGCTTTTTCTCTATCTGTAGGATGCTGACAGGCAGTGACACAAAACTGAAGAATCATACTCAAAGGAAGTTAAAAGAAAAGTTAAGAGTTAAGTGATTTTCAGGACCAATCTATTTCAAAAGTGCACACTCAATGCTAAATGTTAATAGCTACCATCTCCCCCAAAATACAACAAGGCGTTAAAAAGACCCCTAAAAACCTGAAAATGCTAAACTACTGAATAAGCACTATTAGAAGTAAAATATGGGAATCGTGTCCAAAAAGGGAATATAGAAAAAGCATATATTTAGGTAAGCCAATGTTAAAAATTAAAACAAAATCTATCAGAAAACATTCCGAAGAGCAATTTCCCGAATGCCTAATAATAAAAAGCGCTCCAAACACATCCAAAGCAAGTAGTTCGCCAGAGAGCTGGTGGGACTAATAGATGATCAATATGTGATAGATGAGCTCTCAAGGAACATTATCTCAGGATAGCAAAGTCAAATAAATACTTAAGATGGCTTCCACACTGCAGCCTTTCCTTACGGGGAGCTCGCCTGAAGCGATATCTGAAATTGAAGTGCCAGTAGAAGAGATTTTCAAACAAACTGATAAAGTGAATAAGACAAATCTCCTCTCCAAGACCAGATGGTATTCACCCAAGAGTTCTATAGAAATCCAAAGAGGAAATTGCTGAACAGTTAACTGCGGTGCCGAGCCAACCTGCTGTTTAAATCAGCCTATATCAGAAAGGCAAAAGCAGTAAATGTGATGCAAAATGAAAGAGCAGTTTCCAGGGATGGCTTGCTGAAGAAATACAGACAAGTACGATTCTGTGTCAAGGCAAACTGATAAAAATCTGAAAAAGAATACCAGACACATTGGGGCACAAGGCATAATCGGGAAGAGTCGAGTATTGCATCTACAGATGGAAGTCATGTCTCACAAATTAAGTTCTTCGAGGGTGTCAGTTTTTGGGAGAGTGATCTGAGTAGTATAGTCTACCTGGATTTCCAAACACTGACAGCTATGAAAGAAATTAAGCTGTCGCAGGGTAAGGGAGAGAAGCTCCTCCTGTGGCTCAACAGCTGGTTAAAGCTAGGAAACCAAACAACGATCAGGTTTCCTAAAGAAGGGAGGCAACCTGCAGGACTGGGCGAGGTTTTAGGCTGCTAGGGCCTCTCGTGCTCAGCATACATACTTATTCGAGAAAAGGCATAAAAAACGAAAAGCAAGGTGACAACTTTTACTCCCAATACTAAACCATCCAAAATATTCAAAACTAAAGCTGTAAGCAAAGAACTTCAGAAGGCTCGTAAAAGTCTAAGTGACTGTGCAATAAACTGGAAGATGAAATTCAGTGTCAAGAAATGCAGAGTAATACAAGCAATGAGAAAAACACAATCTTAAGAATACACGCATACTAACGAGCTCTGATTGAGGTATTACTGTTGGGAACAAGATCCCGGAGTTACTGGACAGTTTTCTAAAAATGAGAACTTAGTGCTCTACAGGGATCAAAACGGCAAAGAGAAAATTAAAAACTAGTAGGAAAATAATTCAGAACAAAATTAAAAACTTTTCAGATATGGCTCCAGTGCACCCAATCTCAAGCAGGATAGAGCAGAACTTTAAAAAGCTACAGGGAAAGGCCACAAAGATGACCAGAGAGAGGGAACAGTTTCCAGATAAGAAATAAGCTAAAACCCTTCAGCACGGGAAATGAAGACAAAGGGGATTTGACAGGGGTCTATGAAATGATGAGCTGCATGGAGAAGACGAATAGGAAATAATTATGCACCATTTCCAAGAGCATCAAGAGACAGAGACTAGCTAATGAAACAAGCAGGCAGTGGGTTTAAAGTAAACAGAAAGAAGGACGACTTCTCTCTCAAACAAGTTATGGGACTCATTGCCATGGAGAGAAAAATTACAGATGAGTACAGATGGGGTTAAAATAGGAAGATACCTTCGGCAGGGCCACTACACGCAATAGTTCAAGCACAACTTTTACTTCAGGAGCTCCCTCAACTGTTAACTACCAGAAGCTGGGAGGATGCACCAAGGGAGGGACTACTCTGCACTCAACCTGTTTCTTACAGTTGTTTGAGTTTCTTACACTCTTCCTACTATATGGCTCTGCCCCAGGATGACAGCTGGTATATAACGGTCATGAATGGGTGCAAGGATAAGGACACAGTTCAGAGATGCAGTCTCTCATTGACTAGCTGCTTCCCATGTTTTTTTTCCCTTGCTCGCTGTAACTTCGTAACATCCCTCCACTAATCCTTCTCCTCTTTCCTCAAAACCTAGCTTTCTACATCATCACGGTGACTGGCCAGTGGATATGTGGTTATGTAGCTCACGTAAATGAAGCTCTCCAGGGTAGTACTCTTCCTTTTTCACTAGTAAAGACTTTTATCCATCTGGAGCATCTGACTGGAGAGTTTATAATAAATGTGCCTCTAATTGCACTCTCTTTCCTGTAACCAATAAGAATCATTGAGGATTCTTGGGACCTTACAAACAGCATTCAACAACCACCTTTAAAAGATGTGGCAAACAAGTGCTTGCTTTACCCTCATCCACAACAGTGAACTTCCATCCAAAATACGTAAGGTTGAACTAAAAAAGAGACTGAGTCCTGTACTTGTGTTTTATTAAAGGTCCACCATACATTTTCTAGCGTGAAAGAAAATGAAGTCAGACTTCAGCTTCGTCATGCCTCATCCTTTTTTTTTCTTTTCTGCTTCAATTTCTCCACAAAGAGGATTGACAAGTTTAAGTGCTAAACGACAGCAGGTACAAGAAGGAAGAGTTGAAGCTATCACCAATACTGGGGGTCTCACTGCTGCTCTAGGGTACAGGGACTGCAGTGAGGGGGTGGGTTAGGACCTGGTACTGCTGCTGGCCAGGACCCGAGGAAGATGAGAAGCATGAGGATCCATCCTGCATGTCCATCTGCAGGAGATGGAATGACCTCAAGAGAAGTGTCTGCGGACTCACATCCATCTTCAGTCACAGCCCCTGTCCTCACCACATGAACAACCTACCAGCCCCACACAGTCCAGGAGAAAGAAATGGGAGCATTTTTGCTAGTCATCGGTGATAGATGAAGTCAGATAGGGCTGAAGCCAGACCAGCTGCCAGTGCAACTGTGAATAAACCAGTGTCTTGGTTCACAGATGGGGAAAGAGTTGGGATTTTTTCAGATCTTTCCCCGGATAACCAGCCTCCCATACATCTCACATACCTGCAGTGCCAGATCACATATCTGCTCTTGTTGAAGTCAACAGAAGAGTTGTCCTTGGCCTTCATGCCAGGGACATCCAGGGTTGCTTTGTAAACTACGACAACATGGCTAGGCCTCCTGGTAGGCTAGTGGAGACACATCTTTCGTCTTGCCTTAGCAGGAGGGAGACATTGGTCCTGAGTAATGCAGAGCTTCCACCGGGGCTAGGCCGAGAACTTCAGACTGGGCTTTTAATTTTAAACAAAATTAGGCTTCTATAAAATCAAGCCTCTAGATCTATACTTGAGCATCCCCAAAACGATCTGTAAGACTGCCAAGCACCCAGTGGCTTCCACCAAGATGTCCATTGACATTTCAGAAAGTCAGATATCTGACTGAGATTCAAAGATGCTAAGGCCAGAGGGAGCTTTTATGAGTATTTAGTCTAAATTTCCACATAAAATAAACCCATACAGTAACTCCTGCATCAAGCCCACGCCTTAACCTAAAGCATATATTTAAAAAAGATCTCCAGAGGTTTTTTTTATACAGTTCAGGCAGTAGAGTCTCCATTATTCCTTCAGGTAATTTACTGCAAGGATCATTATGTTCGGCCTAACTACGTAGCTCTTACAATGCTCTGCCTCTGGATCTCATTACACTTCTTTCTGACCGACTAGAAAGGGGCATAAGAAATCCCCTCCTCATGGAGATCTGAACAGGCCACGAGCATCTCACCCCTTGCTCTTTGCTTAGATAAACTGAGGAGACAGATTGTTCGGACCTCGGACCACTCTTACAGACCCTCTTTAAACCCTCCTCTTGTTTAATATCCTTTCAGAAGTATGCCTTCCTCTCTCGTCTTGCTGATGTCTTTTCTTATACCTGAGGCTCTCTGTTGCACCCCTGGCTCGGCTGTGTGTCGCTGGCTAGGATGAAATCCTCCATCTTGTAAGCATCATCCTCATTAAAAAGAAGTGTTTGGTGTTGGCACCTTGCTCAGAAACCAAAGTTACTTTTGGCTGAGTGTTTGCAGGAAGTTTTGAAACGTCTTGGAATCCCAAGGTAGAGGATATGGGATAAATTTCATCTGAGGAGCAGAGAGCAGAGCAGAGCAGAGCAGAGCAGAGGAAACCAAAGCCCAGGAAAGCAGGATAAAATGTCCTCATTTAGTCTAAGAGAATAAAATGAAGCTGCAGACTGGCATAAGCACTTTTTCCTCTGAGTGCATATTGACGGCATCGTGTAAAAAACAAGCATTTAAAAAGAAATACAATGTTAACTCAATGACAGATATGACTCCGAGGTACGCTGGGTGTGAATAATTCTCATTTGTTACCTCATTTCACTATCCATTCTCAGTTTCATATTATCCACGAGGACTACCCTATAATCCTGCCCACGCACATTTGCCAAGTCTCCAAACAGCTCTAAAAAACGCCACTGACGAGAGACCACCAGCTTTACGATTTCTTGCAACTCCCACTGAACATTTTACGGGTATTTAGCAATGCTACAGGGCTTTCCTAATGCGGGAGAAATTTCTCTTCTCTTCATTAATAATAGACGTGTGTTTCATCAGCCTTCTCTCTCCTTCTTTCTTCTCTCCCGCCCATATTCTCAAACTGCTGATTTTTAAAATGCATTTTTTACAGAACTATAAAAATAGTGGATTTTTTTCTGTTTCTTGGGGTTTTTTTTCAGATCAGGGATTGGACAAACTTTTAGCCTGCCAAGGCTTTTTTATTTCTTTTTTTTTCTTTTTTTTGCTTAAACACTTCATAATAAAGGAATGTGCTCCTGATGGAATTTATATTGCAAAAAAGAGAAGAAAAGTTCTCCCTTTCTCCTTTCTTGTATCTTATGTACTTAAACACACATACTGAAATTATATAAGCTCCAGGAAAGAGGGCTGTTCCAATGCTGTCAAACTCTTAAAGATAACGTCACGGCACATGGCACATATTTAAAAGCTAAAGCACAAAAGATTAAGGCTGCATCTCAATCTTGCTCTGATGACTCAGCTTTACATTGACACACGCAGTGTGCCAACTCCCATCAGACTTCGTTTTTCGCTCTTGAACAGGATTTTAAGATAATTCCTCTTGCCTAAGGAGGATGTTGCAAAATGTACGGGAGAGCGCACATTTCTTTTAACAAGTGCAGAGCTCTAGTTTTTCCCAGGATTTGGAAGCCTGTTCTGGCTTTGCAGAAAGTATAAAGTTGTCACCAGCTGAATCACCTTTCAGAAATGTTCAGGATATTTCGCTGTGAAAAATGCCCCACCAGCTAGTCATGCAATCAACTGTCATTCAGTCTTTTTTCATTTGCTCGGCACCAGCCTGCAGCAGCACTTTACCTACGCCGGGAGCGGGGGACAGTCCTTGCTCGGAGCCGGAGGACTCGAGCCGGAGGAGAGGCTAACACTTCCCCAGTGCTACCGTCGGCTCAGATTTTCACTCGGGATTCTCATGTCCTTCGCAGGGGATTGGCAAAGGGTTTATCTCCTAATGTATTTATAAGAATAAACGGCTTTAATTCCCAGAGGCAACGGGAGCTCTCGCGTCGCTCGCCGTCTCCACTCCGCGCGGCGGGCGAGCCGAAGGGCTCTGCAGCTACCGTGGCTTGCACCGAAGGGCACAGTTTGCTCTGCAGGAAAACTGTGCTTATTTAATTTAAAAAGTAACTTCCAACTAAATAAGGTGGCAGAAAAGGCTGCGTGGACCCTCTTCTTGTGGTTTACATCTGTCTCCCTTTAGCTTAGTTTCAAGCAAGCTTTAGTTGCAGCCACCTTGCTCAGAAACCAATGTTACTGAACATGAACATGAACATGAACATGAACAACTCCATCAGAGGACAACAGGAAAGTCCGTACGCAGCTTGCGCTGCTTTAACTAGCTGAACTGAAGCAGGTTTAATGCGCTCGGCACCAGTTTGTGTGTACGTAAGGCCTGTGCCGCGCAGTCAGCAGCTGCCACTGCTGCATCCTCTGCGGGTCGGCCGCAGCTGGGGACACCCTGGGCAGAGGGTCGCGCCAGGGGCCAGGGCCACCGCGGTCCTGCCCAGCAGCCACCGCTTCTGCACCGCGCAGCGGAGCCCTGACTCCGGCCTCACCCGCTCTCTTGTGCTACCGCTAACCACAAGGAGACTAAAACGAGAGAAGGTGCAGGTCTGACACGCGGTTATGACCCGGGGAACGTTTAGGTTTCGGTTTCTTCTTGGAAGTACTCTGCAACGCAGCTCCCGCCAAAGGAGCAGCACCCAGAAAGTACACACGGCTTAGGGGCAAGACGTGAGAAATAACTGTGCAAATGGCTGCAAACGCCTTTGTTTTTAATAGGCTTCACCTGGGTATGCCCCGAATGGATTTGGTCCAAAGAGTCAAGTTGAAACAGCAGGAGGATTTTAGGTAGGCAGAATTTAATTGCTGACATGGAAGTCTGACCAAGATCTTGGGTTTAATCCCCCTCTCTTGTGAGAAGAGCCACCGAATGTTTCATGGCCACAAAAATCTTGGTGTTAAGCCTCCACTGGAAGATAGATCTCCTCAATGATTAGGGTAGACCCTGCGGGAGGTGTAGGTGCCCTTGCCACCCACTGGGACATCGTGGGGAAAGTAGGTCAATCAAAAACCCCTTGACTGGCTCTCATCTCTGAGATTGAAAGGAACTGAGAGACAAAAGAGGGAGAAAATGGTCTTTGGGGTGTGCCTCGGCCTTTAACAGCAGTAATTCACATGCTGCATCCAAGGGTCCCAGGGCCGTTTGCAGAGCCGGACAGCCATTGCCAGCATCACTGCAAGGCAGGGGGGCAACGCTACCCATACGGGGAAGTCAGGCATTTTGGATTCAAATGACTCACGTGAAATCATTCTGCAGAAGAGAGCCAACCTCCAGTGACACCTTGGGCTGAGGATGTAACGGAGGAGGCAGCGTGGCTGTGATAGAGACTGCAGCGAACCAGGAGGGGAGACACCTCAGTACGGGTGTCCAAACCTTCTCCAGTACAGGGTCACCTGGAGAAATCCATGCTCACCCTGTCCCAGAGCAGTCTGGCCACAGTAGGAAGAAGCAGAGCCCACCAGCCAACAGGCAGAGCTCTTCCGGCTTTGCAGACCTCGACTGGCTCAGTGTGAGCCACCACTGCTCACTCCCTCTGGTGCCAAGGTGTGCTGGGTTGATGTGCCAAGGGGAAGACGGGCTAGGAGCCAACATCCCCTTTTCTGCAGTGAACTGAAGCAGCTCATAGCTTACATCCCATTGATTTCCAATAAAACTTAACCTCTTGGAGGCTTAACTGACATGAAAGGAGAAGCCAGGTGCCTAAATGATGGAGATACTTCTAAAAGTGAGAGCTGACCTCCTCAGGTCCTTTCCAACAACTATTTTCCTCTGATCCTGTGATATAGAGTTTATTCCCAGCTGTGCCACTGCTCTGGCTGGGACCTTAGGCAAGTCCCTGCACCTCTGCATCCCTCCTCGCACCCTGCACGCCTGCTCTGCAGGACCAGGGCTCTGCTGTCCTGGGGCTGGACCGCTCCCGTGGGGGACTAAGGGTAGTTAAGGGGCTTCAGGGTGCCAGCAGAAGTCAGACTGCAGCCAGTAGCGATTACCCACCCGTCCAGGCTTCCTCGTTCTTCCTCTGCAAACCAGGGCAGCCCTTTGCTGCAGGGTAACGCTTCCAAGCGGATCAGAAGTGAATAGCAGAGCAGCAGCTGAAAAGACCCGAGGCTCTGGGGAACCACAAAGAGCAAAGCGGTGACAGAAAGGGTATTTGCGAGGTGTTAGAGCTTCCCTGGCTCCCCCTGCTCCCCATCCCGCCAGGGTGCACACGCTTCTCAGGGGCATATTTATGAAGACGTCCCCCCCCACCCCCACCCCGCAGATCAGGACCTTGATGGGGGAAATTAGTGGTAAGGGCAGAGTAGCCGGGGCCAGTGGGATGGGGTAGAAACCAGAGGAAAGGGAGAATTTTTCTTGGGGGGGGGGTGGGAAAAAAGCGCACACGGTGGGTCGCCGCGAGTCTCCGGGGGGCAGGATTTCTCTTCCATCGCATGGAAGAGCGAGATTCAAGAAGAAAGTGGGAGTGGGGTGGGAGGGAAGGGAAGGGAAGGGGGGGGGGATGAACAAAGGAGATTGGCAGCACAGCTGTTTTGGGAAGAGAGAGAGAGAGAGGAAAAAAAAAAAAAAAAAAAAAGGGCCAGCCTTCCTGTTTCTTTAAAGCCGCTCATCGGCGCGGCGGGCCGGCTGCCGGCGGTGGGAGGCAGGCTGCGGGCAGCGGCGCCCGGACGGACGGACGGACGCGCGGAGGGAGCCGCGGCGGAGCGCACGCAGATGGGCGGCGGCGGGCGCTGCCCGGAGGCGGCGGCAGCAGCAGCGGCGGCGGCGGCAGCAGCGGGGCGGCGGGGGAGCCGCTGAGCGCGGCCGCGCAGCGCCCCGCGCCATGCGGAGCACGCCGCTGGCCGCGGGCGAGCCCTGGCCGCGCCTCTGCGCCGCCGACTTGGGCGGCCTGCGGCGGTTGCGGCGCAAAGGCCGAGCGGCGCCGCTGCACGGCTGCAAAAGTTTCCGCGTGGAGCTCAAAGTGCTGAGCGGGCGGCGGCAAGCGCCGCTCCGCGCCCCTCCGCCCGGCCCCGGCGCCGCCGCCGCGCCGCCGCCGCCGCCCGCCTGGGAACCGCGCAGCGCCGCGCTCTGCCCGGCCGGCGGCGCCTGCCCCGCGCCCGCGCCCGGCCCCGCCGCCTCCCCGCGCCCGCGGCCGGCCGAGGCGGCCGGCGTCTCGCCGGAGATCAAAGCCCTGCAGCAGACGCGGCGGCTGCTGGCCAACGCCCGCGAGAGGACCCGCGTCCACACCATCAGCGCCGCCTTCGAGGCGCTGCGCAAGCAGGTACCTGCCGCGGCCCCTCGGGCACCGCTGCGCGGAGCTCCGCGCTGCGCGCAGCTCGGGGCATCGCGCTGCGACTTCCCCCTCTTGCCTGGCCGGGCAGCCCGAGGCGGGGTGTTAAGGGAGCGGGTTGCAAGCGGTGGCGGGCGCTGCGAAAATACCTACTTGGGGGTAATTCTCGGCCTAAGGAAGTTTAAAGGCAGGAGCTCGGCGTCGGTGCCTGACAGAAGGGGAAGTCAGCTCAAAATGCCTGGAAGCACCAGCCCTAGAACTATGCTAACAATAACGATAAGTAAGTAAGGGCTTGTAATTTGCGTGCAGTTAGAAAACTTTTGGACCTTCTCCCTCCCGCCCCCCCCCCCCCGGCCTGCTGCAGAGGGAAGGGTGCGGAGGAAAATGAAAGAAACCCCAAGGGAGGAAGGACTCCAAGTGAAAACATGGTGGGGGGGGGGGGGTGAAAGGAGGCGTTTGCCCAAGCTGCGAGCTGGGGTGATGCTCCCGCGCTGTCTGAAGGCACACACGCTCGCTGGCTCTCCCGCCGTGGTGGGCTGTCCCGAAGGGCTCGCTGGGAATCCGGGCAGCGGCTCGCTCATGCTGACTTATGTGTGGGGCACCTGGTCTCTTGGGGTTCCTCAGCGCCCTCTGAAACTTTCTGTGGGACTCCTGTCTGCCAGGAAGAGTTAAGCTGCTTTCCCCTCCTGGTTAGTTTTCCATGGTTTTCACTGCAGCGTGTGTTTTTTGTGTATGGGTCCAGGCTTTCTTGTTAAGGTATGTTGAAAATCCTCTTGGTCTTCTGTGAATGAGCAATAGAAGTGTTCCCACGCGCACAAGGGAACTTCTGAAAGCTAAATGGTGTTTAGGACAAAATGCTTCCATCCCAGTCACCTCCCCGGCACATGGAAGATGAGGAGAGATGCAGTGAAGGAAGCAAAGCTGTAACGCAGCCTCGTGGTTCTCCTGATTCGCCCAGTCAGTGCCCTGACCCCTGTTCTAACGCCTTACGCGCCTGTGTTCAAGCACCCTGTAATAGCTCACTGATAGATCAAGGTGTGCTGTTAGACGGGAAAAGCTCAGCTGTCCTGACTGTTTTGCTTTTCTAGTCCGGCAGGGCTGTTCCAGGTGGGTAATGAAAGGAGAAAATCCCCAGGGCTTGGGGGCTGTGAGCTGCTGATGAGGCCACCCGAGAGATGCTGAGCGTCCCCGTCCCACGATGGTCCCTTCCGCACGACGGAAGCTGCAGGCCCTGTGCCCGCAGGGCTTCACATTTGCGGGAGGGCTTTTGGCTTGTCTTGCAGCCTTTACACACCTGAGCCAGGCTAGGGAGCCCCCGTGAGTGTGCTTGCGTTGGGGTCCCATCCCGTTTTCTGCATAGCAGTTCTGCTCGTTCACATCCCTTGCGTGTGGTGCCCGCAGCCCTTCTCGGTGACATCTCTCAAGGTTGAGTGGCTGCACCCCAAGGGTTAATCCTTTCCCACCACCCGCTTTTGTGAGCAGCCCTCCGACTCCGGCCTCGGTGGGAAGAGCAGGCTGTGAACGGGGCTGTGTCGGGAGAGGGTTGCTGAGAAGCAAGTGAACTTGAGCGTATTTAATCCCTGCGCGGCGGTGGGACGCACCGGTATGCGCTGGCTGCTCTACCTCCCGTACGCAGAGACTGCCACTTCCCCGGTAAATGCAGCTGCCAGACCGGGCGCGTTTTGTTTCTGGGAGCTGCTTCCATGTCTCGCTTGTGTGGCGACTGTGCAAGACGCGCCTGGAAGTGGCAGTCGAATTCTCTGTGGACCGGCATCTACACCACCAAAACCGCAAGGGGAAGTAGCACTGATTTCCCAAATCACTGGCAATCTTGTTCCAGGCTGAGCCTCAAGCACAAGTCAGGCAAGCAACAAATTAAAGCTGCGTTCTTTGGGGAAATGGGCAACTCTTGAAAAGCCTCAGATTCCTGGCCTTGGCCCTGTTTCCATAAATCATTTCAGCCCTGGACTCAGCTGGGAGTCCAGAGAGCCTGGAGAACAAGTTGCTGTCCTCTCTTCCCGGGAAAGCTGGTCTCCAGGGTCAGCGCTGCAGCATACTAGCAGGGCTGTATTCGCTCCGCAGGCAGAAAGGAATCATTCTCCGGGAACTGTTTGCTGCAAGGTTTTCCTAGCAATTTGCTGAGGGGTGGGCTGGCGGTGCGGACCAGCATTGGATGACATTTGGATTCATTCCTTGCTGGGCTGCCAGCGGCGTGCTTGGTGCTGTACATGACATCAGGTGACAGTCGGCTTCATTGCACATATGCACGGCACTGGCTTGTCACTCAAATCATCCACGTCGGGGCCGGCGGCAGGGTTTTTAGGAGCCTCCGCTCATCCTTGCCGGGGGGGGAGAAAGGGCATTTCTCTCTGCAACAACGTGGCCAGCGAAGCGAGAGCATGGGCAGATTTGGTTTTAGAGATAAATGCGATAGGGAGAGTTTCCGATGCCTCGGCGAAGCGCGGTCTTTTCCCATCACTGCGGCGCAGAAAGGCCTGCGCAGGAGGTCATCCCTGTGCTGTCAGCCAGGGAGGCTGCGCACAGACCTCGGTTTGCTTGTCGCTCTTCGCTTATTCCTCCAGTCCCTCCTTGTCATCACGTATCAGGCTCTTAAGCAGCTGGGCGCCTTTTCCCAAAGCCCTGAAACCGATACGTCCCCATGGCCGGCCGGGCGAGCAGCACCGGAGGGCATCGCACTTGCACGCGCCCGGCCCCGCGCTCCTTCTTTGGGAAGGGAAGCGAGAGCCCCGCGGGATGGGGCATGGGGCTCGGCCGGGCCACGGCACCGGGTCGTGCCGGGTGCAGAGCAGGGGAGGAAAGCCGCCCTCTCCTCTCCTCTGCTCTGCCTGACTCAGCGCCCACCCGATGCGGAGCCGCCGGCGTGCAGCGCAGATGGGCTGCCGCCAGGGCTGGCCGTGCACGCTGCAGCTGCGCACATCTGGCACACATGTTTCGCCTTGTGTAGGCTAGCTCTCCAGATGGCAGGAAGGCTTTTTTAGGCTTGGTGGCGGAAGACTCGACCACAGCCGTTTCACACCAGGAAAAAGGTTAATCCAGCCATTGTGGAGCACTTAGCTGTCCCGAGCTTGCCTCCAAGGCTGGGGCTTCTCCAAGGTGGGAGCGTCACGGGCCGTCGTCCATTGCAGTCCGCCATTGAGAGAGATGTGCCATCGCTGTTGCACTCTTGCCTTGTGTCACGGCCGTCGAGGACAGGATCCCTCTCTTTCTGCATCTTCTTGCTGCCTTCCACAGCAGTAGGATGTGATGCTAACGCGGGACTGAAGAGCAGATGCTGCCAGCACATTCTCAGGATGGTCCAACAGCAGCGCCTTTGCCTAGTCCTGCCAAGCATGATCGCCAGGTGCTCAGTCTGGGGGAGGTTTTTCTCCCCTGAGTACCATTTGCCAAAGTGACCCTGCCCACGGATAAGACCACAGACCACCAATATGCTCTAGAGGTCCCTGCTTGAGCAGGGAGGTTGGACTAGATGGTCTCCAGAGGTCCCTTCCAACCTAAACGATTCTGTGATTCTGTGAAGACTGTTGAGGCCAGCAGGATAGCTCCACGTGGAGAACATTCCCTGCTCGAAAACACTCTGAAACGTTGGGAATGTTTTTGCTAGGTTTTTCCCTCTGCCACTGCTTTTCCCAGCAGGTATTGAGTGGTTGGATTAGTCCGTAACTCCTAATCTGAGAGTCCCTCCTGGTGTTGCCGCTGCCCCCTCAGATGGACAACTCCTTGCAATAGTGTTTTGCTGTCCTTCCCCATTCTTGGGTGGCGAGGCAGGTGTTTGTTGCTCTTTTTTGTGTACCTGCACTGTGCTAATTGCTCCAAGACCGTCCAGGAGGTGTGTTAAGGGCTGTGACTGGCTGTCACTTCCATCCCTTTTCTTTTGCCGGTGGTTAATGAACCTGAATGCTTCTGATGTGGGCAATGACTGAATTCGTGAGACCCGAGGTTATCTCTGGCCTCACGCCGATGGCTCTTCCACTTCATGAGACTGCGGCAGCACAAGCCCAGGTCAGAGGAGAGAAGAGAAGATGGGATACCACTACCGCACATCTCCAGATCTGCTAATCAGACCAGGCCTCAGATACTAGCAACACTAGCTCCCGTTTTGCCTGCAGATCCCTTTCAGCAGCCAGAGGCTTTATTCCAGGGCGTTGCAAGCGCAAAAGTGGGCCAGCTTTAAGCTTATTACAGCATGGACTAGCAACCAGGTTTGCACCTGGAGGGCTTGCATGTAGTGGACAGGGCTCTCTGCTGTTGGTCTGCAGCAGGCACTCAAGCGAACTAGCTTACATGAGGACGCTTGCACTAGCGAGTGTTGCAATTGCACTTGCTCAGCTGTGCCGACAGACCCTAAGGTGGCAGCAGACTCTCCCTCGATGGATGGAGGCGAGCACAGCAGCCTCTCTGATCTGGAGCCTGCCTGCATTTGCACATCTGTTTTCTCTCTAGAGCACTGCTGTCCAGCTCCTCCTCAAGAGCACAGTGCACAGAGCCTCAGCGCGCTAGAGTCTCTGCGTCGAGAGCAAACGCGTCCGCAGACATTTATTTTCCCTTGAAGTATCTTGGTGGTTTTTTTCCATCTTTTCACCGCTGCGTTACCAGGGCTTTCTTGCCTTCAGCAGCTGACAGGCCCTCTCTCCTCACTTGTGTGGCTTCTGGAGATATTTTAGGTTTTATAGGGCTTTCTGGCTTCCGGAGTTGAGTTTTCCTGACTAACGTCCTTTCACTTTTAGCTGCTGGCATGCACGTGGCTGCTGTGGTTTGTAGTTAAATCAGTGCAGAAAAGACCCCCCCCTGGCTTCTGCTGGGATGGTGGTGAGACGCCAGGAAGCACAGTCTGAGCGCGGCTGCGGGAGGAGGTTGTGTTGCTGCGGGGAGGTGTGGGTGCTAACTCTCCACGTGGTTTCGGACAAGCTTGCAGAAGAACAAGCCAGGCGCTGAGTGCAGACGGGACCTGTGGCTTGAGAAGAGCCTTGGCCACAAAGTGGTGGAGGCTGAGGAGCAACTATTCTGGGGCAGCATCATTACATGCTTGCCCTGTTTGCATCTTCCGCGGGGCAGCCGCAGTTTAGCACTTCTGCAGGCAGGACACAGACTGTAGCCGGTGATGCTGCTCTGCCCTTGCTGAGTGCTGGGGACACCACAGCTCTTCCTCCCTCAGGGGTCTTCTCCACCGCGGAGGGGTGTTCTCTATCATGGGAAGAGTCATCTCCATCACGGAGGGGTTTCACCTGCTCACCGGGTGTCCCAGACCTATTCCCAATGATGCATTCTCCTTGGGATCCCAGCCAACAAGACACCCTAAGACCCATTAAAACCTTGCTCCTGGAGAAAAACCTCCTGTTGAGGTCCCTAGGGTTGGCAGCAGGGTTTGGCCCTGCTCCACAGCAGCAATTGGAGAGATGCCATTTGGCTTTGGGAGCGCTAGTGCAGGCGCATCCTCCCCACGTTGCTCCCAGTGTGCGGGGTTGTCCTCCGAAAACACGGCGTTCGCTGGGGCCCCTTGGTGGCTCAAGCCAGTCTGCAGCGCTGCTACGGTTATTTTAGAGCGCAGGCAGGGGAGAGGTGGGCAGGCACTGTGGTTTAGCAGCTAAAGAAGATAACAAGACGCTAGCCTTAAGCAATATAGGGGAGAGAAAATAAAGGCGAGCCCAGACAAAAGGACAGGAATCCTGAAAACAATGACTGCGTGTCACCAAGAGCGGAGGCTTGTTTGCTCCCTTTGCTGCTTGCTGACTCCTCCGATACAAATCCCGCTCCTGTCGGGAGGTATTTGCTCTGCCCGCTGCAGCCACCCCGAGTTAACCTCTGTGTTTTCTTTCAGCTCCCGCTGAAATCAGAGGAAAGGCTCCGGTTTGCTGCAGCGGGCTTTGAATGCAGCCTCTGCTCCCTGCCTTAATCCACTCTCAAATTACTCTCTCAGCTGCAGTCGCCGTGGCCGGGAGGTGGGACAGGGAGCAGGACCTCACTGCTGAGACCCTCCGACTCTTTGTTGCTGGCCTGCAGCTCCTTTGGTCCATGCGCCCTTCGTGTTTGCAGGGCTATACGTCCCTCCGGTCCCGCTCTGCACCATCCCCCATGCCAGGCAGGGATTCTCGTCTAGGAGGAGAGCAGAGCTCGCTCTGCAAAAAAAAGGGAATTGCAGCTTGCATTGCATTGCATTGCGGCTCAGCATTGCAGCTTGCCGGGTGCCATATCGAGGGATGTCAGCTGGCTCTCGGGATAACGGGGAAGCAGAAAACATCGTGGTCCTCCAGCGCTGGCCAGACACTCTAAAGAATTTCTGAAGAATCACCAAGTCAGGGCTGGCATGAATGTCCTTAACTCCAGTAGAGCTTGTTCTCTATTCCCCAGCTGAATTTGGCCCATGCAACTCAAGACATGGAGGTTACAGCTACCCTGTTAAAATGTGCTCCCCAGGAAAGTGTTCCCCACCATAGTGCTTGGGCTAGCCCCTTCTAGAGTAGACTTGCTGTGTCCATGGCCCTGGGCTTTCTCCAGGCCTCTGTGATACCCGAGTAGCCCTCCATGTAGTTATTATTTTAGAGGGTGGTTCAGCATGTCTACAATAAAAGAAGAGCTCTGCAGCAGCTTACCAGTGTGGTATTTTTAAAGCACAGTACTGAGGGCACATGATGTGTGCCCCAAGGCTGTGTGGGAGGGTGCAACATTGACCGGGATAGTGCTGGAGGACTGTCCAAAACGGCATGGAGCCAGGCCTGCCATTTGGAAGAGCTCTCGCGGGGTGAACTCGCCCAGCACCACACCTCGCTTTTGTTTGGAGGAAGCCAGTCCGGTTGCTCCGGGAGTGAACTAACGTCTCTGCAATGTGGACGATGGGAGAGCCAGGAGCTGGGAGCGAACCAGCAGCCAAGTTATGTGATAAAGTAGACCCACCCGCGAGGTGAAGAAGCCTCAGCCGCAGTGATGCCTCCCGTCCGGACAATGCTGCTTCTGGTCTTGTTGACAAGTTAGGTTTGGTCCCGGGCTGGATGCTTCCAGGGACAAAGGCTTTTTTTAAGCTGATTCCTTTGCTAGCAGCAGGCTCACCGTTCCCATAGTCAGTGTGGGGACTGAGAAACAAGAGCCTTCCGCACCTACCGGTGTAAAATAGCTCCCACGGCCAGCAGGAACAGCTCTGCTTGAGCATCTGCTGTCGTGATGCCCAGAGACCAGAGGGAAACTTGGCACTTCGGTTCCTGCCCAATGCCCCCCTCCAGCACGCCCCACCGCAAGCTGCGTGTCCTCCCACACAGCTCACAGGCTCCTGCCTTGCTGCATTCAAACTACTACTACTTTCGGGGAGGGTGGCCTTTCCTTTTCTAAAACTTCAATCCCTGAGGAGGGAGAAGTTGCTGAGCAGGAGCGATGCTGCATGGTCACTGCCTGGCCATGCCCATGCAGGGCAGGCCGCACGGGGATGTGCAGAAAGTGTGTGATGAACCCTGTAGCACCTCAGTTCATCCTGTGCGGGATTGATTGCTTGGTGGCTCTGAACCACACACCGAGTTTCTCCTGGGACCTGGAGATCCAGGGGAGAAATACATGCTCCGACTCTTCATGGAGTTCATTCAGCTGCCTGCTTCCCAGCACAGTAACTGCAGGCACCCACAGATTCCAGCACGTTCCCACTGTGTTGAAGAGCCTGGCAGGACAGTGAAAGGACATTGCAACCGCACTTGCAGCCTTTTCCCTCCCCCATCATCTCTTCTGGGATGCTAGGAGGACCTGGGGTGCATAACTGTGAAGAAGAGGCAGGAACGCTGAGTTCCAAGCTGGAAAATTTGAACACACCGACCAACTGGTCAACCAGCAGGTCCTCTAAGAAGTTGGTGAAGATGCATGCTTGTGCTGATTTGTATGTATGTATTCACCCCCTACCCCTGCAGACGGGCAGAAACAAAAAATGCCTTTCCAAACGCTCTCCGTGAAGGAAGCATTCATGAAAACAAGCAGTGATGTTCTGGGCAAGGTCTTCAGCTTGTCAAGTTGTTAATCTTCCCTCCCCCTCCTCTCAGTAGCGCTGCAGACGCCAGCCCTGGAGAGATGACACGATGGGGACAGAGGCCGGGGAGAGGTTTCTCCTAGGCTCGCATTTGGAGAGCAAGGAGCACCCAACCTGCCACCCCAACCTGCCACCTTTCCCCAAGGCACCTGAACCCTGGCAAACGTTTGGTTCACCCCAGGCTGGAAGGAGGGATGTAAGAAAGCCTCAGCTATTAAGCCCTGGACATTTACATGAACCTTCTGGAAATGTTTTTGGCACGAGGCTGAGCGCGAACAACGAGACAGTGAAGTTAAACGCTGCCTGCTGCAAAAGGGCTCGTCAGAGAGCCAGCCAGCTGCTTCCCAGCGGAGCTCTGAGACAGTTTAACTCCCAGCATAAAAATAAACCAGAGGAATTAGAAGACAGGTAAATTCAGCAGCTTATTATGGCACATTGTGGAGGCAGCTAGCTGTCAGGAGGGCTTACTTTATACTATGCTACAAACGCCTCAGAGCCACCTCATCTTCTCTGCTGTACCCATGGGGCCCAATTCTGGTGCAGCGTGCAGGTGCTCCCATAAATGCAGAGGGAACACGCTCAAATCAGTCCATGGAACGGTCCCGATTTTCTGCCAGACCCATCATGGTGAATATACCTTGTACCCTCGTATGGCAGCAGTGCTTGCTGCCCCCCCCCCCCCCACCTACTCACTATCCTCCCCAACCTCATCCCACAGTCTCCTCTCTTCTGCTTTGGGTGAGAATCAACTCCAAGACTCCATCTTTCATTGAAGAAACTAAATCTTTGGAGTCTTGTCTTCTCCAGAGAGACAGCCGAGGGTTGAATGCTGCTCCACTGAAGTCCAGTGCAAGCTTCCCATGGACTTCAAAGGGAGCATCTTTGGTTTTCCAAGGGCGCTGCCTCTGAACCACAGACGTCAAGGATGGACGAGACCTGTGAGGTCACATCCCGTTCTATCTTCCTGCCAAAGAAGAACTTCAGCGCAGGAATATATTTCAAGAGCGCACATTTTGCGTTACTTCCAGCCCCTGCCAACCCGGGGGCCACTGATAAGATCCTTGAGACACTGCAAAGCACTTTACGGACATGACCAACAAACATCCTCTGGCCCAGGCTCTGGTTGCTGCTGGTCCCAGCCCAGCGCCTTGTTGACCTCACAAAGCCGAGGATGGTGCCAATATCCCTTCCTTTCTAGCAGACGGCTGCATTCCTTTGCACCAGTGTGAAATTTCAGTGGCAGTTCCTTCCTAATTCCTTTTCATGATTGCAAATGAAGCAGGCAAGACGGTGGGCTGTGCTGCCTGCCGGCAGAAATCAGTGAGGTCAGATAAGGAAAATACTTGAATTAAAAGCACGCGAGCAAACCCACTCAGCCCCACTCTCCCACCAGCTCAGACGTGATGAGCGCGAGAGGGCGACAGAAGGAGGAAGGGGTTTGCTTCTCGCCAGGGATGTGATAGACACCCGCTCGCGCTACCCCCTGCTTAAAATCGGAAAGGATAAAACCAAAATTGACTTTCTTCCCCCAACTGTTGGGGGAAGCTTTGGATGTGGAGCTGAACTAAGTGGCTCATTCCTCTCTCAATTTCCCATGTTTAATTCAAAAGGAAACATTAAAATGGCAGGAGCTGAGCCAAGACAGGGAGGGTTCCTACGAAACAGTTATTTTAACACTGTTGCCATGGCGAAAACTCTTATCTCCTAATGTCCCCGCACCCATCGCTGTGGTGTTGGAGCTGCACAAGGTGAAACTCCTCCCCTGGGTGTACAGGGCTGCTCCAGTCTGGACTTTGCTGCAGCGTGTGGGAAAAGTGTTGTGTAATCCCAGTAGAGGGTTTTGTCAACTGTGTTAACACTGCGATCTTTCTTGGAATTTGCAGCAAACATGCCCTGCAAAGCAGTTGCGTTTGTATTTTTTATTTTTTTAAAGAACAACACACAAAAAGAGGAAAACAGATGAGGGGGGGAAAAAGACATTTGCCTTTCCTTTCATGCTGCAACTGGGGGGCAGCGTCTGTGGCATGAGCCTCAAGGATTTCGGGTCTATTTTCCTTCCACTTGATTTAACTTCCTTCTTGCTCTAATTCTGAAATTATTCCCACATTTCACTGAACCCTTCCATTTTAGTTTCCATCTTGCTTTGGTCTCTCGCTCTGGCAGCTGTTTGATCTGGGCTCTCCGCTGTTCTTCTTACAGCAGTGTCGAAAGAGACTTTGGTGTTTCTGCTGCCCAGGGCTCTGCTTTCAAAGTAACTCAGCCTACTGCGTCGCGGGGCCAGGTATTATCATCCGAAGGGAAACAGTTGCCTGCTGCATAAAACCAGCAGAGAACTGAAGGCAAGGATTTAGAAGTCGTTTTCTAGGGCAAAAAGGGGTGCTTTGTGCCAGCAGGCTCCAGCTGTTCCTAGCTGCCCCTCTGATGTACTCTGGAGTGATGTGGACTGCGCTTGGCCTTGCTTCTTTTCCGGGCGGCCCACTTTGCAAAGAGGCTCTTACTGGAGAGTATGGCGAATGCTGTAGGACCCCTTGTGCTCTTCCAACACGAGGTGCATGGAAGTGGCTCTGTCACTTTTGCATCCGAGTTAGCAGCGGAGAAGTTTGCTCTGTGCAGATGCCACCGCAGGTCAAAGCGATGCTGGTGCTGGCTATTCCCAGAGAATAAATAGATCCCCTGCCTCCTCAGGGGTATCAGGAGCAGATCACACGTACAGAAAGAGGCCTTTTGAGGCTTGTTGGCTTGTTTCTGCAGAGGTCAGATATTGCTGGATACCTCAGCTGTATCCTACAAGCCAAATGGCCAGTCTATCCCACAAAGGTCCCATAGGGTCGATAGCGGTCTTCCATTAACATCAACAAACTCATGGATAAGGGGGATCCAACCGATACATAGTTGGTTTGGATTTCCATAAGAATTATGGCAGAGTTCCTCACTAGAGAAACTAAGCGACTTTGGCCTAAGCGTAGATTAATAATTGGTGGAAAGGCAGGAAACAGTGAGGAGGAGAAATGAAACTGGTCCTCCCAGCTCCAAAAGGGTAGACTAGAAGTAGGAAAGGTTCAGAGAAGACGAGTAAGGATGGTCAAAGGTGTGCGGTGGCTTCCATATATCAGTCAGCTGAGGAGGTTAGGTCTTTTCCTTCTGCAAAAGAGACAGAAGAAGGAGAGGAGATGATGGAGGGCTAAAAATATGAGTGGCACAGAGGAGATGAGCAAAGATCAGTTGTTCTCTCTTTTTCCCCATATAAGAACCAGAGGACCTCAAGTGAGGACGGTAGGAGCCAAATTCAAAACAGCGAAAGGAGGGCGTTTTTATATAGAATGGGGTATAAACTCAGAGAACTACTCACCAAGGGATGTTACAGATGCCAAAATTTTACATGGGTGGAACTTAACTGGACCAAATTCGTGGATAAAAAGCATAGAAAACAAAAGCAGAAGCTCAGGCAGGAGAGTGGCAGAAAACGTTTGGCGCTCTCCTGCCCGGAGTGGGGTGACAGCGCGGGGGGCTGAGCAGGATGGAGCCTGGTACGGGGCCCATGGTGGAGGCACCCTCCGCCACGCCAGTGAGTGATGTCCTATGAAAACTTAGACGGATGGACGGTCAGACGGCCCGAACGGCTAGGATGGATTTCAGACAAACGCCCGGCTCCAGTTTCGTGTAGGCAACAGAGGCTTTTGCGTGAAATGACCTTTCACAATTTTGCAGAGGAGCCAAGGGGGGGTCCCGGGAGGGCCTGCTGAGCGCGGAAGAAGAGTTCGCTGCAAAACCGGATGTGTCAAAGTTGCGCGCTGAAAATGAAGTGTGTACGTAGCGTTTTTGCTGGATCGTGAGCTAAAAACAAGCAAACCTGCTGCAACAGAAAACGCGTACGGTTCCTTCACTTAGACACGCGCTGTTTAGTTTGAGCGGTTTGAGTGTTTCACGTTGCACTAGAAATGGTCAAGGATAAAGAATAGCGTAAGGCGTTGCCGCGGCCTGGGCTCTGCTCAGTCGTTTGTGAGAAACGAGCTGACGTAACGGGGTGTTTCAGCAGAGAGTCGGCGCCGGGTAGCTGGGTTAGAGTTACCGCCGGCGGGCTCTGCCCCGCAGCGGCGTCGGGGCTTCGCCTCTGCGGGAAGCCACCATCGGTGGTGCCCTTGGAGGGCAAAAGTGCCAAATTCTGGCACATTTCTGCTATTGCTTTATCCTGCCAGGAGACCCGTGGTGGCATTATAGCTCCTTACGGGGAGGATGGCAGGGCGGCCAAAGCGGTGTGGGTTCCCCCCGCCAAAAAAAAGGCCCCGGCCTCAGCGCCAGGCGACGGGCAGACGCCCCGGGCCGGATCCTGCCCTCGCGCTTGAAGCAGAGCCGTCCCGCCGAAATCAAGACGGCTCACGCTGCTTTGGCTCCCGCGGAGCCCAGCGGGGCAGTTTCTTCTTAAGAAACCTGTCGGGACCATATGGCCTTTTAGCAGCGGCGTCCCTAGTTGTGTTAAAAACGGCTAAGAAAATAACCGCCGGTTGTTTTGTCATGCTTCGAGTAAGGTATTTTGTATATCTGGCCTAATTTTTTTTTTTTCCCTGTTACCCTTTCTAGGTTCCCTGCTATTCTTATGGTCAAAAGTTGTCCAAACTAGCCATCTTGAGAATAGCCTGTAACTATATCCTTTCCCTGGCCAGACTAGCAGACCTGGATTACAGCGCTGACCACAGTAACATGAGCTTCTCCGAGTGCGTGGAGCAGTGCACTAGGACCTTACAAGCCGAAGGAAGATCTAAAAAAAGGAAGGTACGTTACAGCCTCCCCCCCACCATACCCCCAAGTAACGGTAAAAGTTACCCAAAAAAGAGAAATGCAAAGGGGTTTCCTTCCTTTCTCACCCTCCACGATTTTCCCCAGTCTTCGTTCCTCGTCTTTCGCCTTCTTTTCTGTCCTTCCTTTGGCTCCTCCGTCTCTCTGAGCGTGTGATACCCATCGGTGGCGTCGCCTTGCGGCTCTTGATTTGTCCGGACCAGCCCTTTCGGAGGTGGCCAAACCCCATCGCCCGGCCGCATTTTCTTTAATCCCGCGCTCATCTCTGAGAAAATCATCCGATGACCCCCAAAAAAAGAAAAAAAAAAAGACCCGTAGCTGATGGAGACGCTGGGCGTATAAACACATTAGCGAGATGCATGAGCCGCAGGACGCGCGGGTATCTTGAGGAAACAACGCTCAATCTAATTACGCCTCGCATTCCTCTAGGTTACTTAACGCCGCGGCAATTAGGTGAAATCATCATCAAGGCGGCGTTAGAGAGGAAACGGCGCGTTCTGCCAGTTTTCCTCTTGCGGAGTGACAGGGGTAAATTAAACGAGTGATTGATGCCTTTGTTCGGCGTTTTACGGCAAAGAGCGTTTCGTAAACTCGCGCTGACCTTCCCCCTGCTTTCTGGGCTCGCTTGTCGCGCGGGATAATAAATCAGCGAGGCTTTAATGGAGGGACGGGCAGCGAAGCCGGGGAGCCGGCTCCTTCCCTGGGGTGGTTATGGTCTGCCTCCGATTTGGGCAGCTTTCCTCTTTTTTTTTTTTTTTTCCCTTTCCCTTCCATCCCCCCCCCCCCCCAAACACTTTTTTAGCCCAACAAATCATCCTTCAGAAACGCGATTTCTAAATGAACACAATAGCGCGCCCCTGGTCGCTTCCTGCAGTGTCGCGGCCGGCGGCGGTGCCCGCCGTTCGCCGATGCCGGCGGCAACCCGGAGGCAGCCAGCGGGTGGGAGCCAGCTCGTCCCGCCGGCGCTGCCCCCTCCCCATCCCCGTCCGTCTCCCCATCCAGCCGAAACGGGGCGGAGGAGAGGGCACCAAGGTGCCCGCTTGGGTTGCGAACCGTTGTCTTGGCTTCTGCAAGCCCGATTGCGTTGTTTCTCCTTTCTCAGCCCGTAGCGCCCGGTCGAGCCCCGGCGCCCTCGTCCGCCGTCACCGCTGTTTGGCGGCGGCTCCCGCCGCCCCGGCGGCTCCCGCCCTCGGTCCCCCGGCGGAGCGGAGCGCGGCCTGTGGCACCGTGAGCTTGTTGCGCGCGAAAGCAGCTGGCCGGAGTGTGTTTTGGCAGGCCGGGGCTCCAGATGTCGCGCGGGCTGAGCTGCGCGTAGCCCTTCGCTTCGTCTTTGAGGGCGACTTCCCTGCTCGTCCTAGCGTTAGGCTGCTGTGCGGCTTCTGCTGCTGCCCTAGGAAATGTCATTGGGGTTTTTTTGTTTGTTTGTTTGTTTTTCCTCCCCTTCCACTGCGTTGTGTTAATTAGGAAAGCTGGCGCTAGCTTTTCCAACTATTTTGGCTAGGAAAAAAAAAATCCCCTTTCCAGCCCTAACTGCAGTTATGTAGTGATTTAAGCTGTTGCAGTTAAGTTGTGACGGAGGGTGTTTGGAGATGTCGTTTACAAGCGGCCAAGGGGCTAGCTGCCGGGCTTCAAATGCCTTTTCCTAGACCAAGCGGCACGAGGGTGAGGGGGGATCCTGCTATATTCTGCATTTTTAAAGGTCGCTTTCTGGTTGGCTCTAGCGGTGACCTGGAGCCTCGCGGCCGCAGCGCCAGAGTCGCACCACGCCGGCGACTGAGGTTGCGAGACCCTTGCAGAGCCCCGAGCCCTAGGGGGATCGGGGCTAAATAGCTGTACCGGGAAGAGGGATGCTCTGCCCTTAACCCAGCACCGGCTTCGGGCAGCGCAGGGGTGGCCGAGGAGGAGCACCAAGGGGGGGCCAGGCGGTTTTTGGGGTGCCCCGTCCTGCCCAGATGAGCCCGAGCGCGCAGAAGGCGCCTGGCAGCATCGCCCTGCTGCGAGGCAACGGGCAAGGAAGAAAAGCCGGGCAAGACGCCCCCGAGCCGCAGAAAAGCCCGAAAGAGCAGCGCTGTGCGGGGCCGCGCGCTCCTCAGCCCGGCCGCAGCTGCTCCAGCTCGCGAGGTTCCTTTTTTTCTTCATTTTTTTTTTTCTCTCCTTTCCCCCCGCCACCCTCTTTGGTTTTGATTAGCCGGTCGGCGAGGCAGCGCCGCCGCCGAGCGCGTGGAAGCTCAGGCTGGGAGCGGGGAGGGCGGCGGTGGGGATTTTGTTTTATTTTTTTTTCTCCTTTTTTTTTTTTTTTTTCCTTCTTCCCCCCCCCCCAACCCCTCCCTTTTCGCTTCTTCTGGCAGCCGCAGACTCCAGATGTTCGGAGCGCGAGCTGGGAAGTCCTGCTGGCGCCACTTGGGGCAGAGGGCAGGGGAAAGGCACGCGAGCTGGAACCCAGAGCACTCCGTCACCGCAGGATTTGGCACATTCCCCAGCGCGCTGCTGGCACATTCCCCGGCTCTCTCCTGGCCATCTGTTCCAAAAAAACACTTTCAGAACCTCATCATCACTCAGGATACAACACTGAGCGCAGCTGTTAGGGAGGCAGGAGGGAAAGGGGGGGGGGGGAAACCATGCAAAAGGTCTCTTTGTGCGCGAGGAAGCCGGGTTATGAATAACAGCGCAGCAGTTGGAGCGCAATAAAAGTTGGGGAGTTGCGGTGCTTATTTTTTAATTCGCTCTGCTTGTGTGCGTGTGTTTGCAGACGCAAAGAATTAAAAATTAGAATGCTGTATCTATAGCTATACCTCTCTCTCTCTATATATATCTATATAGCCCTTGAGCGTTAGCTACAGAAGCACGTGCCGAATTAAAAGCAAGCGTCTCAGTTGCAGCCTGTTGCGTTAACGCCGCTTGTATTTACGCGTCTAATTACTGCATTTCGTGATGCCGCCTTGCGTTAGGTGCCCGCCTTGGGCCGTCCTGCCGTGCCTCGGCGCCGCTTTGCTTTGCTCGGAGCAGCTTTATTCCCGCCGCGGGGTTTCGGGGAGCGCTTGGCGCAGGCTCACGCGTTGGCGGCGAGCGAGGGCCTCCGGCTTTTCTCGCGCGGCGGAGGCACGGCAGCGGCGGGACGGCGCTGCAAGCGTTTGCGGGGAGCGTGGGGGGGGGGTTGTGTCCCCCCCCCCCCCCAGCGGTGCAGCCCGATTTGTGACACCGCGGCGGGTTCGCGCCCGGGCCCCCCCCAACCCCCGGCAAAGTCGGGCGGCTTCTTCCGCGCGGCTCCGCACGCCGCCGGGAGATGGAGCGGGGACCGGGGTTTTGGGGAGGGGACGACGACGACGTCGGCTTCCCCCGCGCTGCGACTTTCAGCAGCGGCGGCTCTTTAAAAATAGCTCGGTTTCGCCGCTCGCTCGGAGGCCGCGGGCAGCCAGCCAGTCTGCTCCGCCGCGGGCGCCGGCGAGCCGAGCGGCCGGCCCCGCGGAGCGGCACCCCGCGCCCCAGCCCCTGCGCCGCACGGAAAACCCGCTTGCCTGCTCTCCGTTAATACGGCTTTATTTATTATTTATTGCTGGTGAGGGGGGGGGGGGGGGGAAAGAAAACTAAAAACCCCCACCTTATTAGAGGTTTCCTAGCGGAAACACCTCCCGCCGACACCTCGTCTCTTCCAACTCCCTCGTCCCAATTAAGGTGTCGCGTTAGGGCAGCAGCTTCGCCCCCCCCCCCGGCCCCCCGCGCCGAGCAGCGGGGCCGGAGGCACCTCCGTAGTGATAATAATTGCAATAATGAGCTTGGGGGGGGGGGGAGGTCCTCCGGTTTGTCGGGAAACCGAGTTCGTTAGCGTCCACCTAACTACCCGGCCTCTTCCCGGCTGAACCTGCACGGTCTCGTTGCCCTGGGGGGAAAAAAAAAAGACAAAAAAAGAAAAGCGGCACCTTTAAAGACAAACGTTGAAAACGGGAGCCGCTCGGGGCTCCCCACGTCGCCGCGTTCCCGTCCTTCCCCAAACCTCCCTGGCCGCGGCTCTGCTGCCTCTGTCCCGTCCCGGGGAACCGCCGGCTGGTTGCGCGGTCGAGCTTGGCCTTGGGCCCCCGACTTGCTGCTGGCCGAGGCCGGACGGAGGGCGCAGGGGGCTGGGCGAGGAGCTGGGGGGCAGCAGCATTAGCAAGTCCGAACGGGTCGGAGGTTGGGGGGGGGGGATCTAGCACAAACGTGCGGCGGGGAAAAGACTCGGGCCGGGGGCGCTGCTGGGCACCTTCCCCCGGGGCGCTGCTGGGCACCTTCCCCCGGGGTGCTGCTGGGCACCTTCCCCCGGGGCGCTGCTGGGCACCTCCCCCCGGGGTGCTGCTGGGCACCTTCCCCCGGGGCGCTGCTGGGCACCTTCCCCCGGGGTGCTGCTGGGCACCTTCCCCCGGGGCGCTGCTGGGCACCTCCCCCCGGGGTGCTGCTGGGCACCTTCCCCCGGGGCGCTGCTGGGCACCTCCCCCGGGGTGCTGCTGGGCACCTTCCCCCGGGGTGCTGCTGGGCACCTTCCCCCGGGGTGCTGCTGGACACCTTCCCCCGGGGTGCTGCTGGGCACCTTCCCCCGGGTGCTGCTGGACACCTTCCCCCGGGGCGCTGCTGGACACCTTCCCCCGGGTGCTGCTGGACACCTTCCCCCCGGGTGCTGCTGGGCACCTTCCCCCGGGTGCTGCTGGGCACCTCCCCCCGGGGCGCTGCTGGACACCTTCCCCTGGGTGCTGCTGGGCACCTTCCCCCGGGGCGCGGGAGCGGCAGGAGGAGTCTTCCCGTAGGAAGCCCGAAACGGTGGCGCGGGCAGGAAAGGCCGCGAGCCGCCCGCGTACTGCCCTGACGGCGCGTCCCTTCTCTTTCCAGGAGTAGTGACGAGGAAGGGAGGCTTGAGAAGCGCGTCCAGCCCGAGTTACAGCTAGTCTTGGCAAAGGTTGCGTGATGCAGATGAAGGCGGCAGGCGGCTTTTATCTCGCAGAAGCCCCTCTTCGAGACGACGCTCGGCCGAGGAACTTTCCCAATCTCTGGAACGGGAGGAAAAAAAGAAAGAAAGAAAGAAAGAAAAAAAAGGACGAGGATGCTTCTTCTTGTTTTTTAAGCCAGCCACCTTTTAGTATGTGCAATTTATTTAGCACTTTTCCCTTTGCTTAACTGGGAAATGCTCCCCTCTCGGCTCATGTGTACAGTAATTTGTTGTTGTTGTTGTTGTTGTTGCTGACGTGCCAAAGATTTGATGGCGCTTCTACACTGTGTCTTCTTTTTGCCTTAACGTTCAATCTTTGAGCCAAAGAAAAGTCAGAAATTCCATGCGGATGCCGTCGCGCGGGCCAGTTAGCGAGCAGCGACAACTCTGACTTTCTGACTCCGTCGCTGAGTTCCCTCGTACTCCTCCTGTCCGCACGTCCCTGCCTGCAGCCCTGCAGCCCGGCAGCCGGCGGCCCTCACTGTGGGAACGAGCTGGGACACGCCGACTTGTGCTCCAGCGGTCAGCGTTTATTTTTTGGGGGTTTCTTTTTTTTTTTTTTCTCCTTTCTTTGAGCTCTTCCACATTTCTACCTTTTTTTTTTTCTTTTTTTTGGGCAATTTCCCAGCGTGCTTTCCTGTGAAACGCATCCGCAGGGTAGAAATACTGACTCAAAGTGAGAGCTGAAACAGGAGCTATGATTTGATTTGAATTTTTTTTTTTTTAACGAATGAATAAAATGAAATAAATGAAAGATAAGTGCCATGTAAAGCAATAAAAAAAAAAAACCCACGCACACGAAAGGAAGTCCGGCTAGGCAGCGTGGGACGCAGCGAAGCGGTTCAGCCATCGTTTCAGCTTTGTGAAGGCATTTTTCCGTGGGGGTTTTGAAGTGCTCGAAAAAAACCCGCGTAATGCAAAGGCATTTGACTCCTTTACTGTACCTTTCACTTCAAATTGAAGTAAAAACCAAACAAAAAAACAAAAAAAAAAGAAAAAAGAAAGAACGGAGGAACATTTGCTTGGACGAAGCGGCCTTTATAGGTAACGCAGTTCGTGTGCAAGGCGTCTGCTAATGATGGGGGACAGCGCTCGGGGCGCAAGGGAAAAAAACCAGGGGTTTGCGAGCCCGGGAGAGCGACGTGTTTTGTTTCCACTGGAGGGGAAAAGTTATTTTAGAGGCTAGATTCAACGCTCGGTGACACCGGTGTAAATCAGGCTCGCTGGTGCCCGTCTTACCCCGGGGGAAGGGGCTGGGCGCGCCGGCGCGGCGCTCAGCGTCGGCACGGATCCCGCCGGCGGGCTCTGGTTTGCTAAACCAGCCGTCTGATACCCGCGCGAAAACGCGAGCTCCTCCGTCGCTGCCCGTTTCCTTCTCCGCGCAAGTTGACGCGCTGCAAATTTGCAAGGGTGTTTTTTTTTTTTTTTTTCTATTAAGCTACGGATGCAGTAGGCAAAACCCGAGCTTGCTTGATGGGTCTCGCCGGGGAAGGCGCCGGCGGGACGCCGGCCGCAGCGCCCCGTGGCCGAGGCGAGGGGGGGGCCGGTTGCCGCTGGCGAGGCCGCGCGGTTGCCGGCTCGCGCGCGGTTTTTTCGGGCACCCCGCAGAAGACGGAGCGGGTCGCCGGCCCGCCGAGGAGCCGCAGCCCCCCCGCCAGGGTTTCGTTCTACTTCTTCACCCTGCCACCGTCACCGCCGTTCATTTAGCAGCCCAATAAAATACGTTTTTAGATGATGCTTCTATTTCTTTATTCCAGCATAGTTTTTAAGCCTCTCTTCTGTTAGATACACTAAGACTCCGTTTTTAGCTTATAGCAGGAAGCGGCGGGGGGCTCAGACGTCGACAGAGGTAAATCTCCCCCCAGTTCACGGTCTCGGCACGCGTGAGCCCGGCCCCAGCCACAAGTTCTCCAGTCGGCCTCAGTTTGTAATAGTTAATCATTATTAGTAAGGCAAGGTCTGCGGGGAGAGGTAACGATACGCTGCTGTTGATATTATTTATTTGCCCCCTTTTTTTTTCCCCCCCCTCTGGCTCTGAATTCCTGTCGCGTAGCTAGATAAGAAACGCGCTGCCGTTACGAAAGCCGCAAGCCGGGCAGCAGCGTCGGGTTGTGATTGGGGCTCTAGGTCACGCAACGCTGCTCGTGCCCCTGCTTAGGGAAACATTAACCCTTGGGAGCAGGTCACTCCTCTCCAAAATCCCAAATTCACTGTCCTGAAATGCTCCCTGCTATCCGCAGCCAGTCTGCTGCCCCCCCCAGCAAATGCAGGCAGAAAGTCTCTAAAAGTTAAAAAGAAATCATTTTGCTTGATTTTGCTTGGTTTTATGGTGGCAACATCTGCAAGAGGGTGCATCGGTGTTTTCTCGCTCTGTTTTAGCATGCCAGTGGGCGGCCACCGAGGTGACAGACTGGGTAATGACCATCCCTAACATTGCCCAGAGCTTTCCAGCCCTTGCCCACTGCCAGCAGTGGTGGCAACCAACCTGCTCTGACAACCAGAAGGGTAATTTCTACCAAAAGGTAGTGCACATGTTAAGTTATTCCCTTGGAAACCATCATGGAGTTGAACTTTCCTAGCTGGGCACACAGCTGAGGGTCAGCCAAGGCATGGGACCGACCTTGCCTCCCTCCCTCCCAGTAAACACCAGCGCTCTGGCTTCTCTTCAGATAACACGAATCCCAATGAAAAAGCAAAGCCACCCCCCACACACACACACTGTCACCCTGCCACGTTACCACTGCCAATAACTTCACGTGGCGCCTGGGCTGAAATCACTGCACCCCATTACTGCTCATACAAAGCGTGTTAGCGCTGCCTGGTATTGCTGATCCAACGATCGCTGCAGGAGCTCGGCAGCCAAGGAGACACCAGAGGGGAGGCCCGAGGTAGGGGATCATCTTATGGACATGACAGCACTGGCAGTCCCACTGCAGCGTTTTCCAAGGTCTTCCAGCAGCACAGGCTTCACAGCAGCAATCGCAGTGCAGCCACCTGTTAAATAAAATGTCCTTGTGACTCCCTGGTGCTTCTTGCACGAGGAGCCCTGAGTTCACAGTGTCTGCAGAGACAGGCAGCCCTGGAGCGAAACATCTTCAAGCTGGGTTTTATATCAGCTTAAGTTTTCAGAGGTTGAAAGTCTTCACACTAAGTCCCCAAAATACCTTCAAAATGGGTGAAATAATCTGCCCCACAAAGCCCAGTTCCTCTTTCTCGCATGGGTTTTCTGTTCCTCAAAGGCAGTGGGACTGTGCCAAGGTAAAGTCAGGGTAACAGCAGGAGACACCTAGGACATTCTGTACATCCATTTTTACACTAAAATGCTAAGCAGGAAAACACCATGACAGAGAGAGAGAATCAACCATACTGAAAAAGGACCCCGCTCTGTAGGTGCGTGGGCCTCTGAAAACATCCCTGTGCGTTTCTCATAAATCAGCAACTCCCACTTCCCAGTAGATCATGCCCATTAATCAGGGAGAAAATAAAGTGCATGGAGAGCAACATGTTCAGCAGGCCCTCTCTTTTTATACTACCTGTTTGTTTTTTCCACTGGGGTATTTTTCACATTTCTGCGTTCTCTTATCTTCTCTTGTTCATCTGGCGTGCAAAAGCATCGTCACGGGGCAGAAAGCGTGAGCTCATTCCCGGCCTCGTAAAACCACTCGCCGCCCTGAAGCTCTTCTAACTCCAATTTGGAGCAGGGACAAGCTACTTCCATCGCCAGCCAGGTGTATGGGAAGCCGATCAATGCAACCGCATTTGCACGACACCAGCCTGGACAAATCTTGCCAGACGCCGCTGTGCACCTCCATCTCCCTCTACCACACAGGAGCTGAAATGCTCCCTCTCGGGTTGACCTGTCAGTGTGTCCATGGCCAGATAAATTGCTTTGGCAGGCTGCAGTTGGCCCCCAGGTTTCCACTTCATTAATCCCTGCTCTAACATCAGGTATTTCCATTTGGAAATAGGATGGTGAAGCAGAGGCCTCTGCCCAAACGAAGCTGCCTAAATGCAAGCCAGGTCCTGTTGATAACTGCATTAACATAGACTTGGGCCTGAACTAATATTCCCTGCTTTCCAGCAAGACTTTTAGTTAATACTGCTCTACCACCCAGAGCTGGCTCATAACCACTGGCCCCTGGGGATATGCCTTGGGGCAGACTCCAGCCTGTAGGTTTTTCTTCTCATCTTATTCCTCTGAGCTGCTCCGGGAACAAAATTCCCATTAACAGGGGTGAGCATGACTGACCTTAGCCCTGTTGCCATGGAAAAAGGGGATTCTGCATTGCAAATCCTGGTTGGCTCCACCAAAAGGCTGATGGCCTATTAGAGGCAGGTTAACCACTCAGGGAAGGAAGCACCTCTCAGCCCAAGCAGCAGCAGATACAAATAAGCAGCTGTTGAAACAGAAGTCACCGCCTGAACTTTTAGAAAGACTGGTATGGAAAAAAGAAGCGCCCATTACCTCTCCCCTCCGCGCCAAGGGCTGAACACACCTCTGCCAGGTGCCAGGGTGGCAAGGGCCTAAGTCAACCCATAAACCCATCTGCAAAAGTCAGAATTGGCCTTGTACCCCATCCCTCTCATTAATTCACACTAGTGTGGCCTTACTGATGCCAGCAGTATCACCTTTTCCCTACAAGCCATCCCACAAGTGCCAGGGATCAGTGGTCACCTTTCAGGGAAGGTTTAAAGTGCCTTAAAACACTTTTAAAAAATATATATTGGGGCAAACACAGCTCTTCCAAACAAGAAGGTAGGACACATGGTTTGCCCAGCTCACCTGGGTGAACTGCCAGCCCAACTCTGCCAGCTGCCACATTTACATGATTTATTCCTTTCTTCTACAGTTCAGGGGCCTGGAGGACCAAACCTTTTGGAGATGTGTGAGAGCAGATGCAAGTAGTCAGCTCTTTCCTGACACTTCTCAGCAGCAAAATGCCTGTGGGCAGGCAAGGGAAGGCAGGAGGGAATAATAAAAGGAGAGCAAGAGGCAGTGCAGCATGCTCACTCCACCCAACTCGAAGTGCTCGTGGTGGGACCTAGTCTTACTACACAGACGACAGTGAGAGCTAGGACCCTGCCCTTCATCCCACAGGGCAACCCAGGTCCGAATCAGCATCGGGAGGAGCGTCGCTCCCCACAGGAGACCAGCTGTCAAAGCTAGAGCATGGGGATCCCTCCCCAGATGGCTCTTCCAATGAATACCATTGTCATATAGATTCACATATGCATGTATAGACACACACACACACACACACACCCCCAACTAAAGGAACCACCTTGATTTTTGGCAGTAATGTTTCACAGGCTCTGAAGTATCTCACAGGGAGCTTCCTTACTCCCGCCTCTGCCCTGCGATATGTCACAGTGGCACTGGTTGCGCTGCAGCTGCAATACGTGCATTGTAATTATTAGTAATTGTATTCACTTATTCCATATAAAAATATCAGCACAGTTACATGAATGATTTGTGTAATGATATATTTGCTGTTATTAGAACCTAATATGTTATGTCTGTAATTACATACTATGCCCCATATAATAGGCCTGGAATTGCTGTGTAAATTTTGGGTAATTATAGAAAACTATGCTACAAACAGGTCCCCCCAGACCAACTCAAGCATTCACTACCAGGAAATAACCATTATTAAGGGTTCTGCAACAGACAAAGTGAGAGACTGAAAGCCAAAAGCTATCTGACTATATAGCAGTAATGATGGGAAAAAAAGAACGTGCATGTGGCATGTTAAGTGGGAGAAATAACCAGTGCAGGGCAGGAAGAGAAACATCAGCCCAGGTAACGTTAAACTCGGGGAATATTTCTGCTAACTTTGCTTTCAGCAATGCTCTGGCAGAAAGCCGAGGACTCTCCCGTGCAACGCCCTGCTTTGCATAAGCTCTTGGTAGCACAAGTTCACTTGGATACAACTGCTTCAAGCGATTTAGAAGCCTCGCTCATCATTAAAAGCGAATATTATAATGCTAAAGCTCAATTACAAGTCTGCCAGAGGTCATTACAGCTTAATGCATAGTCAGGCTTTTTCAAGTCGGCTGTAAACACTGACGTTGATTAAAATTTATCCTGTCCTTCCTAGATGCAAGAGGTTTTCCAGAATTCAATGTGCATTTTGTAGAAGCCAATCCTTCCCCTCCTCGTTGTAGTACCTGCACATCACAGAATCACAGAATCGTTTAGGTTGGAAGGGACCTCTGGAGATCATCTAGTCCAGCCTCCCTGCTCAAGCACGGTCCTCTAGACCATATTGCCCAGGATCACATCCAGACGGGTTTTGAATATCTCCAGCAAAGGAGACTCCACCACCTCTCTGGGCAACCTGGTCCAGTGCTCTGTCACCCTCACAGGAAAGAAGTTTTTCCTCAGGTTCAGGTGGAACTTCCTGCGGTTCAGTTTCTGCCCGTTGCCTCTTGTCCTGTTGCTGGGCACCACGGAGAAGAGACCGGCCTCATCCTCTTGACACCCCCCCTTCAGACACTTGTACACACCGATGAGATCCCCTCTCAGTCTTCTCTTCTCCAGGCTGAACAGGCCCACCTCTCTCAGCCTTTCTCCACAGGAGAGGTGCTCCAGTCCCCTCATCATCTTTGTAGCCCTCCGCTGGACTCTCTCCAGGAGCGCCATGTCTCTCTTGTACTGGGGAGCCCAGAACTAGACACAGTACTCCAGGTGAGGCCTCCCCAGGGCTGAGGAGAGGGGCAGGATCACCTCCCTCCACCTGCTGGCAACACTCTGCCTCATGCACCCCAGGAGACCATTGGCCTTCTTGGCCACAAGGGCACATTGCTGCCTCATGCTTAACTTTTGTTGTCCACCAGCACTCCCAGGTCCTTCTCGGCAGAGCTGCTCTCCAGCAGGTCAACCCCCAGCCTGTACTGCTGCATGGGATTATTCCTGCCTAGGTGCAGGACCTTGCACTTGCCTTTGTGGAACTTCAGGAGGTTCCTCTCCGCCCACCTCTCCAGCCTCTCCCTCTGATTCGCAGCACAGCCTTCTGGTGTGTCACCCACTCCCCCCAGTTTAGTATCATCAGCAGATTTGCTGAGGGTGCACTCTGTCCCTTCCTCCAGGTCATTGAGGAATACATCGAACAAGACTGGACCCAGGACTGACCCCTGGGGGACACCACTAGCTACAGGCCTCCAACTCGACTCTGCGCCATTCATCTTCCGTCTCAAATCAACAGCCATCCCAGTGGCCTTCCTGCCGCCATGAGCACTGCTCCCGAGGATGGGATGTGATGGGAAGAAATGAGATCAGCCATTTTCATGGCTGCGTAAATAGTTATGGGCTTGGAGGGCTTTCTCATGGCCATGAACCTCAGAACAGCTCCTGATTATTTTAATTTCACTGCAGCCTTCCAGCTTCATCAGCTACGCTGCCAACTTCTATTAAGGTTCCATTAAAAGCCAATGAAACACAGGGCTTTTTACAATACCCTTGACGGAACAATTTCCCCTTCTGGATATAGTAAAATTTTTCAGCCAAAAAAACATCTTTTCGGTTAAAAAAAAGAGGGAAGGAAAGACAATTTCAAGCAAATCAAAATATTTCATAAAATGCTGTCAGATTGCCTCAGCCAGAAAAAACAAACTAAAAAGGGCTAATTTTCTAAGCAAAACATTGATTTTTTCCTTCCCGCCTATCATAATTACCCTTGTTTCCACTTGCTTTTTAAAAGCCCTAAATATCAGAAGATATTTCATTTTGTGTAGAGCTAAATGTTTTGTTCAAATCAAAACATTTTTCACAACACTTCATCATTAATAGCTGTTTGGTAATCGAATGTTATTGTTAGAAGATGTACCTTTTCCTTCAAGGATCATAACAGCTCTTTGTTTTAAGTGTAACTAAACTTACCATCAGAGAGAGGGACAAACTGTGCCCTCAGATATAATCAGATGAATTCAATAAAAACCTGATTAAAACAACGTTTAGTAAAGGGGGCAGTGCAATTTAAACCTTATTCTACACATAGAATAAGTTTGCCCACATAGAATAAGTTTGCCCAATATACTGCTTAAAAGGTTTAACGCTGAACCCCCCAAATATCCCAATAACTAAAACCTGTGGCCTTTCACATTAGTATTAAAATCTAAAGTTAATTTGGGAACGCCTATGCATATGTTTAATCTTCCTGAAGTTTATGAGACTTCTTGTAACATTAAGTGCGAAAAATGGTCAGCTCAGCACCCCAGTGAACCAACGGTAGGGACAGGGTATGTGCAGTAAAAGATCTTGTGTCCTTGAATATTGGTAGATATTGAAATTAAGTTCCTGCCCCCATGAACATTTGGCACACTGCACCTGAAGAGCTGACTCGAGTTGGCCCCCATCCCATGTATGTAAGTGTACATATAACGCGGGCTGAAATATATAGGCCTTTGCAACAAACTTGTAAGATCTTGCTGGTATATCCCTTTCCATGTTGCACGTTCTATAGCACATAACTCATGAATTATAAGCATAAATCACTCCTGGGGTTGCTATGGGGAAGAAAGAGGGGGAGTTTTTTGGAAAAAGCAGCCTGAGAGGGCTGAAAGTGAGCCAGGTTGGCAAGGCTTGAGGGCATGGTTGAGGAGCAGCCAAGGACCGCAGGGTAAGAAGAAGCCCGAAGCACCCGTGACTCCACTGTGACTCAACCATGACACAGGGAGAGCCGTGGTGGACCGAGACCTGCTGGCTGACCATCCACCTCATGCCAGTAAACACTGCTGACAGAGGCTGGAATTCATCTCACCCCACTGTAAATATCCCAAAATATAGACATCTGTACTCAGGTCCACCTGTGTCAGGCTCCCAGGGTGGTTGCTCCAGATCTAGTAACTCGGTAGAGTCTCAGTGGACACCTGGGCTTGGTCAGCTCTGATCTCGTTTCTGATGCACCTCATATAATACAGCGAGGAAAACCACAGAGAAACTCATGAGAGAACAAATAAGTTCGTTTTTGAGCAGTAAATAGGGTTCAGAGCAACACATTGAACCACAAGGCTGAAACAAAATATTGAATGGGTGCTCCATGCGATAGTGATGCCTCTTCCATGAGCTGAAGGGAGGGGATCCTGCAAAGAAAATACTACATAATCATCTATTTAGAGACAGTCACAAGAGATGGGCATGAAAAAGCTAAATGAGGACGGCCCACATCACCCTCATTCTGGAATCTCCTAGCTTTTCAGTAATTGACTTTGCAACCCTAATGCAGTTTGTATGCGTATAAAACCTACATGCTCATACACTGGGCTGGTGCTGACTGTCAGGAAATTGAAGTTTCTGCAGGCATTAGACACTGGAGCCAAAAACATTGCTGCTGACTGTTTCTGGGGAGCATATGCTTTATATACTTGAAAGATATTCTTCTCCATCACGTCTTTGTAATAGCAGAGACATGGAAAATAAGGTAGAAACCATAAAGATTTCCTTTTCCTTTGGTAGTTAATCAGCCCAGGATGTGTTTATGAACAAGCAGAGAGCTGTCTTGATCACAGCCTCTCTCTTATCCCTAGATCCCCAGGATGCAGTTGTATGTGCAGTTAGCTGACGTTTCCCTAATGAATCAAGTCATTTGCTCCAGAAATACAAGATGCAGGGCCAATATTTTCAAAAGCTGCCTTTAAAACTCTGGCAGCAATTTAGTGTGGTCATGTTTCCGAGTGTGAAGTTCTTCATGTATGAATGCCTGCACTCAGAATTTATTTGCTTGGACTGTACTCACATCCGTGGAGGGAGCGTGACCGTGAACCCAAAGTTTTCCATGTACTATCTACTAGATGAGGAAAAATGGGTCTTCGGATTAGAAACCGGGTAAGAACTCATTTGCAAATGCGGGGTTGTGTTTAGGGCTATAGAGCAGGGAGCGAGCTAGAGGAAATGAAATGGAAAAATCTTACATCGACATGAAGCAAAACCAACAGTTTTGCTACATTCAGTAAAATCTTTCTTTCCTTGCACTTCACAACAGGCATACAGGGGGATGAGCAGTGCCTCCACCCTTTCTGCACAAGCCTCGGCGTACAGCTACCCAGAGCAAGGTACGGAGATCCCAGAGGTGGCATCAGACCTAGAAATGGCATAGCTACATCAGCATCCTCCGGACTAATTAGTCCTTTGGGGAGCGTTTCATCTCTGACGTTGCTGTGTTAACATGACACAAGACTGCAATCAAGACCCAAATGAGGACTTGTTGTTTGGGTATACTAGCCCTCGCTGACCATGCCTGGGAATCCCTAACAGAACGCACCTGCACCTTGCCCCTCAACTGTTATCAGCCAGGCTTACAAAGGAAGGGCCACAATTCAGCCTCAGCAAGCTAATATGCTCTCACCGTGTTTGTGCTTTTAAACGATGACTTATATGCACTGTCTCAGATGCAAAGCCCAGGACCACACCGTATGATGTGCCCCATAAGCACAGACCAGAAAGGTGTTCCTTTCCCCAGCTCACACACGAATCTGCCCCAGTCCGGTACTATCCTCATTTTTAGCCACGGCTGCTTTTGAAGGAACGCTAAATTTAATACAGAAACACCCAACGATCTTGCAGCTTGTACGGAGGAAAGTGTGCTTGCTCAGGAAGCGTGAAATTAAAAGCTCTCGAGCGTGCATTTGCCCAGCTCCACACTGTGCGCACCTCACCAGCTCCACAAAGGGTCGGGAGCGTGCTAATTCCCTCCATGGCCTCATCCTGCAAACATGCAAGGCTGCAAGTGAAGCTTACTCATGGCAATGCTATTCCTGCACTCCCTGCAGTGAGCAACGCGGGGAGATCCTGCTCCCTGAGCAGGACAGCACTGGCGATGTTGGAACAATCAGCCTGGCACCACTGGCAGTCCTCGAGCAGTGCAATACGCCACCAAGCCCGGCCGACGGCGGAGGATTCCACGTGCTGTGAAGGACACCCTCTGGCCGTGCTCGAGGCCACACTTGGATGTTTTCTGACAACGCAGATAGCCAATCTGTTCTTGGAAGAAAGTGGCCTCAAGCGGCTCTCAACAGGCTGCCGAGACATAGCAGCTTCCCTTGTCTGTCCGTACCTGTGTTACCAGGGTGCCATGGTATCTTTAGGATTTATTATCCTGAGGGAAATTTGCAGCCTGGATGTTCCTGAGCCCCCTCCAACAGCCATCGAGTCCTACAGGCTGAGCAGGAGACACACAAAGTTGGGCGCCGCTTCCCTTGCACCCCAGGTCTAAACTGTGTCTCGCACGTTTGTAAGGCTGCATAAGGATTGGTCTCCTGCTCCTTGACTTAACAAGCCGGACACAAGCCAATCTCTGATACATGCACCCTGCTTTCTGGGGCAGGATAGAGTCACCTGGTGTCTGGAGCCTACATCAGCTCCAGGAGCTGTGAGCTCAGATGATCCCTGTGTGAAGTGGTAGGCACATGCTGTGACTCGTGACTCTCCCTGCCCATGTGTGCCCCATCTCTTGCCCCACTGAGCACCCTCCTTGTCCTCTGTTTGGCGATCCAACATGTGGGACCTCATACTTTGGAAGAGAAGAAAGTTGAAGGATCTGCCCTTCTTTCAGAACCAGTAAAGGTGGGGTAGGAAAATGTTGTTTGTCTCTGTTTTCAGATGCAGCTGGGTTTGAAAGCAGAGGTTTGTCCCCATCATGACAGAGGACGAGAGGTTGCCTGGGACCTCAGAAATCCTCCAAGAACCACAGTGCCTTCTCAAAGCCCTGCTGCGCCACGCTGGTGCTGCCCGGGGAGCACAGACAGCAACCTGCCCTGGCACGCTGCTGCTGCAGCTCTGCTGGTAACGGCGCACCGGCGTGCGTGTTCCACACTCCAGACCCCTTTGATTTGTCTGATGTGTATTTGAGACCACTGAGAAAACATTTTGCAAGAGGCACATTCAAAGGCTCCTTCAAGCCACGATGCTGCAGAAAGCCGTGTGAGCTCTTTAAGGCACTCTTTCTCCCTCTGCCAGCTGCTTTAATGAAAGCTCCCAATAACAGTCCCAAAGATATAGCAGGGAATAATACATTCCTTTAAATAGCATCCTCGCTGGCTTGAGGAGACCATGAACATTTTAACTCATTTATAATTCTCCTGCAGTTCCACTTCTGCAGCAGCCTGTTCTGGGCACCAAGGCCAAGCAAACACATGGGAAGTCTTTACGTGGCATTAGCTAATACATGACCATTTAGGGAGTGCTTGTGTTCATGTCCTTTCCTGAGCAATACTGCACATTACAAAACACATACCCTGTAACGGGCTGCTTAGACCTTAATTACCTAAAGGTAATTGGCAAGTGAAGACAATGCTGAGGTCAGCAAAGGAGGCCTTGTTCCGCCAGGGAGCAATCTCAAAGAAATGATCGCTTCAGCAACACATGCTGTTGGGCTAGAAAATACTCCTTTAACATCTTCCATGAGACATTTTTCCCAAGCTAAAGGCAGCTAAAAAGGTCCCTGAATGTCCTCCTTCTCTGGACCTATGCAACCATCTGTAAACCAGCTCAATGAAATAGTCTGAGTTTAAAGACGACAACACTTGCGGCAGTGGAAGACTGAAATAATCCAGATAAAAATACATAGATCCCATTTGCAGCATGACCAACATGCAGTTATTTTGGCACAACTGAGGGACAGTATACTGCAGAGCAAGATCAGGAACGTGTTTGTGGCTGAGGAACGCTGGAAATCTCTTACCACAGCTTTGCTTGCAGAGAAACTTGACTAGGGGACTGTGTCCTGGATGACCAGAGGGCGCAGCGTCAGGGCAGTGCTGAGTGGTTTAGGACGCCTGTGTAGGAACAATTATTTGGACTAGTTCCCAGTCTCCCATCTTGTAGGAAACTCTTAAATGAAAATTCAAATCTGAAATCTTCAGATCTCAGAGGCAGTAATAGTCTCCAGCCTAAATAAAAAAATATATATATTTTGGGTAAAAATATCAAAAGGATTGCGTTCTCCACTGAAAGATGGTTTTTTTCCTCCAAGAAGTCATTTTGCCGTTCTCCATTATTTTGTTAAAATCAGAAAAAATATCAGCATATTTCAGTGAGTGATTTTTAATGTTGCTTTATTGTGTTCAAATTAAATGTTCTTCCTGTAGAGGTTCATAACCCTCATAGCAGTTGCTTCACTGTGTCCATCTTCTAGAGTATAACCTTGTCAGCACGGTACAAGCTTCTCTCTCATGCAGTTTACAGCACACCCAGTTCAGCGTTGGCACTTTATAATTGGGTTATATTACTGATGGTGACACTCCGATACAACTGTAGGATTGCAATTCTGGGTATACACGACACCAAAACATTTCAAAGCCATCAGGTGCTTTTCTGATGCTGTGGCCTCTTCGTTGCTTAAGCTCTCCACACCGCCCTTACTTCTTGTCTTCCCACGTCACTGCCCCAAAATACAGCTACTTCTTACCCTAAAGGTTTGCTATTACAGAAATAATTGGTGGCATTGTGATACTTTTTCGTATTGCAAGTCAGATGGTATCAGCCTGCACTAAAACAAGTGTCCCATGTTTCACAGGGATGCTGTAGGGATTATCCCTAAATTCTACCAAGTGTCTTCTTGTCCTGAAAAGCAAAGCATAGTTTCCTTTGTTCTGCGGCTCTACAACGGATATTTTGCAATCATCCGTCTTGCCATGGGTCTATTTGTTTGCTGGTCTAAATGATTTGTGTTGCACAACTCAATAAGCAATTAATTCAAGGCCTGTCACAGAATATTAGGAAAAAAATTCCATGTTCATGAAAGTCTCACATTTGTGTAACAACTGGAAGGCGTGACCTTCTCTTGGGGTAAGATGTGGGTTCCCTATGAGCCACTGCCTTGAGAGCAGGGAGTTCTCTGCTTCACAAGGAGAAATGTGGCCCACCAAGTGGCCAAACTCACCTTTCTTCACCAATTTCCAGAGCCGGGGGAACGGGTTAATTTGCCCTGAGCCAAACCATAGTCAGGGCTCCCCAAACGCACAACACAGCTCTGTTTGCTGAGAGTTGATATCAACGCATCAACATGGCATTTCCAACACAAGGAGAGGCCATCAGAGCAGCTTTTTGCATGAGCTAAACTGCTTTTACATCTCCAGCCACAGCTGTGCTAAAAAAAGGACTCTCCATTTTAACCATACTGCGATATTGCAGCTCTTCTCTTCACAGTGAGGACAGGTGCCTTTTTCCCACTTCCGGAACTGAAATTGAAGCAGCCACAGCTTTTCACTTTGTAAAGCAGCTCTTTGGTAACTTTATTTAGAGAGGGTGTGCGTTACGCAGTGTCACTAGCGTATTCCTGCAGGGACTGGGGCACACTGGCCTCACTGGTGGCTCACTGACTCTGATAGAGCACGTTAGAAAGGTGACCGAGGTCCACCACCCCACACGCTGCCCCCAACACAGTGTCAGCACCAGGCACGAACCTGCTGCTGCTGGGCTGGCTGTGCTTGCAGATGTTTGTGCTGACATCAGGCAACCAGGATGTCTGCCTCTGACTTGCCGTTCTGGGCACCAGACAGTCAGAGTCCACATCCAAAGTAAGTTTGCGTTTGAAGATTATTAATGCTGAGGTTGGATTCAGGCTTTTGGTGAGACAAGAACCAGCCGAATTAGATACCAAAACTGTTCTCTTATGAGCACTCACATCTCAGGAGTCTCACACGAATGCTAACTACAGACACCCTATCTCACCGCTCCCTCCTTCTTCCTTCAAATTACACGTAACTCCCAACATCATACCGCCTCAGCTCCATCCCTTATGCACAAAACCTCTAGGCACTCCAAACTTTTCAATTCTTTCTTCTCTTTCCATCTAACTTTCATCCATTTTTTTCCCTCACCCAGGCATCTCTAACTTACAGCACCTCTTCAGAAACGCCGGAGTTATTTCTGCCTCCAGCCAGGCCTCAGATCTTCACAGGTGTCCAGAGCTATATGAGCTCCTGCCTTCTCCTCCATCCCACCATCACCCATGGGGCAGTCCAGGCTCCTTCCTTCTTTGTCTCCTGCCCAAGGAAGGGAATGTGCAAGTCAAGGCACTGCACAAACATATGCAATATATTTCCTGTGTGTTGGCTTTTCACACAAGGAGGCAGCTCATTTCTGGACAAGTTCTCCATGGCAAGCACATGGTAGAGTACTTAATCTGAGTTCAGAGCAGTAGCGAGTTCCTCACTACCATCACCAGTTCACCATTACCTTCCCATACATGGGCATAAAAGGAGTCTGTGGGGTTTCCAGAAACCCCCCAAATTACAAATCCACTTGACACAAACTGGGCTGCCTCTCAAACACCCAAATGTTACACGGTAGCTTTCCCAACCTACTATCGCTCTTGTCCTTAACCTTCGCAACGTCTCAACCAGCATGTTCTTCCTGGGATGCAGAGACACCACAACACCCAGGATCAGCAGGAGGCAGAGGAGGAGCAGCACACGCACAGAGCGTCACCCAGGGCTCTGACCTTCAGCGTCAGGCTGGTACCTGCAGAGGCCCCAGCTGCTTGCTCTGTCCTTGGCCAGAGTTTACTGTCCCCGCAGCAGGAAGAGCAGCCCACGAGCATATCCATCGCTCAGCTGCTGCTGCTGCAGCCTGGTGAATTAAGTATTCAGCAACCACTAAACTCACAAATAGACAGCAGGCGCCAGAATCCTCAGCTGTGGCTCCTTGGACTACGCTGGCTTTACACTGATTTAAGCCAGCTGAGGATATGTGCCACCGGGCCAAGTCCTGCTGGCCTACCTCAAGCTGAGGGCCAGTTGACGCGACTGATGACTAAGATTTCCATTTAGCCTAACTCAAAGCATGAACAGTGCCTATGCAGTGCTACCATTGTTGACTCCAGCCTTTTGTCTCGGCCTGTAACCGATAGGCCTAACAAGAGAAATCATACTGCATGCATTCATTCACCCTCTTCGCAAACAGCATGTTACTGAGCTCAGTGGTGAAAAGGCATGCACAAACACAATGGGGCTGGGATTAAGCCCAGCTGCATTACCAAAGTAAATACTTTTGCTGCTGACAGTCTGTCTGTAGGGATTTGGAGAAAAGTTTTGTGCATCTACTTAGGCAACATATGGTTTTATTTTCCCTGTTAACAAAAACAGTAGTGGTCAAAAGTCAACACCCTCTGATGACTGCTCAGCGGCCAATGTGGAATGGGCTTGGTGGTCTAAGTCCAGTTCTGAACATGTCCACATAAAAATGACCCACTTCCTGCATTCCTCTCTCACTTGGCACTGCGGTTAACAGTCTCAACAAAGAAGCCAAGGGGGTTTTGAGGTTAATCTCATCTGTCCTCCTTCATGATTGAAAGCCATCAGTGACGCGATTTGGGTTAAGATACCTTGCTAGCTTCTTTCATTCTCTGTGATGAAAACCTCTCTGAGACGTTTCCTTGACGCCTAAAGAGAGTCAGAATCAATCTGCATTAGCCAGTGTCCTGGGCATGCCAGCTAGTCAGATTTCTAAAGCAAAAAGCTCTGATGAGAATGAGTATCATGCCAAGAACACGAATGGTCTGAATTTAGCCCTTCATCTCCCAGTCGAACACTTACTGTTCTCCAAAGATCTCTGCAACACTCAGCCAGCAACCGATCACCTTCATGTCTGAAACAGAGAAGAAAATCTGCAAGGACTTGGCTTTATATTTGGCGATGACTTCAGTGGGGTGGTCGAGGACAAAAGGTTGGTTGAGCTTCCACGGGTTCTGATCTCCCGTAGCTCCAGTGAACTAATTGGCAGATTCAGGCACTCAGAAAGAACCAGCCACCACCAAACCCTTCATAGCTGATTCCCCTAAAGATTGTAAAGCTTTCGAGGTGCAAAGAGGTCTTGTCCACACCAAAGTAATGAGAGTTACAGAACCAGAGCACAACTGCTAACACTTAGCATCTGCAGGGTCAGAGGCAGCTAGAGAGTTGCAAAGGGGTGTTAACAGTAACCACCACATGAAGTAATTGTTTTTAAGGGAGTATATCCAAACTGGAACGCAGCAATGCAGAACACGCAAACTAAGACAGGTGTAATCCAAGGCACAGTGGGTGGGAAACAAGGCTGGAAAATTACAATTAAGAAGCCAAGAGGTGTTGCATAATCCAGACTTCCCAGCCAATACTAAGGTAGTTTTTTTGTTGGCCAGATCCTGCATGATGCCCAGCTACTCCCACAAAGTGTTTAACATACTCAAACATTATCCAGTGTCTTCTGTGGAAGCTGAAGGTCCAAAGCATTTTGCAGGAGATGCTCAAATCTGCCCATGGGACAGCCAGTGACGGGCAGGTAGCCAGGGCTGGCGGAACTAAGCCAGAAAGAGAAAATGCTGCAGCTCAGGCCATCACGCAAAGGGATCCCATAAAAGGCCCAGCACAATCACATGGTCACAAGCACAGCCAGCCACAGAGGAAAAGGGCAAAGCAAGAAATTAATACCGTTCCTAAGAAAAAAATTTAGGGAAAACAAAAGCGTAACGCTTTTCTTCAGAAGTTAGGGGGCTTTTGCTTTTGAAAAAGCAAAAACTGGAAAATGTTTAGTTTCTGGCAATCAAAAACTGGAAACATTTTGGCCAAAAACCAAAGCAATTTTGGGTTTCTGGTTTTTGGTTTCATTTTGGGTTTTCGCCAAACTTTTTAGTCTTCAGTTGCCAAAAAAATGCACATTTTTCAGGCTTTTGCTTTCTCAATGAAAACTTCCAAATTGTTGTTGAAATTGGACATTTCCCATAGAAATTTTTGATTTAAAAAAGTCATTTTCGGCAGAAAGAACGTTTTGGATGAACAATTTCATCCAGCTCTATAAGCAAATCCCTTGCAGGGGACTCTCACACCCTCCCTTTTCTCGTACACAGGACGCCAAGGCTGTGACTATGGTCTGGGTTTGACCACTGTGTGGCCACGTTTTATAGCCGCAGTGCCACTGTGTAGTCCCTCCTGGGGAGGAATAACACTGAGGTGGGAACAGTTTGAGCTTTTTCTGTGAAATACCAATCACCTGTGCGGAAGTTAAGAAACACAGCAAAGGAAAATAAGTATCTAGAGTCTAGATTCATCAAAACTTGTATTTGGACCACACGGAGCACATTTGGGCCCACGGAGCTGGGAGATGAGGATGCTGGTACCTGTCTTCCAAAGTGCTCGAACGCTATTTACCCACACATTCGTTAGAGCTGCTCGTCCCGAGCCCACCATCAGCTCCTCAGGGTCCAGGGTCAATACAGAGCACAGCTAGGTTTGGTGTTGGAAAAGTGGACACCAAAAATGGACAAGACAAATTAAGTACTATGCACTTCTGACCTAAACACAGAATGAGCTTCTGACTAAAACGAAAACCAAGGATTTTAATACCTTTTCACCCCAAGCACTGAAATCAAAAAAGGAGATGAAGACAGACCCCAGCGGTGACCCATCTCAGAATCAAGAAGACGTTTTCATCTTGTCTCCGGGGATCCCTTTTATCCGTGCTACCTGACTCAATGCTGAAACCAGAGACTGCATGACTATGAGGGAAATTTAGATTGGAGTCTGAATGTAGAGTTTAGACTGCACTTTTATGAGGCGGATCCAAACTACAATAACAAATCTCAACTTACTGAAACTCTGGGTGAACGTGAATTTGGACCACATTTTGAATTTCACTCTTCCAACCCATCTCACATTCGAATGGCAATTGAAGGGGCCATTCATTACCCAGTTAAAACTAGGAAATCTTGGAGTCCTTATAACAAAGTAGAGCCTTCTTACAACTGCTTCTTTTCCTGGAAATATCCCCTTTCCTTGATCTTGGGGCCCTACCTGGATATTTTCTTTGGTAGGGACACAGATCTAGGTATTTTAAATCCTTTCCAGAGCCAGAACTTCTATGAGGAGGGCCAGGAGAAGAGAGGCCAATAAGAGAAGGGCAACCACACATGTCAGTGGCAAGCGGGAACACGTGCTTGGAGGGAGAGGGGAGGGGAAGAGTTTCAAATTCAGGCAGAAATAGGGTTGCCAAGCAGCAGAAATGCAGAAATTACAGCCTTGAAGGTAAGGGACTTTGGACAGGACGTTTGGAGGGATCAGCTAGGAAGAGAAGTGACAACGGGAAGGAATGGATTTGGGGCAAGTTGGAGAAGGGAAGGAATTTGGGATGCACGGGTGAAGAGGAGCTGGGTCAGTAGGGGTGAGGGCTGGCAGCTCTGTCAGGAAGCATGTGAGTGCTGAGGGTCAGGGACCTTAGGTGGAGGTAGAGGGAAGGGGTGAGACCCTGGCATCTCCCATGGGAGGCGTGGTGCGACACTCACAGCAACTCTCCCCTCCCAAAGCGCCCTTCCATGAGCAGCCCCCCGTTGCCCTCCTCCCCACAAGCCTGGTGGCGCTCGGGGGTTCAGTCTTTTTTCTTTCCCTTTTTTTTTTTTTTTTTTTTGCTTTTAGAAAATAATGGCCCTCCTATTATTTTTAGTCTGATTCTGGGCTAAGTTTACCTAAGCCGATGAATTACTGGATATTTCCATTACGATTCTCCATAACGTAGTGAGATGCTGCCCATCAGTTTAACCGTGGTAGCGGTGCTGTGCCCTAAGCCCAAAGCAAGCAGGAGGTGAAATACAGTAGTTTAAACCTCTGTGAAATGTCTCCTAATTGCAATAGGCTGAAAGCGCAGGTCCAATCAATTACTGTGATTCAGCTCCACAGTAAGTCATGCAGCTGAACCCTCCAAATACTGAAAAGACACTCTGTCATTAACACAAGACTAGAAACAAAATGAAATACCAATGCAGGATGGTTTTACAGGCCCTTAAGCTGAACGGTGAGCCTGGAAGGCCAGCTGGGCCTGCTCGGGATGAAAGGCTCACAAATGGAGAGGCCTGGTGAAATGCCAGACAGCCCTTAGCTCTCAGGAAGGAAATGCTGAGCCCTGCGAGGGGCCGAAGAAACTATGGAGATAAGGAAATACTTGTACTGATGTAATCTGACATTGGAACTGCAATGTCGTTATAATAAACCATGCCCCAGGCGTGGGTGCTATTTGTATTGTCTCGGCACCAGACAGCGGGAAATCCAAGAAAGGGAAACTGAGGCAGGGCCAAGGTTTGGTGTCCAGCTGGGTAAGTGCCCTTTGTGGTCTTTGATCAGGACTAGTTTTGCCCATCTTGTACTCACACAGTTAAGAGGATCTAGGAAGCTGCAATTCCTTTCCTTTCCGAAGCTGTTATTCAGGAAAAGACTAATTAAGTGGTGGTGTTATTACAGCAGGTCCTCAAGTCTCTGAACACAACCAGCAGCGATTAGCCAGGCGTCAGCTACTGGACGGGATTTCCCACTGCCCAGCTGTGTAATTATCATGGCAACTAAGCCAAAATCATTTGACAAAGAAAACCAGCTGCAGCCTGCAGGTCTGGGGAGGCAGCACACGTCCAGAGGAGAGAGAAACAACATCACCTCCTCTGTACCTTTCCAAAAGAAAGATCAATTAAGAAAAACAAGCCGCATTCCTGCAGAGAAGCACACTGCAATATTGATTACTGGGTAGCACGCAGAATAAGAATCAAGGCTACAACCTGGCTTACTGCAGCTTTCTTGGGGAACTGAATATTCAACTACCACATTCCTCTCCTAACGGCCTGGAGGCAGCAGACGAAAGCCGCTAAGGAGAGAGGACTGGCGTTCTGTGACGAAGCAGAAGCTCTGAAACACGGTCCCTGTGCTGCAGCTTCTCTCCCTGAAAAGAGGAGCTCGGAGCCGTCTTTAAAACTACATCCCCGTTAACACACTGAAGCGGAACCTGAGTGATAGAAAAGCTTTGGGTTTGTTTCCTGAAAAGCGAAGCCTTGTGCCTTCTGCGACCTTGAATGGTCGTAACTCCTGCCTCAGTTTCCCTCCTGAAGGCAGTCACATGAACCACCTCTCAGGGAGCCTCAGCTACATCGCAGTGAATGCCTCCAAATAAACTAGGCAGAGCCTTGCCCGCAGCTCGGAGGCTTTCCTCTGCCTGTCTGCCTACCGCCAGACGCAGTGCACTTCTAAGAGATGCCTTCCCCAGTGACGGTCAGAAGACTTTTGATTAAACATGAAATCACCATTAGCATTTAGAGAGCTGCTCCTGGCTCTCCCACCTGACAGCTGCCTGCTAGTGGCAGCGGCTGACGCTCAAGAGGGAGCAAAGAGCAAAAAAGAGGAGAGAGAAACTGGACTGCTGGCATGTGAGGGAGGGCGATTGGATCCATATGGAAGAGCATACGTGGCCCTTCTGCTCCCTCCCACGGATCAGCACTGCATTTAGTCATGCAAGAGGACAAACACAGGTCAACTGAAAGGGGAGAGCCTCCAGAGGGAGGCTGCAACTGGGGAATATCCCACCAAGGGTCCCGCTGGGAGGCACTGTTGCATTTTGTCCCCTCAGAGCACCCTGCTGGGTCCAGCTGACCTGTATCATTAGGGCACCTCCACCCTGGTCATTTTTGGCACGCAGGCGTCTCAGAGTGTCCCCGTGCTGCGCAGGCACTGCGTGGAGGGATCTGGCTGCGAGGAGCGCAGGATGGGAGGAGGCTGCATGAGTCATCCAGCACACGATGACTGCCAGGACTGGGCAAGGATGCACCTAGACTGCCTGCCATGTAGGAGGGTGTGAGAGACAGGGAAAGAAGGACAAAGATGAAAGCCAGCTTTTTCCAGAATAATAGCATAAAGTTATCTTTTTCCATTTACACGTAGCAGTTTGCTACCCAGTTCCAATTTCATATCATCATCCCAAGCTACCTTTTCGCTCCCACCTAAATTTATTTGGAGAAATCCTCTCCCTTCATTTAACCAGTTAGAAAGGACCTCTTCAATAGGTCCCTAATGAACACAGTTTGCTTGGTGGAGCCTGTAAGCAGGGACAGACCTCACTTAATCTGCTGCATGGGGAACTCACTGCTTTCCTGAAGGTCCCAGCCTCAGCCCATCACTAGCTCTGTCCTCAGTGTATGCGCAAATCTGGCAAGCATTATCAAACGCCTTCTCAGAGGGCTCTTCAACCTGCAAAACCATTTGCACTTCAATTGCCCAACAAACAGCACTTGGCCCCAGTGAGTAACGAAGTGTGTGACCTTCCAGTGATCAAGCATTGCTACTATCTCAACTATTTCAGATGTTTAATAACTTAATTTAATGCAGTGAGAATGATCTGATTGAATGCACCATATCTGTAGCAGCTAATTAAACACAGTAGCCCAGAGGGGACTTGGACTTCATGCAACCTTTCGATATAATTTCAAATTTTTAACAGCAAAATGAATTTAAATCCAGCCTGACACAGCAATCCATCTTCATTTACAGATAAAAGGTAGTACATGCAGAATTAACATTTAAACAAAAGCCATGGGCAGTGGCGAGAGACAAGGAGCATTAGCAGATGTGCCGAATGAATTACTACCAGCAGCGCAGAAGGGGAGGGCTGGGCTGGCGCATTGCTTTGCACAGGTCAGACTTAAAATAGGGCCTTTGAAGGCCTAGCATGTAATTTGTGAGGTTAGACCTCCTGGCAGAGGAAGCAACGGGCCCATTAGGCCCTACCTACCTCTCCTCTAGAGGCCACGGTGCATCGTTACTGACTCATCCTCCTCCCGGGTGTGCAGCATGCCGCACAGCAGCAGGGCACAGACGATTACATCCCTGCTTGTATTAGACGTGCCCCCCAGCAAAGTGGATCAAAACGGAACAACCCCCACTTTTCCATGCCCAGGTAGGCAAGAACACGTCCTAATAGTCTTCCTGCTCCCGTCTCACAGGGCCCTGTGGGAACCACCTCCCCTCCTCAGGGAGCCCCACTAGGAGTTTCTCCAGGAGCCTCTCCTGGGGACACGGGAGGTGCGCCGTGGCTCTCAGGGATCAGACGATTTGGGTAGAGAGCTTGCGGATCAACAATATGACCGCTCTTGCAATAGCCATGGGAGGATTAACCTGGACTTTACTCTGGGATCAGTCCACAATGGCCATTCTAGGTGGGGTTCGTGCCTCCCTCCTAGTGCCTTGTCTAGAATGGTTCAGGGGAGTCAGAGGCGTGTGTTCTTCTCCACTGACTGTAAAACACTTCCGAATTTGGGATGGGAGGAGGTTTGGGTCCATCGTACACCCAGAGCATCAAAAGCAGCAGGTACTCAGCACATGAAACTCTCGTTGACTAGCAAATGTGACAGACCTGGTGGGAGGTCTCTTCCTTGCAAAGCCCTGGCCTTCAGTACTATCAAACCTTCAATGCTCAAGAACTACGAGACACCTCCCCAGCCACCTCCCATGTAACAATAACGAGAGGTGAAAAATATACTTGGAGTTCTTTAATTTGCCTTCCTGTTTTGAGCTTCCCGAGTTCAGAGCTGCTCCTAAAGCCATTGAAGGCTAGAAGCAGATTTTCAGTGAAAGTCAAGATTTCCACTTCAACAAGTGCCTAGCTGCTGCATTCAGCTGCCTGTGCAACGCATTTTGAGCCTCTCTGGATCCTGTGCTAGTGTAAAGCCAGTGCAGTTAATTTCAGTGAAACTGCTCCCAATTTACATTGGTGTGATAGGAACAGGATTACTTGCGCAGTAAAACAGACAAAAAGACAATGAGAACAAAACACAGGTGTCCTACGATCACGACAGCGAACAACGTTACCAGGCATTAGTAGCCAAGAATAAATAGGATATAAGAGAACTATTTGTTGCTGCTGTTAAGAACCTTTCAGATTCCCACATAGCTTATATCTCTCAAAGACATTTTTTTCCCCAAGAGTCTGTGAAACATTTCTATAAATCTGTCCCACGTGGAGTTTTAATTGCAGAGTTCAAAACCACACTGACTCTGCCAAATGCGATAGCATCAGCTGGTGGCATCATTTGTCATTGTTACAGGCAAATAAACCAGCGAGATAATCAAGAGGGATGAAAAATGAGGTGGTTTCATTTTTTGGAGTCCTGAATCCAGTTCTTTCTTCCCTCTTCTCACCAGCCTGCACCAAAATGCCAACAGCACCAGCTGGCCAAAAGGCACTCATTCAAAAATCCTTTGCAGACAACACATAGGCACATTCTCAGCTGACAAAATCAAGGACAAATGGGAAGAGATAATATAAGTGGGACACATAGAGACAAAAAAAAATTCTTTGGACAGTGCAGCTAATGGAGATGAGCAGATAGGTAATCATTGTTCCTCGGGTTATATTTCAGCCCAAGTCCCCTCCCAGGCTTCCTTATCAAACTGGATGTATACCTCTCAGCGTACCCTTGTGATGGCCGGCGCACAAAGAGTTAAGCAAGGAGCTAGTTCAAGGGAGGGACGGCATGGAGGCCTCACATCCCATCACCATTTTCCCTTCTCAGCCCGCTCTGATCTCAGTCTGGCTGGTATCAACCATTGGTTTTGGTGGAGATGGACCTGAACCAAAACCGAAGAAGCTTCCAGTGCAGGAGGAAGGGAAACAATTCTGCTAGTGCTCAGCTTCACTTCCAGCAATGCTGGCTTTGGAATAAAAGGTAGTCCTGATACCTGCCTGCACTGCTGTTTATCTCCTAGTTAGATCCCTTTTGTGGAAAAAAAGGAATTATTTACCAGACGGCGACCTAATGTATTCCATGCCATAACTGAAACCGACAGAACAAGCTCCCATCAGACCTTTCCCTATAGTATCAGATTAAGTCAAAGGGTTCCACTCATGTATCTTACACAGACTTCTAGCTTCCCTGTGGAGCTGTACAGGCACTCACAAATGAGCACAGTGATGGTCATTTTTCACCACTCTCACGGTCACCACTCTCATTTTTCATCTTTCCTCTCTTCAACAACAAAATCACACTTACTTCTATCATCCCTTGACCTGAAGTTTGTTCAGGCAGGATCAGAACAGAAAAAGGGACGAGGGCCAGATACTTCTCTCTACTCAGCTCTGACTTCTTCACACTCCATCTTCTCAGTATCTTCATATTCAGAGATGAGCAGGTCTGGCAATTGGCCAGCTGGTGCTCCTTCTGATCAGTGGGGTCAGATGGGACAAGGTGAGCTATTGAGCTTTGTGCTTTAAGGTGCTGGAAGAAAAAGCTGTTCTCTTCCTCAGCATCTGGATCACTCTCACCCTTCACAAAAATATAAGCTGATGGCAAAACCGGTTACTTGATGGGGGAGGCTGAAAAAAAAGGCCTAAGGGACATAGTGGAAACATTAGAGAGCAATTGGTGTAGAAGAGGAAGAGAAAACAGAGCAATCTTCCCTTCACTCACAGCTCCCTCAGTTCTTAGGACTTTTAGACTTTCCTAAAAATACAACCATGAAATAGAGAGATCAAGTTCAGCTCCACTGAAAGTAAAGCAGAACCTGGTGCAGAAGCTTTGCTCTGCAAGAGCAGGTGAAAGGTGTACCACCTTCCCCAGTGATGTTTTTCTCTCTTTGCCTTTGCAGCCACTCAGCTCAGTGGTAGCAGTCGAGACAGAGGCAGCCCACTCAATTCCCACACAAACTAGCTTTGGGGGCCCAACTCCTTCCCGCTGTGCCATCCAGTGTGCCATCAGTGACTTGTCCCAGAACCCAGGGTCCAACAGTGTCTGTGAAAAAAGACAGACAACAATTTAAAGAAAAACAAAGTTGCCTCTCCTGGGGCTTGCTCTTATGTTCTCTGAATTTGACCTTCTGTCCACTAATGCCTATGAAAAACCCCTCAACAATGAAATGTTTCTTCACAGGTAATTATTTTAACTTTTATTACACAGGAATTCCTTTTCCTGTCAGATGGGGTTTGGGTGAGCCGAGCACAGCTCATGGCATCTCTAGTTCCTCCCAACAGATATTACAGCAGATAATTTCACAGAATGTGCATTTCCCCTTGACATAAGTTTCAAAATGCAGAGCCGGGACCACATCCCTACAGATTTCCTATAGCCTATGAGGAGGAGGCATCAGCTTTGTCCCTCCAACAAGAGAAGTGGCCAGAAACGCTACATGCTTTCAGGAAGTAAAGGATGAGATGGAAGAGAGAAATGCTATTCTAAAAAGCAAGGGGAAAGCAAGTGGATGCTAGAAAAAAAGAAGAAACTGCAAGAAAGCAGCAGCATGAAAGGACAAGGCAACAATAGTTGGTTCAGTAGCAGGCTTCTGCGGGTAGGACACATGACAGGGATTTCTTCTGCTTGCATAAAATGCAGCAATCAGCACAGTGGCTGAGCACATACAATAGACACCCTTTTTAGCAGTTGGCCCCAGAGATCAAATCATCCTATAAAGCTCAAAATCATCTCCTTTACCACGAGTGAGAGATCCTGCTGCTGAAAATCTTGGCCTCACTTCTACTGAGGATAGTCTTTGTATCCCTGTGGCAGGCATCGCAGAGCACTGGTCATGGTCTGAGACCCTAGCGCCCTGTGCCAAGGGCGCACTACATCGGCATGGTCCCATTCTAAAAGCAGAAACCAAACCAAAAACCTGCGTCGTGTTGCCAAAACTCACAGTTCTACCTTTGGGATTTCAGATCCTAAAATCAAGTCTTATACCTCCACCTGGAAAGAACTCCTTGGCCAAGAGCATCTCTTCTCGCACACTCATACAAAGAGAAAATTAGCACGTGTTTTCATTCAGCCCTACCAAAGAGATCTCAGCCCTGCTGATGAGAGCCATTGTGGAATGACTGCTTTATAAAAGATGTTAAGACCTCTTCCAGACCATAAAATATGCAACAAAACACAGTGCCAAATACCAGTCCTTTCCACGGCCTAAGACAAAGAGCCGCCCTGCAAAGCATTAATCCCTGCAGCTGCCTTGAACTATTCATGTCTCTCGGCTTTACGTAAGGAGTCATTCCATTCTGGCTACCGCTGACCCTGAAACAGAGATTTGCAGAGTCTTTATAAAACAATTAAAGGTCATTCTGTGAACAGAGAACCTAAAGATTTGAATGGGAGACGGCAACTTCTTCGTAGAGAGGGACAAAACTATTCATTTTCAGTGGAAAGTAAATCTACCGAAAAATGCAGTTATGATTGTTTCTCCCTCACACACATCAACACCCCTTTCTTTTATCTAGTAGCTTTGTGGTTAGTACGTTTACTTAGACTAGGAGAGACCCTGGTTCAATTTCCTCTGCCTGGGGCGATCTGAATTCACATCTCCCATATTCCTGCCCCAAACCATCAGGCTACAAGACAGAGCTACACCATTAACCTTTACCAAGAGCCAGCAGCTTGCTTTATCGAGGTCAGCTCTGCAGCAGCAATGTGTTGCCCCTCACCTCCATGGCTGGGAACTCTATCACTAGGCCAGAGCTGCCCCCTGAGCGAAGGCAACCTGTAGGAAACACAAAACCGCCTGCAGAAATGTGGGAGACAGCATGTGTCAGGGAATCTGCTGAGCTCTGGGCAAAATTTACTCACAGACTAGACCCAGACTGCAATGTGCCATTTCAGTAATCCTGTTATAAGTCATTTTCTTTGAGCCTTACTATTCTACTTTGCATAGCTACATAAACATGAACATTGGGAAACCCGTGTCTCACTTCCTCATCTACAGGCTACACGGTCTCTCCTTCTTTGACCCAATGGATTTTTAGGGTTTTAGCGTTTTTCAGTGTGCAAAGCTCTAAGAAGTAGATTAGACGATCGTCTGTCGAATACCTTATAGCTCTGTGGAGAGACTGATAACCTTAGAGGTGGGATTTTGAAGCCAGACCTCCACCGATGGAGGAAAAAATCGAATCTAAATTTTCTTCACCCTGGATAAATGCCCAAAGAGATGGGCCTTTAGATATAAGGCAAGCACCACTTCCACATAGCCATTTATTTTATGCTTTTTGTACAAAGGCTTGAAAATGAAATGTTCTGCTTTAAACCAAAAGAACATTTGGCTCAACACAAGAATGTTTTTTAATTTGTTGGGTTATTGAAAGAAAGCTAAAAATTTTAAGCTTGGCTGGAGCAAAACCTAAATTTTTTACAAATGTTTGGTTCGGTAACTAAGGCACACAAACAAACAAAAATCTGCTTCTCACAGCTCAGCTTCCCCTCCCAATAAATGGTCTCTCTCCAAACCACTAGCTTTCAGTGGGTATGAGATGCCACCTTTGGCAGTTTGCTTATTTGGAGGCTGAGAGATCTCTGTATAAAACCAACTACAACCAATTTCCCTTAGTGACAAGAAGTGCTTGTTTCTGGCACTAAGAGCCTTCTGCCCCCTCAGGTGGCAGTTTATGACCAGGTCTGTAATAGCAAGACCCCCTGCACCAGTAGCCAGGCCTCCATCTCATTTATTTCAACTCTGAGCTGCAGCCTCTCTCCTGTGACCCCACGTACCAGACACGGCCGATCAGCCTGACCCGTGTGTGAGGGGCACGAGGTGAAACGAGAGGCTGCGACGTTGCACTTCAGCTAAGGTAGGTCACTTAAAGGGGTCTAATGGGGAAAAGGCTCTCTCTAGGAGGTAAGGCCCCCAGCCGCCACCCAGCATGGTCCCTCTGCGAAGCGACTTGCCCACGGGTAGTTCTGGGAGCCTTGCTGCGACACCGCTCTGCCTGTCTCGTAGTTTTGTCTGCCACTTCTGATCAACTCCTGACCACGGAGGGCAGAGATGACAGGAGAACAGAAACTCTTGCCAGGGGAGATCCTGGCTGGCACCTTTTGATGAGCACTGAAACCTACTGGGAACAAAACCCCCCCACTAAGAACTGCCAAGATTAAGCTAATTTGTCCTTCCCTGTGAATTGCACCACACGTATAAATGAAGCCAATTTTGCAACACCCTGTATTTACACATGGAGGCTTTGTGGCCCAGAGAGGTTTGTGGTCTGCTTTCCGAAAATGCCAAACATCTGCCATCTTCACCAAAGCCAGAAGGAGTTGGGAGGTTTAGTGGTCTCCTAGCCAGCTTAAAATCAGGCCACAAGTGACCTCTGCAAAGTCCTAAAACATGTCGTTAGTGCAGATGGAAACAGCACTCACAGCTCCTGGCCGTCACAAAATCACCCAAATCCAAAAGGGTCCATGAGCGCTCTGAGCCTTTTAAAATCAACCTTGAATAACAAAGCCCACCACAGTTGTATGGTCCATGCAGTAGTTAAAAGCTTCTGGGCCAGGACAATGTCTTATGGGGAATTATTCTGAAGAGGAAACAAAAATAAAGTTGCCTCATTAATGGAGAGACTGATTTTTCCCATCGCTCCAATTCCTGGCTGTCTTGAAGCCCGGCTGGAAATGGAGCTGTAACAGCTCCAATACCCTTACTTGCAAGTGCTCTGATGAAGTGCTACCAAATCCTGGCTCCCTACCACATCCCACACCTGCTTTACATGATAGCAAACCCTCAGTTTACAAGCTCCTAGCAGTTCAATGCACAGTGACTGAAATAACCTGCCTGTTTGGTGACCCAAAATGGCTTAGACAATTACATATCTACCGGGACTGGTAGAGCTGCTGGGTGCATGGAAACCAGTCTATATTGAGCCGCGAAAGCATTTTCACTCCTAAATATGTGAATGAACTGGAAAAAAAAATCAGATCGGTGCTTTTCCTGTGATTATGGCCCTTGGGATCTAAATTCTTGGGTAAGCTACCGAGAGCAAACCGAACACACCAGCAGAAGTTCAGGCCTGTTGCTGAGCCTGTTGGCTCATCCTTCCAGTGTACCAGCTCCAATGTTCCACCGGTTTAGAGAAGACACTAAACCACCCAAGAGAGGGGTTATTAAATACAGGCTGCTTTATAGTGTCATGTGTCATTTCACCCAACTGTAGCAACATATTAATAACATCACGCAAGGTAACCCCTGGTCTTAGAGGGGAGTCACATCATAGCGCTATATGTCAACAATCCGAAAAAAGTACCTTTTGGAGTCTTTCTCCAGCACTGTCTAAGGGCTGTTCAAAACAGGACATTAAAAAGCCAAACAGCCTCCCCCAATAGATATATTTTAAGCTGCACTAGAACAATAGAGCTGCAGACCCAGGGAAGCCTGTTTTCCTAAAGATTTGTGTAGTTTTCCCCTACGACCTCCCCTCTGTATGCCCACAGTCCCACGCTGGGAAACACATCATGCCTGCTGAAAAGCAGAGAGGCTGCAAAGGAGAAGGAGGAGAGGGAGAGGGAGAAGGAGAAAGACCAAAAGTGGTACAAAACTGATTGAGGATACTTGGAAAGATCCTTGGGCTTTGAGTTGGCTACAGATTAAAAACCTTGGGCAATGTGAGTTGGGACAGACTAGCGTTAAGTCTCCTGCAACAGCCTACTTGGGAGCATGCATGTTAACGCTACTGAAATCCCATCTCAGGGGGTCACAGACCTGATGATATGGATACTTCAGTGAACCTCTAGCCAGCTCTGTTTGAATTTACAGGGACCCAGGCCTAAGCAGTGCTCAACTCCAAACTCAAACACGGTCAGGAAAGGCACTGGAAATAGGGACTAGCCTTCGAAATTGTGCATAACACACATTTACTTAGGTGAGTTGAAGCAAAAGTCCAAATGCCCCATGCAGGGCGGAGGTACTGCTTTCTGTGCCTCATCCTAAATCCTTAGGCAACTTTAAGACTGGAAGTTCACCCTTCTAGCCATGATAGAAGGAAAAAAAGACAATGTTATGGGACAGCATTAAAAACCTAGTGAGAAGCAGGGAGAAAGGGCTGCGTACCCATTGGGAAGCAGAGATTCCCGATGGGTGAGCTATGGGTGAGCTACATGTCACATCTGCTTAAGATGGATGAAGGCTGAAGGATGAGAGATGCTAGATCTCTGCTATGGGAAGGCAGGAAAAGACAAGGAGAGAGAGATGCACAGTGATGGAAGAGGAGCAGGGCAACATCCCACAACGAGCAGGAGAAAAATTGACCCCAGGAGGAAAGGAAAGGCCATCAGAGGAGTGAGAAGGGGTGAGATGAAGGCAAAGAAAGAAGGAAGGAACGGAAGACAACAGAAGAGTTAACTGAAAGGATGAGAAAGGGGAGAAAGAACAGCCCTTCATCCTGTCAAACGTGGGAATTACAGCTCCTTCCCACACTGCCCATCTGTGCCTGGTACTGGAGGCACTGGGGGGAGCACCAGCTCTAAATGAGCACCAGGCCAAGGGCCCAGAGGGAACGCTGGGCTGGCGCGGATCCTGCTGGAGAGCCAGCTTCTGCTTCGGCACTATGGGAGTGTTCTGTGGTTGCCCAGGGGGCGGGAAGCAGAGGGGTGCAGGGTTTTCATGAGTTATTTGTTTATTGGCTTCTAACAGGCCCCAGTTTGCTGGAGAAAACTGAACGCCAGGAGCACACATGGCCAGCTCATTTCCTGAGCCCAAAACTCCTGGCCTCGCAGGGGCGCACCAGGGAGAAAGCTCCATGCTGCAGCCCAGGGACTGTCCTCTGCGTGGTTAGGAACAGCTGGTGCTCTCCCTGCAGGGATATTTTAGCCTCCGCAACAAGAGCTGGACTACATGGAAGATCATCACCCCCAGAAGCAACGCAGGCCTTTCTGCCACAGCCTCCTCCCAAGGTCTAGAAGGCCCCAGCTGGGCAGGAGATCACACTTGCTATTGAAACATCTTCTAGGAGGAGGAAAACTCCTGCTCACTGTCAGCTTCTCTGCAACATCTCACTGCCCAGCCGTAGGGCTGGGCTGGTGAGATGCGCAGCACTGCGTCTAACATGGGATGCTCAAGGCTTGAGGTCAGCTCAAGTCAGCACCTCTTCCAAGCCAACCGAAGAGCTCAGCTCTCAGCCTTGATTCTCTGCATGCTCCAGAAGTGGATCAACCAAACAAAGACGCTTTCCAAGACTTTAGGACATGTGCTAAATCTCTGACCTTTACCGCCCAGCTCCTTGGTGATTGTGGTTTGCCAGGCAATCCAACACCTGTGAGCAAGAAACCCCTGCGCTGCTACTGCAGGGCTGGCCGGCCTTGAAACACCTCCCACACAGCACCATTAACAAATTGCCCCGGAGGGAGCAAGCAAGGGATGTAATCCACGTGGATTTTCCATTTGGTCCCGAAACCAACTCAAAAGCAAAGTTCAACCACTTAACATGGAAAAAGTTTGAACCAGCTGACTTTCTGGGCTCCTTATCTCTTTTCTCATTTCCCCTACCTTGTTGCTGCCCTTACTGCTTTTGCCTTCCCCAATTCAATCTCTCTCTTCCACTCCCACGTTTCTCCCTCTGTCTCACTTCTACCATTTTCACAGTCTCCCTTTGCCTGGTAGATGAACGCAGGGTTTTACTCCTGGTCCGGCCACTCGCTCAGGCTCACCGCGAGCCGAGCAGCGCATCGCACGGCAGCGGTGAGCGCGGAGAGGGCTGCGCGTGCCGCGCTGAAGTTAACAACGCAAGCTCCTTCATTCAGAAAGACACGTCTGCACTGGACAGATCAGGCGCACGCTGCACGGTTTGCATTACCTTCGCTGGGAAAATCCTGACCCGGTATCGCGCGGCAGAACCGCGCAGCTCACGGCATGCCCCTACCCAAGGCAGCGCTTTGGGTCTGTCATTAAGACGCGTGTCGCGCTCGGCAAGCAAAGCCGTGCAGAATGAGTCGGGGCGCTCTCGCCGTTGCCGCCGCCGTGTTCGCGAGCACTTTGCAAACACCTCCTGCTACAGCCTCTCTCCTGCAGGCACTGCGATACAAGGAGGCAAAAGCACGAGGGAAGGAGCGCTAGATAAAAAGAAGAAAACGGGCAGATTTGGCACACAGCCTGCCACACTCTTCCTTTGTTTAGAATATAGACGAGAGAGGAAAAGCAGAGGAGAAAGAAGGATTTTGTACACTGGTAACGCATGCAGGTTTCGTGTTATTTAGTAAAGCTAATTTGATGAGCTGCAGTTTTACGTTCTGTTCTTCCCAAGACGTGCGGAAAAGTACATGGGATAGGCAAAAGGCGGTGCGAGGGAACTCTGAACTTCCCTCCTAAAACAATTAACTGGTATGATTATTCACTAAAAATGAGTTAATGTTTGCAAACCAGCCCAACTGCATAATACGCTAAACGTATTATCATCAGCCCCGAGTATGGTGAAACCTGATATCACTTCAAAACACTAAGGGCTCCTAGCTATGAGGAACGCGGCTTGGTTTTTTTTTTTATCTTCTGCCGCAAAATTTCAGTATTATTTTAAAAGTATAATTGAATTTCAGTCCTCCGTGTGTCTGTGTGTGTGCGTGTGTGCCCGTGTGCGTGAAGAAAGGAAACACTTCTCCCAAGATTTACTGCACGTCTGTTACTGTGTGGGCTGTTTTGACTCTGCAGCGTAGCAGAGACCATGCAAACCGCGCACTATTGGAATCGGTTCAAACTTTTACAGTCCTTCAAATTGGGGCTGGAGCCGGAGAGGAAATACTAAAATCCTGTATATACAACTTCTGTCTGTGAGGGGGAGAGAAATTCCATGAAAATTAAGAACTCAGTGATGTATAAATTTATATTCTGTTTAAAGGGTGGGTTGCGTTTTTTTCTTTTTCTTTTCTTTTTGGGATTTTTTTTTTTCTTTTGGAAGAAACAATTGAACTCTTATATAAGGAAACCTAGGATCTTTAAATAATACTGGATCCTGTGAGCTGGTAGTGGAATAGGGGTTCAGTCTGTTTAAGCCAAGCCATCTAATTAGCATGTGAGCCAAGTTTTATGAAGGTGAGCCAGTTCAGATGTGTTTCTCCCGAGAAAGCCCAGCCAATTTTTTTTAATGACATGTGCTGTGAACAATTAAACTGGATTCTGCAATCAGCAACCCGAGCGTATTGTCCTTCCCCGTCAAAAGCAGCCGTCAGGGCATTGCAGTCAGTTCGCATCCAGTGGGATCCTGCCTGGCAGGGAAGGCCGAGCCCTGGAGGCCAGTGATTTTGCTCTGGGTGTCCGTGTGATGGAGGAAGGAGAGGATTAAAGATGCTTTTAGCACCCTCTGATGGCTGAACGGCCTTGCCCCAAAGAAGCTTTCCGTAAGAAAAAAAAAATCTACTCCTTTAACCTCATCCTGGGGTTTCCTATTCTGCAGCACGGGGCTACGCCAGTGACAGGCACTGCCCAGCAGCAAAACACAACCAGTGCCTTGCACCCGCTGCAAAAGCCTTCCCTATAAAGCAGCACCCCAAATCCCCTGGGGCAGCAGGGAGCACAGCTGGGGATTTTGAAACGGGGGCACAGGAACCCAGCCCCGGGGTCTCCCCAAAGGGATCTCGCAGTCTCCCAGCCTCCTGCGCACAGCTCTCATCCAGAAGGAAGCCGCTTTAACCAGGACTATTCCCATATTGTTTCCATTATATTTTTATGACTGTCATGTGGACAGGGGAATAGGGGAGGCGGGGTGGGGGGGGGGGAGACAAATAAGAGAAAAAGAGAAGCAGAACGTCAAGTTCTGCCTTTGAGGAGGGAGCTGACAAAAATGCGATGGTCAACTCCCTCCAGCACATACTTGCACACACCAAAAATCTGAGCGAGCACAGACAGCCCCGAAATAGGAAGGACCAAGTGCTTCCCTCAAACGCAGACACAGAGGAGCTTTTACAGCCCTTCTTGCAAGCAAGAAGGCTATGACCTCAGTATGCTTTTTTTTCCCCCCCTCCTGGGTTATTTGCTCTCAATCACACACGTCAGGAGAAAGTAAGCACGGCAATTTGGCAAACTGCTTTCTGCCTGCCAGAATATCCCCGCGCCGCGTGAACGCGACGTAGCCGTCAGCGCTTCCCGAGCCAACGGCACTCGGTGGCGGCAGTCGCAAACCTGTGCGACCGTGGCGGAGGGGAAGCCGCACGGAGCTGCCGAAGCTGCAGCTCTCAGCACCGCGATGAGCACGCCCCAACGGACCCGCGCGCCGCGGCACCGTGGCCGTGCCCTGCTCAGCCGAGTCCCAGCCGCCTTCGGGCTACCGAGTGGGAGCTCCGGCATCGCCACGGCACCGCTACAACTTCCTCTACTTCCAGCTTTCCTCTACCTACGTGGGTGCTTCCCGCATACGGGGAGGTGAAGCCTCCTTCATCTCAGAGCCCGGCATGGTGTCATGCCGAAAGGCAGGGGAACCTTTAGAAATCTGCTTCGCAGTAGGGTATTTTTAGGGGTGTACAGGCTGGAAAATGCCTTTTTTTATAAACTGACAATTACACATTCTTGCATTCACAGGAAGGCAATTCCAGTTAAAAATACCAAGGTCAGAGAAAGCCCTCACCTTCTCCAGAAGATCCAGGCAAGGAGTCGCACAGCCCTCGGACGGCAGGAGATGGAGACACAATGGTTTACACTGGCAGGGGCCAGACCTGGCACAGTCGCCCTTCTCTCCCGGCCAGACTGTCCCGTCCCCCTCCCTGTGACAAATATCTGACCTTGCTGAGCCCCATTAGGAAAATGGGATCACCTTCCTTCAGGTGGGTCCTAAAGTCCCTTAACCTGCTCATGGGAAGGGCAGAAAAGTACCAGCGCTGTTGCTAATGAAAAGAGGGAATGCGGGGCTGAGGGGTGCAGGAGACAGGGGACACATCAGTGCTGACTTAGATCAGCTTAAAGTGCTGTGGATCGACCGCCTCAGGTTCACGTCCCCACGCTGGAGCAGGAGAGCTAGTCTCTCTTATCCCACACGAGTGTCCAAGCCACTGGGGTTTGGCTCCTCTGTGCTAAAGTCTCCATCTGTCTCTGCCCTCCCTCCTCTTGCTAAACAGTTTCTGGAGTTTGTCCCGATGCTAAATGAGGGAAAAATGGGAATCGCATAGATTTATTCAGACGGAGAAAAAAGTTTGCTAGCCTGTTCAAGGCCAAAGGGGAAGAACACAAGACTTCTCATTCGGTCCAGAAAGAGGCAACAATATCGAGACTTACTCTCAATGGAAGAGATGAGAGAGATGGATGGAAAGGGGAACAAACTTCTCCAAGGACCCAGAACTTAGTAGAAACCCTGCAGTGGGTGCAAGTAGTTCTTGCTATAGCTGGTCTTCACTGTAATATTTCTGAGAGTTGTGTGTGAGCACCTCAGGTTAACTCTCTAATATCTTCTCAAATAAAGGACATACAGTTATTGCCTTTTAAGCATAGAGACCAGGCTCAAGGTAATATGCCATGTGGCTCTTAGAAGCCACATGTATCCACAGTATCCAATCCTCTGCCTCTGAGAATGTGACAGCAAGGTGCTCGGTACACATAACTAGAGTAGATCATCTTTCTACCTTTCCCCAGAAAATGTCATTGTTATCATTGAAATATTTTGACCGCATGAAAAGCATTACACCAGAAATATATGTTGCAGTGCTTTACGGCAACTATAGTTTTCTCGTAGCGTTTCCACTTTGCTCAGGCCTTGGTGGCCCAGCTCAACTGCACCTTCACTAATGCACCACAGCAGAAAAGACGCATACAGCTGGGTCCCAAAAAGGAGGAGGCCGTAGGGAGGCTGGGTAGACAGGTCACAGAAATGAAGAGGGATAGGAAGGGCAAAATACAGCTGCCACTGTCAGCCGCAACGTTTCAGTTCTGTTTTGACAGAAATGAAAGACTTTTGTTTTCATCAAAAGTTTCTGCAAAAGAAAAATTGCTTTCAGGCGAGGACTCATTGTTTCCTTTCTTTCCGCTGAGTGATGACAGATCTCACCAAAGCCCTAAGCATAGGTGGAGTAGGAGAACCACATAAATATAAGCTAAAATGCACTATACTTCCCTCCCATGGAATACTGTCAACCCTCGTAAATCCTGCGCTGTTAGCAGCCGGATCAGAGACGCACAGGGAACAATAAACAACGTGGGAAGCGATTACCAGCACTATCAGAGAAGCTCCTGGAATTCCCAAGAGCCGGGTCCCCCACAGCGCTGCAGGCTGCACGCCGAGGTGACCCAGGCCCCAGAGAGGTTGCAGGCTAAGCAAAGGAAAATGAGAAAGTAAAGAGAGGTGGAATAGCTGAGATAGGGTCACATAGCACGGCAGGGGCAAAGCCACACTCTACAGCCCTTGACACCCAGTCTGCGGACCTGGGTGCAGGTCAGAAGTTAAAGACGGCCAGCAACCTCTTGCTCCCGCACTTAGTGCCTCCTTTCACATCTACACGCTCCAGAGTTGCTGGAGAGAGGGGGACAGGCCTCCATATCTTTCTAAAAGCCATCCAGAGATACAGAGTGCATCACCTCTCCAGCTGGGTGACTGCTGCTGTAAAAAGAGGCTTCTCCATACAGAAATCTCACAGTCTGGGCTCCTGCAGGCCATGCTTGTGTCACATCTTAAATTTCTGAGGGTAAAAGTGAAAGAATGGACTTTGGAGGCTCTCACCAAAGGGTTGTGCGCGGTTCCTAAACAATCAGCACAGCTCTTCTCTGAATGGTTTGCAATTCTTTGACATCCTTTTGGATGTAGGTCAGCGGCAATGTGACTGCACCACACTTAGATCTGTTACTCAGATGGTCTCTGACTGGATCTCTTAGGTGTCATCATGCTCCTGCGCTGCCACCACGGATGTGCCAGCAGGGACTTTGGCTGCCCAGGTTTCCCAGTGGCTCTTCACTGCAGCTGTACGGCCTGCTCAGCCATAGACACTCTGGGAATGGTATGGGTACCAAAACCAGCTGAAATGCGTCTACATAGCTCTGCTTCCAAGGTGGTCATCTAAAAAAGCTCATTTAGGCCACAGAATAAAAGCTGAGAGGGGACACAGTTGCTGTCTATAAATACATCGGGGAAAGCACCAGGGAGGCAGTAGAACTATTGAAGCTAAAAGACAATGTTGGCACAAGAACAAACGGGTATGAAAAGGCCAGGAATAAATTTAGGCTAGAAATTAGAAAGAGAAGACAACCCTCTGAGAAGCTCTCGCCTGGAACAGCCTTCCAACAAGGACTACAGGAAACAAAGCGCCTTTCAGATGGATCTGGCTAACTTAATGAAGATGTGGGGTGGCTGTAGGGTGGCTGTATGACACTGCTGCCTGAAACACACAGGAACACAGCTCACATCCAGGTGATTCCTCCTAGTCCCACATCCCATGTTCTTATGCCAGCATGCCACACTTACCTTTCTTCTGTCAAGAGCCACTAATACCACACACATCCCTTGGTCAGCAGCTGTAACCAGCACTTCACGTTCCCCACCACTCCCCGGACTAAGGCAGAAGGACAGCCTTTCCTCTCTGGCCCACTCTGCTCAAGCTGGCTGTGCTACAGCACTTTGCTTTTTTCCCTGCAATATGTTTTGCTCTCCTTTTCTTGCAGTGTCTGCTGGGAAGAGAGAGGTCCAATTAGAGATGCTCAAATAAAGTGGGACAACACTTCTGCAATAGCATCCGTGCAAACTCTTAAGCCCCATTTCTGTCTGAACCTTCACTTTTGGAGAGCCTTTCATTCCCTAACTCATTCTCCCTTCCCCCCCCGCCCCGCTTTTAGCAAAAACAACCCTTTAGTTTTCCTTAAAGGATCTCTGCATCTTTTGGCAAGGGCCTAGCATGGAGCAAAAAGAGAGCTTCTTCCCTTTGCATTCACACTGAAAGGAAAGGCACAGCACAGCACCCAGTGGCACCAGCTACAGCTGGCACACTGACAGCCCACGTAGCCTTGTGAGCCACTGCGCCTTGTTTCAACCCCAGCACGCACGTTGCACGGGCGATAACGAAAGGGTGCAGCCCCCTGAAGCATCACCTCCCCTCTCCGTGGTCTGGTATCTGCTGCCAGCAGGAGGGTCACAGGGCCATCCTGATGGCTTCAGACAGATTTATGAGTTCTATGAGATTTATGAGAGCTCTAGCACTGCTTGCACAGCTGAATTCTCCTTACATGTCCCACTTGCTCTGCTGCTCTCTAGGGAGGTTGCTGGGCACTGCCAAGCCAAGGGTGGGTGAAGAGATGGGTAGAGATATCTACTGTTTGCTGCCTGGTTCATGTGTAAAGCAGGGGGTTATGGCAGCGGAAAGGGGGTAGGCTACCTTTCCTGAGGGAGCTCTGAACACTCCCCGTCAGCTCTCACTATTGACATAAGACTAAATAATAACAATTACCAGAAGGCAATTTTGGATACTCAAAACACATACTCATTATATCATTTTTTTTCTCCTCATCATGCCATTAGAAAGCTCTGGCTTAGCAGCCGGAGATTTGCTGAGAGCCAGCTCCTACTAAAAGATGACACTTTGGGATTTCAAAACTAGATTTGTTGTTAAATACATGTGATGCATACGGCAGGATATACGGGTTCCCTGACATCCCTGAGATAACCTGAATATACCTTAGATAACACAGGCACTGTAACTCAGATTCATTCTGAAAACACTTCTAGGCTACGTTATCCTTCACATCTACTTTACTCAGGCTATATTATCCCAGTCATCCCAAACAAGGGCTAATAAAACCTTCCCGGCACACTCCATATCATGTGCTCCCCATATACTACATATTCACCAGGGATGTTTTAATTTAATTATTAAAAAAAAAAAATCCATCTATAAAGCCAACTCAGGGCAGGTGGGCAGGGGAAAGGTTCAATTACTAAATTTATAACTCTTATCCTGTTCTCCATCCCTCTGTACATTTAGGTTAAATCCTAAGAACGGTTACCAACACAGCACTCATTGCATGATTTGTTTCAATAACAATTATTGGCCGTTTTCACAGGCACAGAATCAGTGTAAGCAAATCTCGCAAGCTCCTCTTCTGACCCAACATCTTTTAGGATCTTTCTGGCCATCAGAGACTCTAAAGACGTGAGCAACTACATCAGGTTTAAGAGAACCTGAGTGGGGAAGTATCAGTAAAGGAGTCATTTCGTGCAGCCTTCCTGATGCTGAAAGAATCACGAAAGGCTCCACCACACCTACAAGGGCATCTAGGGGGGAAAAAATTGAATTTAATTCAGTTTAAAATGGAGAGACATGCATTCTTGCAGTTGTGTAATAATCCACTATGCAACAGACTGCGTATTGCAAGCTTAATATCTACTCCAGAAACATTTTAACCTCAGATGCACTTGGCTGGCAAACTTCAGGAACATGTTCCCACTCACCCCATGGGAGATGAAGGCAGGGAACATTTGAAAGCCTTCACCATTCTGCATATCCCAGAGAAATTTCCCCCCTCGCTGCATCCCCTGAGTGAGATTAACACAAGTTCAGGAGTTAACCCCACACTTGTGAATTGAGACCATCTTCCCATTCCAGCACACGACTCTCGCACATTTTTGTTTCAAAATGAAACAGTGTTAAGGAGACCTCTGGGAAACAAAACAAAAATGGTGGGTTTTTTTGTTTTTTGTTTTCCCTATCCATCACTTCTTCTCAAGACCTTGAATCCCAGGCTTGACACAATCCAGAGCCCCTTCAGGCTCAAAATGAAGTCACAACTTCAGGGTTTCCAGGTGGAAAGTTCACTGGAAGGGCCATGGGAGGGGTTTTGTCCTTTGCAAAGAGGATGAGAAGTTGTGAGAGAAACCTGGATGCTGGGTACAAAGGTAGGAACAAAATTTTGGCTTCTCAACTCTTTCGAGGTACAGGACAAGCCCTAGACACGTTTTTCTTCTTGTGCCCATGCTGTTTATAGCAGCTCACAGTAGCGACAAAAATAAACGAGCCATGAAACTCTACTCCCAAGACCAATACACAGGGAAGCTGCAGATGTGGCATTTCTGAGACCTATGAATTCCCCATAAGCCCTTGCTCTCTCCATATTCATCTAGTACATTTATTTTTCAGCTCCCCGTTATAATACAAGGAGAATAGCCTCCTCTTCCTCACAAGGGAATCACAAGAACATGAGATGCTTAAATATTCTGGCATCAGAGCATCTCCTAAGTGCCTTAGGAAGAGCCCTCCCCCCCCATATCCTCCCACAGAGGATGATGAACTCCAGCTCTGTCTGAGTAACTGCCTCACGTAGGAGAAAAGCAGGCGACTCCTTCGTGCCTTTTGCACCTGTAAGTAACGGAGCATAGGAGGAACACATGCTGCAGCTCAGTGGACCAGAGACACTTCTCCTCTTTATGATCACGACACATCGCTTCACTGCCACTGTGCAGCTCCTCCGCAGGGGTCTCAGTAGATGTGTCTGACACATCTTCAAGCATAAATCTTGGGAGCTACTTGAGGACTTTCCAGTCCCTAAATTTCAATCCCTACTTCCTTGCTTTTTTTAATCTTTCACACACAGCAAAAGAAACATTCCACCCAGAAACCTAATAACATAACTTCTCCCGTTTCACCCCTATTCAAAACACACGGGAACATGCAACCTGGCAGTCGTCATTGCCTGGTAAGAGTGACCCTGATTTTGAGGATCTGACAGGTTACGGTTTGTTTCATACGTGAAGCTTGGTATAGCTTTCCTCCTAACCTTCCTGAAGGAAATTTTAGGCTCAGCAGGACTCTTTTCTGCAAAATTTGTTTTTGAACATCCAACTTCCTCCTGACAAAGTTTATCCGATGCTGGGATATGAAAATCACAGATTTTGCCTAAGAAGGGATCAATGAGGTCAGAATGTTTCTATAGACCCTGTAAACTGCATAGACCTCAGTGACTGGGGCTATAACCCTAGGTTTCTTTAAGGATAGCCTTTGACTGAACCAGTTCAAAGAACTCAGTTCCCAACAGAGACTGTTGCTTTGAAAAATACTTCACGATTTCAGATTGATTTCAAGAAGGTGTCTCTGATAGAAGTATCTGTTGCATGCACGAACACTGTAGAGACAGTGGCTGTTGCAGCAACAGAGCTGTCACCGCAATCCACACAGTGCGAGAAGGGAAGAGAGATTCCTCCATGGGCCCTTCTCCTCGGTCTCTGATCCCTCAGCATGGTAGGCTACAGGCTTTGCACTGTTCCCTAGCGGAGCGCTGCAAGCTTGTTTTGCTTCCAAGAAATTCTTCACCAGTTCTTTCAAAAAGGGAGATGCCCACTGAAAGGAGGCTGCCTCGCTGTCTGTGTGGAGATCCAGAGAGGAACCCACCCTAACGCAGCCACCTGAGAGCCCGCGGCAACGGAGGATGTCAGGGCTACAGTTTCCAATGCAACAAAAATAACATCAAGACTATCAGCCTATTTCAGGACCGTTCTCTCATACAGTGCCACCCAGCCAGACTATTCCGGGCTGCTACTGTACTTGCTGATAGACACTGTATGTGTGTGCCCAGCGTACTGTACATTCCCTTGTAAGGGCTTGCCCCATCCCCTGCTATGCTCAGAGGTTTCATCTGGCTCTTTGCCTCACACCTGCTAACTGGAAGGGCCCAGTCCTACCCACTCACGAAAACCTGCTCCAGAGGCTCTCCTGGGAGCTCCCTGGTGGGCTACGAGAGCTTCAAATCAAATGAGGTGCTCACAGAGCAGAGGTGAGATCGTACTTCATCACACACGAGCTCTTCAGCGCAGGGGCTGAGTTCTCCAGTTGTACAGCATCACGTACTCCAGACGCGTGCTTCTCATTAGGAGGCCTCTTGAAAAAGTACGCCTGCATTTAATAGATCCTCTGCTGTCAACTATGGCCTGGGACCAAGGCGCAGGAGGAGGGAGACAGACGTGATAGCTGGGACTGACGTGGGGTTCACTCCTCTGATCTAAGTCAGAGCGCCTGGAATTGGAGCTTCACTCAGGATTTATCATCACTGAGGTCAGCGATTTATAACAGCAAAAATGAACTTTTATGACGTTCATGGGGGCACTTGGATCATCCAGGGGAGTGGGACAGCAACAGGCTGTGTTTGTGTAACACCTTGTGCAATGGGATTCTGGGCCACACCAAGGACTGCAGGAATGAGTAATATGAATGAGACAACCTTGGAACAGAAATATATAGAAACCCATGAACCCAGTGCTTCCTGAGAGTTAAAGGGGAACATTTTGAATCTTGACACAGAGTGCTGAGGGCCTGAATTTATCCCATCCAGCTGCAGGCATTTTAATAAGATGCCTAGACAGGGCCTCACTGCTTTGGGTTTTCTTTATAGCCTGTGAAGACAGGCAGACCCCTCCAGAAGGCGGTTCAAATTCTAGGTCTAGCGCAGCTTGTCCCCTCTCTTCGTTGACTTCAGAGGGAACTTAGACCAGCTGCACTTTAAAGTTAGGCACCTAAGTTATTTAGGTGAACCTAGGCCAAAACGTTTAGTACACCACCAAAGCGAATAGAGCAGTACGTGCTCCTACACACATGTGCCTGTAACACGCTCATCCTAACGTTTGCCAACACAGCCCTGTAGGAAACCCCTCTAGCGCCGAGACAAGCACAGAGTCTTTACAGCCAACTGGCCGCTGGGCCTCTCCACTGAAATTAGTAGTGATAACTGAAAATTACTGCCGTGGAGGGTGTGACTTCTTGATTTTGAGAGCTCTCCACCAGCAGCTTGATTGAAAACACTCAGAGATGAGCAAGTCATGGATAGATGTTAGCTTGCAAGCCAACAAGTTGCTCTGAACTTTCTTTGGGGAATGGAGCAGCACCCTCCAAGTCGGTTAAGAACTGCATGCTCACTAACACAAAACCGTAGTTATTTTCCTACCTGCCTTTTCGCCCCACTGAAGGCAAAGAAGACACAGTGCTTGGATAGTGTTTCAGCTGTCTTCATCCTCACCAGGCTCCCTTCAAAAGCTGCTCTGAATACAGGACTATTCTCTCCCTCTTCGGCTTTTCAGAGGCACATATCCTTTGATGGTCTGCATTCACTAAAGATGTTTGGCACCTATTTGGCACATAACAGGCATTTTCAGTGCTCAAATGAAAATTCAGATCCCTAAAATTCACTCCACTGCTGCTTACTCCTGGAGATACCTGACATTTGTAGGGACCATGCTAGCAAGGTGCCTCACTGCTTATTTGTCGGCTCCTCCTGTCTCTGTTGCAGTGCGTTTTCCTTCTGTTTTGAGGCTTTTCTTCATAAGAAAATGTTTAAATACCAGCTCTAAAAATAAGCATGGTTCTTACCATGAAATAAGCTAAAGAACAGCACGAGCAGAGCAGGAGACATACTGAAAATGTCATTATCCATAGCCACTCTCCTCCCAGAAGTCTCAGAGCATGTTTTGGTTTTGGGCATTTCTCACACCACCCACAAAGACAGACACAGTGCTGCTAAACACTTGGGTTTTGCTCTGGAAATCTATCCCTCATTAGCACCAAGCGTGGAGCTCTTGACAACTCGTGTCACAGAAGACATTGAACACCTGTCAAGTGGCTGCAGCTTGCAACAGCAGTCGATGGGGCCATGCACAAAGAGGCGACCTTGCAGCAAAAAAAGAAAAAAAAAAATTGCTGCCTGCCGCTCCACTGACCCGCAGCCATCTCACACTCGCATCTGATGAACTGACTATGTGACTAACAGATGTGTAAGCATGACATTTTATGCCTAAAGAGCCTCTCCCTCTCCCACTCGTTCGCTGCAGAACCTCCTTCCCATTTGTTCGTCAGGGTACAGCAAGCAGGACAGCTAAGCTTTCAAAACCAACAGATGCTCTGCGGCTTTTTGGCAGCAGTGCTTCCCTCCTGTCTCTGCAATACTGCTTCCCGATACGTACAGCCTCCGGTTGAAAGCAACGCTCAGTCCCGGGCACCGCCAGAAGTTCGCCAAGTAACGGCCAGCCAGCTCACTGCCTCACCACCCCGCGTTCAAATGGACTGCTTTGCAAAATCTGGAAGCATGTCCCTTGACCCATCAGATAAGCCTGCTGCGGGAGCCAATTGCTCAGCAACACTCCTGGCCTGCAGCTGAAGCAACTCCTGCAGTAGCCCAGTCTGATAAAACTGCTGCTAGATTCCTCCCTTTTTGGCTGAAGATTTAATTTGAGATCTCCTATCCCACTGTGCACTCCCCCAGCCTTCCAACACGTTCTTCTCTAAACAGCCTTCCCATCTTGCACTGCCAGTCTTCGCACATCTGGAGTCCAGACTTCATTGTTACTGACCCAGGACTCACCATAGTTCTTCTCCAGCTCAAAATTAAACACATATAGTCATTCTGATTGGAGCATAACCCTTCTGCCAGGTGCTGTCAGCATCCCCCAAAACAAGGTCCAACAGCTCACGTTTCTCTTTAAAAAAAGAGAACATCCCCAGCTCAAGGTGCCTATGCAGAGTTCCTAGGATCCTCAAAAGCCTCCACTGAGCGTCCTCAGGAATCACTGCTGCCTCTGCCTCTCTCCTCCCACAACGGTCTGGGATGAAACAAGAGAAAAATCTATTATCCTGTTCCTTGTTTCTCCCGAAGGTGGAAAAAAAACAAAGATAGACCTTGGAAATGGACTGTAACAATACCCCTGCAGAATCACTGGCAGTCACCGGTTAACTCCCCACAGATGGGAAGTCTCTGTAGGCTAACATGCCTCTGCATGTAATTTCTCTTTCCAGCTGCTTAAGCCCATGCACCACCTGCAGTCACTGAGTGATGAGGATCAGGACACACAGGACAGCTGTCTCTAGCCCTGTAGGAAAGTGCAAGCATCACCTTCTCTTCTGCTTTATTCTGTGACTGAGACTCTTTCCAGCTCCACTCCCGGCTTATGCAGGTAGGTATGACACCCTGCCCAGAGCCATCACGTGCACCTGTAGTCCCTCACAACAGCACAGGATCCACAGGGTGGGGGGAAGAATTCACACTGCGCAGGCTCTTTGCTGTGACAGAGAAACCTTCTCCTGCTCCATATTCTTCTACTGTACAACCAGTTTGGAATTTATCTGCCCCTTCTGATGATTTTCCAAGTGTCACTGGAAAAATTCAGGACAGGGAAATTCTGTTAAATAAAGTGCTTTCTGTTGCCCACCAAGATGAGGTTCTTTGCTTATGGAGCCTGTTCCCATCCAGCCATACAGCTTGGTCAAGAGAAAAAACTCTCCAATTGCAGTTTCTCCTGATTGAGGAGTACCGATTCGTCCATCTTCTCCTCTGAATCAGGAGGGCACAGATTAGCAACACTATGGCCCACAAGGGGAGGTCTGGAGGAAATATGGACTGGACAGATATTTCCCTTTCAGAAGAGAGTAAGTGACATGCAAGAGCAACTGGTGCTTTAAGGAAAGTCAGGCTGCTATCTAGCAACCTTTGCAACAACTGGCTAGGACCAGCTGCTGTCAGCCTGGTGCTACTGAGGAAAAAAAGAGGCCTAGAGAGATCTGAATCCCTCCTTCAAAAGCACCTTCCTCTAGTATTTCCTAACCTGACTGTTCCTATATTTATATATATATGTGTGTGTGTGTGTGTGTGTGTGTGTGTGTGTGTGTGTGTGTGTATGTACATATATAAAATCATTTTTGCTCTAAGCTTGAACAGAAGGGTCACATCAGTCCCTCCAGGCATTGTTACAGAATCACAGAACGGTTGAGGTTGGAAGGGACCTCTGGAGATCGTCTAGTCCAACCCCCCTGCTCAAGCACGGTCCTCTAGACCATATTGCCCAGGATCACATCCAGATGGGTTTTGAATATCTCCAGGGAAGGAGACTCCACCACCTCTCTGGGCAACCTGGTCCAGTGCTCTGTCACCCTCACAGGGAAGAAGTTTTTCCTCAGGTTTAGGTGGAACTTCCTGCGGTTCAGTTTCTGCCCGTTGCCTCTTGTCCTGTTGCTGGGCACCACGGAGAAGAGACCGGCCTCATCCTCTTGACACCCCCCCTTCAGACACTTGTACACACCGATGAGATCCCCTCTCAGTCTTCTCTTCTCCAGGCTGAACAGGCCCACCTCTCTCAGCCTTTCTCCACAGGAGAGGCGCTCCAGTCCCCTCATCATCTTTGTAGCCCTCCGCTGGACTCTCTCCAGTAGCGCCATGTCTCTCTTGTACTGGGGAGCCCAGAACTGGACACAGTACTCCAGGGGAGGCCTCACCAGGGCTGAGGAGAGGGGCAGGATCACCTCCCTCCACCTGCTGGCAACACTCTGCCTCATGCACCCTAGGAGACCACTGGCCTTCTTGGCCACAAGGGCACACTGCTGCCTCATGCTTAACTTTTGTTGTCCACCAGCACTCCCAGGTCCTTCTCGGCAGAGCTGCTCTCCAGCAGGTCAACCCCCAGCCTGTACTGCTGCATGGGATTATTCCTGCCTAGGTGCAGGACCTTGCACTTGCCTTTGTGGAACTTCAGGAGGTTCCTCTCCGCCCACCTCTCCAGCCTCTCCAGGTCCCTCTGAACAGTAGCACAGTCTTCTGGTGTGTCACCCACTCCCCCCAGTTTAGTATCATCAGCAAACTTGCTGAGGGTCCACTCTGTCCTTTCCTCCAGGTCATTGAGGAATATATTGAACAAGACTGGACCCAGGACTGACCCCTGGGGGACACCGCTAGCCACAGGCCTCCAACTAGACTCCGCACCACTGACCACAACCCTCTGAGCTCTGCCATCCAGCCAGTTCTCAATCCACCTCACCGTTCACTCATCCAACCCTCACTTCCTGAGTTTACCTACGAGGATGTGATGGGAGATAGTGTCCAAAGCCTTGCTGAAGGCTTGCAAGCGGCAAGACCGCCTCCTGTCTGTGTGCTGCTCCTCTTCAGTGGGCTCACAGCATGTTTCAGGGCATCAGATGTTGACAAGATAGACTAAGTTTTTAGCACTGCTGGGTGCAAGAACGACAGCACTAAAGAATGACATCTTCTGTTGTTGGAATGGGCACTTGTTCAACAGTGACTCAGGACAGGAAAACGCCACTTACTGAACCTCCAATACTTGTTTTTCAACAACCCAAAGCTCTTGGAGGTCTCCCATCTAAATGCTAAACAGGCCTGTTGCTATGTAGCTTTTGAGACCTCACAAGAATAGACTCAGTATAAGGACACCACAATATTCAGGGCAAACTGAGAGACAGTCAATTTATAGTAAGACCCTCTTGGATTTTTAATAGGCTAATACTGAATGTTTTATCTGAACCCTCCTGCTTCAAATTTCACGAGCAGTGGGTCTCTTTCCCTCTTGAGTACATCCAGATTTTGGTTATTTGCCTTCATTTTTGAGTATGAACCTTGACAGTCTGTGACCGGCAGGGAAATGAGAGGAAAAAGGGGGTGTCCAGTAAAAGAAAAAATAAATTATTACCTTTGTGCACATTTTAGGCCAGCAGTTTTCTTTTGGCATCATCTCCTGAGGTCTCTGTCTGCAAGCAAATCTCAGTCTACTTGTTCATGTAAAAATCTATGGTCAGAACAAGCCTTTGGGATTTCATCTAGGGTTTTCTTTCCCCTTCCACAGAAATATTCACTCAAAATAAATTATGTCAAAGACAAATGCTCCCCAAGAACTGTGCAAGAATTAGCATCCTGCAAGGACTTCTTTAACCCACCCCCATCCTACCAAAGACCTACACAGAGCTCAGATTTTATGGGCCAGAGCTGCAGGCAGTCTCCTCATCAGCTGGGGAAATGAGAAACCAAGCCTTGATCCTGCCAGCTTCTGAGCAGCCTGGCCTGATCCAGCAAAGCACTTAAGTATGCAGCTTATGCTACAGCTTAACTGGCTTGTGATCCCCAGCTAAAAGGCCCTAGAGAAGAGCAAAATAGCATTTGGAGTATGTTGTGCGTGTGCGTGCACGCATGTGTGTGTCTGTGTGTCACTGCCCTCTGCCGGGCAGAACGTCGTCGTCGTGATCCTGCACATCCAATGCAGCCGTGCAGGTCTAGGGCATCCAGTTGCCGCAAGCTCTTGGCTGCGGACGGGGGCAGCCTGAAGTAGGGAAGGATGCAAACCAGGCACTCTTCATGGAAATTTTCCTGTAGACCCTGTGCAGAAAAGAAAATCCAAACCGGATCAGTAGAGTGGAATGCCACAATACCAGCGCATCCACGCACAAGGGCAGACATAGCCAGTATTAAGGCCTGTGACACCTACAAACTATAGATGTACAGATCAGGGTAAATTAATATTAACTTGCCTTGAACCCCAGTTTAAGCATACTAAAACAGAGCAACGAGCAACAACACGTGAGTGTTTTGTAACATTGTGATGGCACAGCCAGACTCAATTTTGGCTCATGATATGAGCCAAAGAGGTAAACCAGAGGCAAACAAAGATGGTGTAGCTGCACTTAGGAGGCATCCAGGTAACAAAAGTTGCCAGCCAGAAGACAAAATAAATGCAAGGGCCTGCAAACAGGCAGGATATCCTCCCGAATACACACGAAGGACAACTGGTAAGACAAAAGACAGCAAGATTAACAGTATCAGGAGCAGAGGAGGCCCTTCTCCCCTTTTTTTTTGGGGGGGAGGGCAGGGGGGGGAAGGAAGCAATGGCATAAAAACATCAGGCATAAATGAAGAAAATCAGAGGAGGACAAGGATAAGCCCACTCCACTTCCAAATTCTCTCCTCATGAGCTCTCAAGCCTGATCACCTTGACCTTGGTGACTAGGAGCCACCAAGGTCCACAGGAACCAGTGCTAACTACACAGCATCAGCTGATATCTCACCACTCATTTTTAATACGATTACTAAAGGCTAAAAGTTTTGTGTGCGCAGTGATGATCATTAACATTGTGTAAGAATTGGCCATTAGCAAGAAGTGTGTTGCTAGCGTATGAATTTAGTAAAGCTTAGTTTTACAGTTTAAAAGTGGCTGGATGTGCCAGTCTTCTAAACGCTCCCATCACAGCGATCTCCAATTCTGTGATTGCTAGATAGGTACGTAGGTAGGTAGGTAGAGAAGATAGGCAGATTCACTTGCGACCCAGGGCTCTAGCGTTAAACCAGCCAGCTTGGTATTTAGGTAGCTAAAGCCTCCCCTCTCCCCAGGGCAAGGTGACTGTCACAGGACCCAGGCAGAGGATGGCAGCTGTGGGTTTTATTCCTCACATCGTTCTTCTGTGTTGCCTGCACAGCTCCGTCCCCTTCCATGGTTTTATTTGTACTGGAGAGTGCAGCTATTGATACGCGGCCAAAATAACACGGTGGGCATTAGAAGTACTCGTCACTTCCTCACTCTGACAGGGTGGGGGGCCCTGAGGCCCACGTGAACGCCTTATTCTGCTTCTTGCAGTACTGTCCGGGAGGGTTTTGGACTTCCCCATCCCCCTTCTTAGCCCGTTCCAACAGCTTACAAAGAGAACTGCTGCTTCAGTGAAACTAGAAAACGGCCCATGAAATGCTGGCATCTGGCATGGGGCAAGAGGCGAGCTTTCTAACCCAACCCTCCCCACCAGCGAGCCCCGTCTCTGCAGCAGTGCCTGAACCCTGCTCGTTCAGAAGCGCCTCGCTGAGAACACCCCCCTTCATTCCCTCAAACTTCCCACGATAATACTGCCTCGGCAAACTTTCCACAGGAAGAAATTGGTAGGGAGGGTCTATACGCAGCAAAACTGAAGCCTCGCTCTACAGTGACATTCATGGAGCCATGTTGGTTTATCCTTTGCCCTTTTCCCCTGGGAGAGGTAGGAGAAGTATTACATTTGTCAAGAGCATCGTGCTTACAACGCTTAATCCATCACCCACACACCGCAAGTGGATCTCCACAGCAAAGGAAATACAGGAATATTTTGGATCAGACCCCTGTCTACTCCAGCATATAGCAATAGGAAGACGACAATGAGAAGGCAGATACAGAGGAGTTATCTCCCATGAGGGTCTCCTTCTAATTTCTAAGCATTAGAAAATGTTTAAAGGCCTGAAAGCAGGAGGTTTTAGATCCATTCCAAAACCTGTTAGCAGACCTCTTACAGGTCTGGAGTAGTGTTATTATCCACATAAATATCTGACCTCCTTTTGAATTTGGTTAAGTGCCTGGCTTCAGCGATATCCTGCAGCAACAAGTTCCAGAGAACAATTGCACTTTTCCATAAGAAAACTGTTCAGATGCCTGCTGAATGAGGTATGTAACATAGAAAATACAATATAATCACATAAAACAGTGGGAGATCCCTACTTTGGATAATGCAACAACTGTTAGCTCATCTCAGAAAGGAAATCCTTGATGGTGAGGCCAGGCCCTCATCCTGGATTTTTCCTGAGCTCTGCAATTCTCTAAACAGAGATGCTAGAAAACACCATCATTGATAAAGAAGAGAAACCCACAGCTTTGTGACTTGTCATCCCTCCTTTTCATATGGAAGGAGTCTATTTCAGGTTTAAGATCCATGATCTAAAGGTCACAGAGCTGGGTAGCAATCAATGGAAAGTATATCTTAGGGTATGAAGGAAGAGAAACACATTCACAGAGTGAAATCTGGCATCAACAGAAGTGGTAAATGAGACAGAGAAAAAAAGGTTTCCTCTCACTCAGGGGGAAAGAAAAGCACCACAGCTACCCCAGCAACTTTTATGGGACACAGTCTCCGAGCCAAACTTGGAATCTCCTGGCTGTTAGTAAGGACTTTATGAGGTTCTCCCCAACATGCTCTAGTCTAAAGTAGCCTGCTTCAAACACTTCCCTTGTCACTTTTGATTTATACCCCTTAAGCTTTGTCTGCTGGAAGAAAAATGAAGCCAACTGTAAGCAAGGCACTTCAAGCAGAGCGTGTCTGTGAGCAGGACTGCCTTTTTCATGTTGTTTTCAAAACGCTTTGAAAGACCAGCGGCACAAGCTATATAATCACAGCAGCAAGAGCAGCAGTAGAGCAACTAATGGCTTCTGCTACAAAGCAAACGCAACGTGAGAGGCAACAGAAAGCGAGCAGGCTCCTTCCGTACCCTGCCAGTCCACCCTACTGGTTAGGCTGGGTAAAGTTCCCTGACGCCAACACAAGGTTGCTTGCTCACTGCTAGAAAAGAGCTATAAAATCCACCAGGTCTCTCCAGTGAGAATGAAACTCCTGCCTGCAAAGATTCCCTGCAGTAATTTCAAGCATAATCTTTTCAAGTAAAATGAAGAATGGCATGAATCATGTTCTGCATCCCTTAACTGAAGCTCTTCCAAAAGCAGTAGCTCTCGCCGTCCTTTAAAACCGAGGCATAAGACACACTGAACTAACTTTCCTTGGCACCAAAGACTCAGAAATTTTAGACAGCTTAAGGCCAGAAGGGATATTAAACAATTATGCCTGACATCCTGTATATCACAGCCTGTTAAACTTTCCCTGGGTTTCATCATTCAACACACTTATAAGGTACCAAAAGGTACCTGTCTCCAATGCTTGCTCAACCAATGCTGAAATAGCTCCAGTGGCTTAACACTGTCCTCCAGCTCTGCCAGATGTCACAGTCCCCAGAACTGAACCAGCAAGCAGACTGCCCGCGCGTTCCTCAGTCGCTCTAGCACAGCCAGTCCATTCAGCTTGGCTCGTCCGTCCTCCAGCAGCAGCTAAGCAAGCCAGCTTTACGCTGAAGCGGAGGAGGAGCAATCGTGCGATGCACCCCTCAAGGCATTCCTTAAAACACCACAGCTGTTCTGACAGCGAACACCCAGTAATCCCAGAGCTCACAAGTAAAATCTGCATTGCTGGCTTAAAAAGCAAGTTTCTTCTCTATTTCACCTGTTCTCTGTAACCCAAAGTTGTTACTGTGTAAAATAGCGGTATCAATCCACCCCTTTCTGGACATGTTTCCCTGTGACTAAATCCAGGATTAATTGTCAACCTTAATGGCAGGTTCAGCAAAGGAAATGGGCTAAATATCCCACATCTTTAAAAGATCTCCAGAGCTGGACACTAAGATCCACTCCGGGGGGATTCTTCCAGGAGTCACTACTGCTCTAATACTTGTCCTGGGTGAGAGGATCTCACTGTGCAGAACAAGAAGGCCACCTCACTTCTTTGGCACAACAGTCGCTCCTGATTTTTTGGGGGGTTTTTTTAGGTGCAAAAGTTAGCTCTGTGAGCAGCAGAATTAAGCAACCTTCATTTCTGAGACTGTATTTCAGCCAGACCTAGCTGGCCAAGAGAGAGGGGAAATGACTGAGGCCTCCCTACCTTTTTTCCTCCCCTACTCAGGCACACATTGTCACATTGTTTATGGACTTGGAATACCTTTGACAACTCTCCCTATTTGTAAAACATATTTGAGATTGGCCAGGGGGTTCAGGAGCTACTTGGGGATACAATGAGCAGAGGTCACACTGCATAAACTTTGTTCCTTCAAGAAACATACTGAAAAAGAAGGAAAGGGGAGGGGGAAAAAAATGCATGACCAAAAAATTCAGGTATTAAAAATGGCAATCACTTCTATAAGAACAGCTATATGCAGGCTAGACAGTTACGGTAACACACTGAAAAGCTGCAGCATCCCCTCTTGACATGGCATACCACCACGGGCATGCCTGCTTGAAGGTAAATCAGTAAAAAGCAAACTGCTTTCATATTGAAGTCGGGCCCCAACTTAACAAGCTCACAGCGGTTATGCAAAAGCAAAATTCTACCTGCTAAAAGATGCATCAATACGAAATTTCCTTGAGTGCTCTTCTAAGGCATTCAGGGGCAGCTCACCCTTCCCCCGTTGCCCTCCAGGCTGCCTACGGGAACCAGCTGCAGTCACCTGCAAACCCTCGCAGGGTGACATCCATGTGCATGCAGTGGGTGAGGGCCCCGACAACCAGTCGCCTCCCTCTCTCCCTGTTTCCATGTAACCTAACACGTCCCCCCACTCGCTTTCAAGAAGAGCTGGTACTAGAAGGGATGATTGCAGACTTTGGGAGATACCTCTGGCTGGGGGTTTCCGCTTCTATTAGCGAACGGGGCTGAGAGTCCAACAGACAGCATATTACACTTCCTATGCTGTTCCTATTTCTTCCTTTGATGTGGCCCATCAATAGGATAATGAACTGAGCAACCATTAATTCTTGTCTCAACAGCTATTGTAGTCACATGAGGAAGAAAAATCAGAACCGAAATAAAACCATTCCAGGTGCATTTATTTCATTCCTGCGTTTTGCAGCAGTGTTCCTAGGACTGCTAGTTAAGAAATGTTATGTTTTTGGCTGACATTTTTCATGGCAGCGTTACACTGGGAAACATCTTTGTCAAAGGATCAAAAGCCTTACAGGAACGTATTTTATTTGGAGCTCTGCATGTTGATGATTGCCAGCAGCTGGGTCAATCAGGATCTCTTCATGGCTATATCGGGAGGTTTCTGTACTACCAGGTGTGATTATTTTATGGCAGCTCTGTCTTTTGTGGACCACAGGAGAAGTGACAGTAAAATGCTGATCTTGGAAGCCCTCATTGGAAGGAGAGGGGTGGGAATCCAGACTGCAGAAGGGAACTTTTCACATGGAGTTAGATATCTGCATTAATCTGGAGACTTTATCCCTGTCTGGCCCACACAGGCTCAGGAATCAACTTGGAGTTAATAAAGGTGAGACCTCCAAGCAATGCCCATTGGAGCAAGGGCCCAAAAGATGTCTTCAGCATTGCCATAACCCACCACAGCCTTCATCAGCATCAAGTAAACCAGTCCAGAACACGGGAGGAGAGAGCTGACAGACACGTGCGCTAGATCAAGGGACATGCTAGTTCCCCATAATAACAGTCACAAAAAGCTTGCGAGACTAACGAAGGGCAAGAACATATGTCAAGAACAAACAAAAGACAAGTGCCGTAAAGATCCCTGCTAACAGGAATGGGGGCAGACATATTTAGCCCACATAAGAGATCCCTGCAGAAACCTTCATTTGTCTTTGCAGCCATCCGATAAGAACGTCCAGGCCCTTAGCAACGTTCTTGCCCTTAGCCTGCCCACGCTGAGAACGCAAAGAAGTTCCAGCACATAAGATGTGCCCCAGCCACCAGACATTATAGGGTCCCACTTGCAAGAGCATCTCACTACAAAAACAGAAGTGGTACATATACAATGCCTTTCTAGCCAAGGACGGGGGTGAGGCTCAGAGATAAGCAGCTAGGGAACAAGTTTTGGTTTTCCAGTCCAGCGTTTTAGCCAAGTTTTTCCTCTCTTCTCCTCCTTCAAAATAAACGTGGAAGTAATACAGCGACCAGAAAACTTGGAGTGGGGGAAAAGCATGGAAGAGAAAAGTAGAGGTACTTCAAACACAAGACTCATTCTTCAGGGACATCAGATGCAGCAGAAGTAGCTGCAGTAAATATCGATGGGCAAGTTTACACTCTGCTATGGTGTCAACCAATGTTTCTCCCCACCTCATCTGTGTTGCAGGTTTCACAGCATTAGCCCTTCCAGTTGCCACCACTGTCGCAGGTGCAAGGAGCAGCTGAAGCAAAATGTCATCTGAGAGGGCAATGAGCCATACGGCAAATCCCTCCTGAGCAGGCTACAGGCAGGGTTTAGTAGGGAAGTGTTTCACAATGTCAGGGTCCATTTCATCCCTTAGCTCCAGCTGGCTTCTCCAGGTTTCACACATTATTTTCACAGGAGGAGAGAGAAAATACAGGGAAATGCAGAGAGCAGCTTTCATCTGTCTGCAGCATAAATCCCAACGCCAGTTTTTGAGCCCCTCTATTTCCTTTGAGTCGGCACAACGTGGAACCTTGTGCTGTCTCCCACATCTCCTCTCCTGAGCTGACATTCCAGCTCCCCACCCAAGAGAAGAGAGAGGTCCAAGCCCTGACGCTCATGAAAATGCATCTCCAACTAAACTACAGCCTCTGCAAGCTAATAAGGCATTTTTTCCAGGACTGTAAATTTTAGAGCGGTCCCAGAGATGCTCTGTTTTGGCCAGAGTAGAGTTCAACACACAGCTCCTGAACCAAGGGCTCACAATTCCCTTCCCTCCCCCTCCCCACCCCCCAAACATCAAGTGTAGTTACAAGGGAGAATCTGTCGCCAGTTTTATGGTTACGCTTTGCGTTTTCACAGCGTGTTCTACGACTAGAGCTAAAAATGCTTTAGGAGGAACACTGAGTAACTGCAACCCTAGCATCAGTGTCTAATGTCACACGCCGAGCCAAAAGGGCAGAAAGAGAGGCTGGAAAGAACACTCCCTTCTTCCCTACAGTGGCATCTAAATCCATCCCCTGCCCTACAGCTGAAACAGTCCTGACAGAAGCTCGCTCAGCTCAGTCTTAAAACTTCCCAGTGTTGGAAGCACAGTCTATGCTAGTGCTTCTCTAATCTCACCTTTAAAAAAAAAAAAAAAAAAAAGTATTTTTGTGCTGAACCTAAACCTCCCAGGATGCTATCTCAGTCTGTTATTTCTTGTTCTTTCCCCAGGATGATGCAGAGGGAAGAAGGGAATCACTAACCTTTTGCATGGTCTTCTCTAGACTACCTGGTCTGTGCTCATTCATGTATCCTGGCCAGCCATGTTTTTGGGCTCAGCATTTTGCTGCTCTCCAGCTCTCTCCAGTGGGTTAGAGAGGACTGAATCAGGCTGGACAGAGCTCCACGCACTAGTCCAACTCCCTGGGAAATGGGTGCAGGTGCTCCCCTCTGTGCTTCTTTCGCCAAAACTGCATTGTTGTCACAGTGGTCTAACTGTAACTGCTCAGGGATTTAGCTGTAGAGATTTGTAATACCATATCTGATACTATCAGTCAATTTTACAAAGAGTAGAAGCAAAAGGAAAGTGCTCTAAGCTCAGATGAGATGAACAGCTTGGGAATCTATTTAGCTTAAATTCTCATGTCAGCACAAGCTCTAATAACCTCTGCTCTGCTTGCAAGACTGATGGAGTAGATGCCACTTCAAGGCTGAGTGGCCTGGAAAGGATGCAGGGCTGACAGAGCAATCATCCTTCACAAGCCACGGCACCATGACAAAGGGCGTCAGCGTTTCGCAAACGAGCTGGCCAGTCTCCTCCTCCCATGAATCACCAGCACACTAACGTCTAAGATGACTCAAACACTCTTCAATTCCAGGCTTGCAATGCTCACCTTTCTCCTTTGAGACTGGAGAAAGGAAGACTCCCTCCAGAGAACGCTCTTGCCTCTACCGTAACTGTGGGATGTTCCCCAGGCTCAGTCAGCCAAAGTACAGTACCCTGCAAAGGATATAGAGGTAACCATCACACCTCCTGATTGCAAAAGTGCCTATGAAGCTAGAGATGCCTCAAAGCCCCTAAAAAACTTCCAAAGGAGAATTACAGGTGAGAGACATGACCATTATTCTGTAACACCCCCAACTAGAAAAATAGCATATACAGATGGGGAATGGGACCACATAAACCATGACATTATTAATCATAGCAAAAGAGGGTTGCCAGTGCTAAGAATATTGCTAGACAGCTCTGGGAGTCTAGGCAGCCTTGCTTCAACTGCCTGGTGCCAACCAAACACTTCTATGAGGCCTTTGGGTAGATACTGCCTCCATCAGCATTGCAAACACCCTAGAAAGGTTTGCAAAGGAAAAGGAATGAGATTCCCCCAGGTGACGTAAGTTAAAGTAAAGTTAAGACTGTTTCTGAAAACAAGCAAGGCCACTGACCTAAAATTAAACAGAAGAAACTTGTTTGCCATAGTCTGGCAGTGATTTTTTGGGTGGAGAAAGAAGGGAAGGAAAGAAGGCAAGGTCAACCACAGACAACACAGGTCACAATAGTGCAAAGTCTCAGAACAAAGTCTTGGCTGTGCCCACACTCCACACACTGAGCTCTTTTCAGAGCTGATTTAATAAGCCCAGGACATATCTGAACACCCAGTGCATTTTTGAGAATCCCAGAAGTCTGCTGACCCCAATGCCAGCGCTGGCAATTCACCCTTCCAAGTGTACAGCTGCTCCATCTGATGCCAGCAGACACTCTCACCACGGGGGGCTGCTCCGGTTACAGAGAACTGCATGGAAGTTGATAACACTCAGACACTTCTGGATAAGCCCTCAGACACACCAAGTGAAGGGAGAACGCTTGGGGACGAGGAGAGGGAGCAACACAAGCCTGAAAGGGGGCTCATAATGGGAGCTGCAAGTCTCTATTGCTTTAGATTAGCAATAGCCAACCGGTTCTAGTCCTTAGAGAGCCTCGAAGGCTCCTTGAAAACAAGGAGTCCTGGAGACTCTGAAAATGCTTCTATGCATTTTTGACCAAAGTAGCACCATACACACAGAGTCCTAGTGGCAGCTGAAACTTTATCAAGCAGCCCCACTGATGACAGCCTCAGGAGGTGAAGTAGAAACACTTGCAGGCACATTTCATGAAGCCTCCCCATCTCTCCCACCACCTTCTACTGAACCACCATCCTCCTCAAAAAACAGGCATTCATGAAAGAGAACAGCAACCCACAATGTACGTGGCAACGTTGTTTATAGAGCTGGAGATTGCTCTTCTCAAGGAAACCTTATACAACAAGAAGGAAGATTTCTAGATTACAGTCTACATCACGCTATCCTGCCTTTCCTTACATATGCTCCATTTCCTTAAATTTGTGCTCTGCATTTCTGAGCCCAGAAAGCTAGGACTGAAAAATAAGAGGGAAAACAACAGGAAGGTTCTCAGCCTCGTGTAGCTTCTATCTGTATGTCCAGGGGCCTGAGAAAAAATAAATAAATAAATAAAAATCAAGTCTCACTCTGCAGCCAAGTAAAAAAGAGTTTGGGTGAATTAAGGTGGCAAACACCCAGCACACTGCACCTTCACTGTAGTGTTACCGAATCTAAGACGCGAGAAGATACACATACAAGTAGTCACTTAAGCATTTGGTTTCAGCATGACACTTTCAACCCTACGGCACTAGGCCTGCTACCATGCGTTGGAGTGTTTTACTGCTCTGTTAAGTTGGATCCTCGCAGAATCGATCCATAGCCTGTTGAAGTCAATGAGCCTTTGCATTTTAGTGGGCTTTGGATGAAGTCCTAAATGTAGGAAACATTATTAGGAATGTTTCTAGGAAACATTAGGAAACTAGGAAACACTATTATTTCGAGTCTTATCCTTAACAGAACTTAGTGCAAGTACCCACACAGGAGGCATATCTATGACCAGCCAAGACCGACTCAGTGCTGTAAACTCATGGGTTCAGACTGCTCCCAGGGCCCAATCCTCATCTCCTCCCCATTCGCCTCCAGCATAATCTGCTGCAATCAATCATCTCACACATCTCCCAGAGGCATCAACACCGGGATGAGCTGCAACTTCAGCCTCCACCAAACGGACTCTGGCTCATCAATTACATGCTCCAAAGTAAGGAACAGACTTAAGTATGATTTCTTATGTCCTGGGTTAAAGCCAGTATTACTGTTCTCCTGTGCTTTATGACTGTTCAGAACTTCCCATGCAGATAAATCTCAGCTTTTCTCAGATCTAGAAGCAGATTGCTGCCGCTTACAAACCTCTGGGAATTGTGAACAGTCTGTATGTTCACTGAGACTACAGCAGAAGGTATCAGCAAATCCGCAGGTGTGCTTCCACAGTTGCCATGGATTACTTTCTCGTACATCTGGTAGAATGAAGATGCATCATAAAAATCTGTCTGAAGTGCCTTTTTCCGCTTCACATGCTGAGAACCGTCATTGCCACATCTTTACATAGTAACTCAGGCCGCATGTTCTGGGGAGAGGTCAAAGTGCCAACACGGTTCCAAGGACCACAGTCTTCTTTGCTTTTCTGTGTCATCTTGCATAATCTATATGCAACCTTTTCCCTACTCAGCTTCCCCCCATCTCCCTGGGAACCATCTCCAGGAAATCCCATCCTGAACTGCTGTCCTTCCTAGAGACAGAAAAAGAAGAGTCAATCGCCCCACCTTTCCTTCTCTCCCCAGTGACTCCTCATCAACTCCCCACTGAAGAGCACTGCATCTCCAGTCAAAAGGCTACAGAGGCCTTCAGGCAGGAACCATAACGTAAGAAGTCCACCCACCCCAGACAGGATCTGTAAACCCAGCACCACTCCTGACAGACATGTGTCTAACCTGTCTTCCACCCCTGGCAGGTTCATAGCTTCCCTGTTTAACTCCAGCTTTTACCTAGCCTGAAAAGTGCTTACAATATCTAAACTACTACAAGCCTAAACCTACCCTACCACAAAATTAGGCTCAGTAATTCCCGGTTTTAGCCTCAAAGGACATAAAGAGGCATTTACTACCTCCCTGTCTTCAGGATGGTTGCATGTTTACAGACTATTGTCATGGTTTCCTTCAGCTCTCCTTGCTCTACAACGAATAAAACCAATTTTGAACCTTTCTCTAGAGTTAAGATTTGCTAAACTGCTCATCGTTCTTGTTACCATCGTCCTGATTCTTTCCCTTGAATCCTCCTCCTTCTGATCCACCAGGGCTCTGATCCTGCTAAGCCTTCACAAACAGCACGTAGAGCATGAAGGGTATTTCACGCCCTCTGTACAACACTCGAGCTGCCTCATTGTAGTTTGTGATCTAGTAACATCCCCAGGTTTTTCTCCCTAGTTTCACCCATCATCCCCACCTCGTCATCATGCACGTGATAGCCCCACTTGACATTCTTGAAGGACATTCAGTTTTATTTAAGATCACTTCTGCACTTTAAGAAATTCTGAATTCTAAACTTAATCTGCTTCACCTTGGCGTTACCCACATTTTTGAGAATCGTACTCCTAGTTCTGTTACTAATCATTAACACAAAACACTGAACAGACAAAAGGCAGAGCCCTGTTCCAGGAATCTTCTTGATTCTTTGGCAAATAGGAAGAAAATATCATCAATAACTGCTCTAAGCACACCTTTCCAAACCAGTTGTGGCCCACATTAGAGAATTTTCATCTAAATCAGGTTTCCTTGAGCTGCTTAAGATAACGTCCTGTGAAACACTGGCAAAAGCCTTATTAAAGGCCTATCTTACTATCTCTAAAACCTCCAGGGCCTCTGACAGAAAGACGTCGGTTCGGTTTGACGCAATTTGTTCTTGAAAGTTTCAAGCTGGCTGTTACTTGTCTCCCGAAACAAGACCCCCCCTTTAAGTTCCAGCTCAAACGTAGCACCAAACTCATCGGTTTCACTTGGGCCACAACTTCCACAACACACCACCTCCAGACTCTGCATACAGCTACAGACACCAGCTAGCCTAACAATAAGCCAACCCTTCTATTTGCCACATAAGAAAGTATTCTAAATCATCTTACCAATAAGACTGCATTATTCCTCAAACAAAAAGCTCGTCTAGGTCTCTGATCTGATCTGGACTCCCTCACCAATTTCCATTAGAAATTCAACAAACGCCACATCTCCGTCAAACCACATCTAAAAGCCTCCTAGCATCAGGACCACCTTTGTCTATACCCCACAAGGAAGAACTGAATTGCTACAGGTGTGTAGTCCCAATTTGAGATGCCCCAAGGTATCTCCATGGGCTAGTGGATACAGACATAGGGCACAGCGAAGACCTATATCCTTAAGGAACATGCAGTTGCGGGCCAGGCAGGACAACCAGCATCTCCAGTGGGCACTAGATACCCGTGTTTAGGACACGGACAAACTGTTAAAAAAAAAACAAAAACAAAAACCCACACATACCTCCAGAAAAGAACAAGTCTGTGAAACAGTTTTTAAAAGGCTATGATACAGCCATGCCCTCAGTCTCCACCTCGTCTGCTCTGAGAACATGCATCCCACAGACAACCATCACCCCTAAACGTATATCTGTAGAGAAGGGGACGCATCTCCACTTGAGCTACCAAAATATCACATACAAATCTACTACAACGCAGAAAGAAATTCCCATTACTTCATGTCCCAATTGTCACTTTATACCTCATCTATCTAAACCCTTTAAGACCCATCTGCCACCTAGCCTATATTCTCAGCCCTTTTTTGGTTGCCTGACTTAGGTTGATTTGTCATAAGCAAGGGACAAGCGGGTGTCAAGTGGGGCACCCAGGATATTTAACAGTTTTCAGAACTCTCTGCCTTGGCCCAACCCTCAGACAGCTGATGAAGGCTTTGAGTCTGAGGAAAGGGGATTTAGAAACATTATTAGGGATAAATTTCGCTATTAATTAAAACATCTGGGAAGTTTAAGTTGCTACGTGGAGTCACTGCTATTGTACAAAAGGGGAGGAGGGTTAATAGTGCAGTTCTGGGAGGGCCTTAACCATTTTCTCCCCAACCTGATTAATAGTGTATTTTAAATCCAAGCTTGGTCCCTGGTGCATAACCTCAAAGTTGCTCATGTGAGCTACGTTCACTCATATACAGACGAATGAAAGGAAGCTGAATGAAAAAGCCAATAAAATATTATCAGATACAAAAATCAAACACTGACTCCTCTTGGAGTATGCCAGGCCTGCGCATAGCGTGATGGCTACCAGCTGGGGTTGCATCCCTTTTACCAGCTGATTGCTGAACAGTGGCTAGGCTGACAGCTTACTGTATTTGGCACTCAGTAGTGGGATGATAGAGTCCTTATTTCAAGCTCTACTTGCATGCTGAGCAAGGAAAACGGTTCATTCTTATGGCTTCCGCTCCAGGTTTAATTTCTAGCAGCCAGCACAGATTTACTGTGCTAGTGGTTAAGGATTTTTTTTCACCTGGATCCTCAGAAACAGTTGTTTTACAGATCTAGGTAGAACTAGTCCTGAGCCTGTCCACCTCACAGGTTAGTAGCAATATGCACACCAAAGCACTAGATGGGGCTACGTACCCACTTCTCATTTCCATTCCCTTCCGCAAACACGGGAATTTCTTCACTCTGAATGAGGCTCAGTTACAAGAAAAGCATAGTCTTTACTTACTCGCTATGCCAAGAGCTCGCCTTCACTCTGCTTTACAGAGCACTTGACTGGATTTGAATTTTATGCCATTGTGTCAAGGCAATAGGCCCATCTGTGTTTATGAACTCTCCTATCAGGGATATAGACATCTCCTCCTGTACCCACATATTTAGAATTCACTCAAGTTTCAAACCTAGCCCGAGTGTAAGCCATTACAGAAAAGATTTCAGGACTCTGCTGTAGACAATTTTGGTGATATCCCACAGGAGCTTCCATGGGCTGCACAAAAGGGTCAAATTAACAACATGGAGTTGCAAACAGACTGCAATTTAGCAATCCATTTTTGAGCAGCAGCCAGATCCAGGGACAAGCCAGCATGAATTAGCCTGGCTGGTAATATGAGACAAGGGACAGCCCACTTGGAGTGAAGAAAAGGCTTACAAATCAAACAGGATAAATCAAGACAGGAGAAACGGTCACAGGCTTTGGACGTTTATGACCTCGCAGAGGAACACCCCTTCGGGTTTTTGAGGTAAGGCACACTGTATCATAATCAACTGCCTCTATAAGGAGGAAATAAGAAATAAGTTGCTTAAAAACAACCCCAGCTCTCCTTGCTCAGGCACAAAACCAAACTTACTTATAGTCATCTCGATATTCAACTGTTAAGACAAAGCAAACCCTATTACTCCTTGAATATTTTGCGTAACAAAACCAGTACGCTTGATTAATAAATACTCTAACCTGCAAACTGCTTCCCTAGAAAACGCAGCACAGAGAGGTCCTAGTCCTGCTCTGGACCCAGAAACTGTTTTTTGCAGTACAGCAACGCCAACTACCAGCAGTTACATCAGCTGCTTTTCATAAGCATCCACTCCCCTTTTCTGTAAGGGAAAGCCAGGCAAAAATTTCCACAGAGAGATTTCATGATCATTCGTATTGCAACAGCATGAAAGACCCATGACACACTGCACTAGAAAACCCTGAGAGCTGTTGTCCTACTGATAGAGGCATTGCTAACACACTGCACTTAGATGTTTAAATGAGATATTTATATATCCTGCCTTAAGCTGGTAACCAAGAACGTCTTCTCCACCTACCCTCCAAGCCCACCTTTAAAGTTTTGGCCTCCAGGCCTTTTGGAGTTCATTCCTGCTCATCTCCAACCTCCTCACAGTCATATGACCTGGGGCGGAGGGGGGCCATGGAAATATTTCCAGCTTGTGCAAAAGACTGCTTTGTGTTTGTCTAAACTGAGATCAGATGGAAACAGACTGGACAAAGGTACAGATTTGCAAGGAGCCTTGTTACCGCTCCCTGCTCCTCTCTCCCCACCAGTTTCACAGGACTGGCTTATATTCGCTGGGTCCAGTCCAGTTATCGAGACTTCCTTGAACTATAGAATAAATACTTTAGCTACAGTGCGGGGAGACAAAAGCAAAGACTGCTAAGACCGCATACAATGCTTATCACTGCAGTGCCTTCTTGCATTTCTAGTTTTAAGTTGTCAAAGGTAAAAAAAATAATAATAATTCAGTTTGTTTTTCTGCAACTTGCCCATTATGCTCCAGAGCATCTTATTCTTGTTGACCCTCAGCAGCCCCTTCTGATGGGCAGCTCAAACTTCTCAGTCTGCTGTCAAATCACACCTGTGTATAAAGCTGGTGCACCTGGGAATGCCTCCTTTCAAACTTACAACTCATTGCTGCTGGAGAGGGGAACCATGAAAAGGGTGTAGGAGCGGCTGCACTGAACAGAAATGCTTTGTTCTCACAAAAGGCATACGTTGGAGTTCGGAAACAAGTTGGTTTTGGCCTGAGCACAAGATAGGCAGGCAGCAGAAATGAAACAGTGGGCAGCTGACACTGGAGAGAGAGGTAAACGATGGCTGTTTAACTCTGCTTTCCCTTCTAAGCTTGATTAGCTGCTCTAATTGCAAGTTGCAGGTTGGAAAAAGCAACTGTCATAGATTTGAGAAGTTTGATTAATATACAGTCATAGGGGGGTTTTTGTTAAACCACTAAGGGATTATTCATAAGTGCTTGGACAGGAAGGTTAAGTGTAGATCAACTGGAACAGGCAGGTATCTGAAGAGATTAACGAAGTCTAGGGTGAAAACTCGGTCACAGCCTTGCATATCAGCGTAAACCAAAGGTTAAAAAAGGTCTAGGTGAGAATGAAGCATCAGATCTGTCACTGAGGGTGTTGTGATCTTGAGAGAGTCAGTTACACGCAACATGAGTTCGAACTCCAGCTTGATGTATATAATACATACAATGTTCTCACCAAAAGATCCACTGTCTTGCTTGCAGGAAGGCATCTTACTCTAGAGTTTTTTTAATTAAAAAAAAAGTTCTGGTGCTTTTACCACATCAGTGCAATATGTTTTATATAGGAAGGTGCAAGAAATAATATTAGAGTTTAAATGGATTCCCACACTGTGGTGTACAGGATCCTTTCAGATGACACATGGACCTGCAGAGAGCTGTCGCTGATCCTTCCCAGAAATTTGGGGGGGGGGGGGGGTGAATTATATATATTCAGTTTGGGAAATTCTGGTCAAGCAGTAAGAGTGCTTCCCTTGCAACACATCAGCCCTCATGCATTCAAACCTAAGTTTGTGATTCACAGCACAAGGGGACTCATGCAGGTGAGGGCTTCAGTCTCTGCTTGTTGGATTGTTTTAGGGAAGATAAAGACAAAAGCCAGGGAGCCAGAGAACGCAGGACTCCCTGCCGGTAGCCAACAGGGGGATAAGGCATAACACCCCTAGGAAAAGCACTTTCTGTCTCCCACTGAATTTTTTTTAAGAGTAAACATACAGGTTGTTTTAGGTATGGTCTGACCAAGCCGCTGAAAGACTCAAGCAGATAGCAGACTAGCTTCCAGTACCCAACGAGACACGGGGCAAGGCTGATGCCAGACTGCTCAAGCCTGTTGTAACTGAGCTATTACTACACTTGTCTACAAACATAACTCCTAGATGCCTTGGGAACTTTCAGGTCAAGACTCATGAAGATTCAGAAACTTAAGCATTTCCTGAGCGATGAGCCTGCCAAAAAAAGGAGGTCTTAGATATCTCTCTTCACACACCTCTGCCCTTTAATTCATATTTGCATATATGGCCATATGTTACTTCAGATAGTGGCTTCTTTGTCTTCAACAGCGCCTAGCTTTTTGTCATTTGCCTTTTTAAATAGCATCATATTCTCCAGTTTTGCTGGACTTGATAACTATCTCATCTCGAACAGCCAGGATTTTGCTGGGCTTTTCACTTTAAATGACGACAGGTTGTTCCTTCCCAGGAAACAAAGAGCTTTCATTTTAGATCACAGCAATAAATGTTACTTCTGTCAGTATGTGTATCCTGGATTTATTTAATAATAAAAGAGCTACATGACACATTGTCATCTTAAGTGCTTTTGAAACCGGAAAAGGCAAGAGCCTTCTTAGGTAGCAGAAAACAAAGGAATTTAGAAGTCAAGATCCAGGTAGATTTTCAGTAAACTCGGGTATTTGCATAAATCCTTGCTGTTGGCAGGTTGCAGGAAGTCAGTCACTGCACCACATCCATGCTAGAGCCTTAAAAGAGGCAAAGAATGAGCTTTTCCTTCATCTGCCCTTGGCAACAGGAACAAGAAATCACACACGCTATGCCAATTGCCTTCTCTGTTCCCTCCCATCTCCTTCTGGAGTCTTAACTGCAGCACTAGAGCTGACATTAACAGCAGGCACCCGCTGAAGCGGCGGCTGAACTGCCGCTGCTCAGTTTCTTATTAGACTCGCAGACGGCAATATGTGCTCAGTCTCCAGTTTCAATGTCAACTGGTCACTTACCAGAGACCGCAACCATGCTCTGCAGTACACTCCCACTCCACAGTCAAGCTTCTCGAGATGCCCGTTTGTGAAACTTTGGCACCCATTTGTGGTATCGTAATATATTAATCGTATGTTACCTTACCATGGTACTCTTCCAAGGCAATATCCGTTTGTCTCCAGCTGAAGACAAACTGGCTGGGTGCAGGACTCCTATGTACATCTTGAAAGACACCATCATAAATTCATGCTTGGCTATTCAAAGTTCCCAACATTTGTTTGAATAAACTGGACCTAGCCAAAGCAAGCAAGCTGTTCATCTCTTTTGCCATTCTCTAAATAATCCTCCACATCTGAAGGGATTAAAAGGAAAAAGTTTCACACGTTATATAAATCTTCCCCACCCCCCAAAATTCACAATTGCTCAGTCCTAGCAGAGACCTGAAAGATTAAAGCATGGCAAACAATGCAAGTATTTACAATTATTTGAAATTCAAGAGAAAAGAGAGGTAAAGCTATGTTAGAAATAAAATTAAAAAAAAAAAACCCACACACTGAAAATCATGAGAAAAAACACCTTTCAACAATGTGGGGGGAGGGAACAGCATCAGTACAGGTCAGACAAACATGTACCTGTGAGGCGTCCTATGCAGATAAGGATTCTAACGTGCTGCATAATTGCTTAATCACAACAAATTATTTGTAGAGCTTTTTAACAAACCATCAGGGCATATCTACGAGGGATGACGCAGGTTCTTTGCAAAGCATAGGATCTGGGGCACAACAGTACACAGACACACACACACAGAGCTTTTTGTTTACTTACCTGCAGCAAGACTGAAGCACAGACCAGAAGATGGGGTTTTCCCACCTCCTTAAGGAGTCCCACCACTGAACTTCACAGCAAGTACTATAACCCGGTCTGAAATACTGCCGCTCACATTAGCCTCAGCAACGAAACCTACTGTATGGGTCAGTGTTGAGACAGATTCCCCCCACCAGGCTCCAGTGAGATTAAATCTAACTCTACTGACAGGTATTAAACAGGCATAAAGACAGGAGCAAGAGCTACCTTCGGTCCTTAACTCCTTTCTTCTTGATTGCCTGGGATTTCATCAACACTGTTCAGCTGGACCAATGAAACATACGACTTCCTTAATAAAGGAGACAGAACAAATTGCAAACCGTGAGACAAATACGTAAGTAGAAAGTGGTTTCATCAGTTTATTGCTTTCTGCAACCTGCACGTCGGTGCCATTTCACAGATGGTTGAGTCTGTGCAGGAGTATTTTATGCAGTATATACTACTATGGAGAACAATCTTTTATCACAGGCCATAAAATTGGCGGGAAAACAATCTAACCCCACATCAACATAACTTGAGAACTTGACAATAAATATAACACCTCCGAAATGCTATTGGCATTTACATCAATCGACTATCTTGAAGTTAGAGTAAAGTAAAAAGTTCTGGTGAGGGATCAGTTGCTCTGATACACGTACTTTGGGTGTATTCAGGATTTCCTCCCAACACACGCATTCTGAACTCTTCCAACCCTTTGAAATTTCACTAATATCAAATGAAATTAAGGTACTTTACTTCCAGTTTACATGCCAGGAGAAAATAATTAGCATGTTTTAATATATTAAACTAAAAGACTATCTGTATAAAAATTTTCACGCATGAAATATTTTTAAATTAAACAATTACTATACTTGCACAAAAACATGGACCAGAAATTTATTGCTAGTACAAAAATTCCTACGTTTCAAGGAGAAGTTAGATTAATATTATTGCTATAAACACAAACAGTGCCGGAGACAAGAATGTGATTTTCAGATTTGCTTATCATTCATAACTGGCTTTCAAGGAAGTATGGGTACATGGGACTTATGAAAGATGAGGTCCACAGCTTTCTTCAGAATTATGCTTTATGTTCTGATGTCATTTTATCGTCTTTCAAAATGGCCAGAGTCCTTCTGTTGCTCCTGCATTCCTATGGTATCATTCATTAGGTCTTCTGTCCGCAGAAACAAAAAACAAGAAAATCCCATAATCTTGTCCTCCCACATACTTTTTTGTAGCGTTTAACTCTATACTGTGCATATCTTAGCCAACAATAACAAAAGTGGGAAGGTTCACCACCTGGTGAGTCCATGACTATGAATAACATGTTCCTACTCCAACCTTTGATCAATTTGCTAACAAGCTTTCATTCCCAGAGAAAGCATTTTTCACAAACTGTAGATTGAGTAACAACACTACGCAGTGCAAAAAGTCACATCTACTACTCTACTAGTAACAAAATGAAAATAAACACCTAAACCTGGTCACAGGTCTGCACAGTCCAGTTTCTTTGCAATGCACAGATTTCCAGTCACAAGAACATGTATTTGTACAGGATAAAAAAAAAAAGCATACGCCGCTTTCAGCGGTCATCTAGCTTGCTACTGTATCATATTACTCACTCAAAGTGATTTTCTTCTTAACTTACACGTGCTCACCCAGTTGCTGACTTATATAAGCTGACCCAGGAAAACAAACAATTCTAACTCTCGCTCCAATTAAACAGCCAACACTAGAGTTCGTAAGGGTTATCAATGTAAACTAAGGCTCCAGTATCTGCAATTAATTACTCAAGGATAATAAACCAATGGAAGTTTCACCTCAGTCACAGACTATTATTGCTACTTGGAAGATTTATATATAATGGTGTTTTATGGAACTTGTGAAAGAACAGATAGGTCCCTAAAAGTAATTCTCAAGTCACTCTAAAAAAGGGCCCAGATTTTGTATTAATGCCGCTTCTTTAATAAGGGTAGTTGAACTCTGCTGCAAATCAACTAGTTGGAAACACATATCTGTGTCTGAAGGAATGAAAATGTCAAGAGATCTAGTTCAGGTAAAAGCCTCCTACTAGCTAAATCCTCTTATAACATACCTCGGGGCCCAGATATGCCTCACGATAAAGCAGAATGCTAAACCCAATGCATTAACACATCAATGATTTTAATGTCCAGCATGAATGCTAAAGTACTTATTACTCAATTGTTGCCATAATAAGTTTCTTTTCCTTCACCTCCGCTCCCACATTCCTCCTCCACCCCCAAAAAAATAAGCACAAAAACAAAAGAAAATAAATATTTGAGGGGAAAACACAATAGTCAAGTTGCAACAAACAAAAGACTCGAGAAGCATATGCCTTTCTTTTCATGCCATGCATGAAAAGGAGTCATACACCAAGAACCAGATCCACAAAGACAGTAGTTCAATGGAAAAAAAAAAAAATTCTCTTATGCTATTGGACAGCTCAGGCTAGCATTGTGCGCACCATATACATCTGAAAACAACAACTCTGCTTTTCTTCAGACAATTTAAAACATTACATATTTAAATGGATCTCTTTCCACTCAAAGTTGTATTTACATAGTTATCCACAAAAATGTGCAAAGTAAAATCAGACATCTACATAAATTTAAAAGTTCAACAAATTAAACCTGACTTTAAAAAAAAAAAAAAAAAAGGCAGCAGAGATTCCAAGTCCATTTTATACACGCTTTAACAAACCACTGAAGACAGTAAAAGGGTTGTTCCAACCGAACCTCTGGAAAGTTAACAAATCCAAAGCATGCTGCACTTCAATCACTAGCTGTCTTTGATGCAGAATTCACAATGTATCCCACCAGTGAGGTCTTTGACAACTTTTTCTTTAATCAGTTTCTGCAGGAATTTTGTTTCACTTGTCACATTGTGCATAGTTTGTCCGTTCATGGCAGCCATGCAGAGGTTGTTGTAATAGTGCAAAGGTGTGCTGGGCTGATCGAGGTCATATCCAAATCCTGCTAAGCTCACTTCATCACATAAATGCGTGGCCAGAACAACTGCTGTGACCCCAATAGTGGGTACATTCTAAAAGGGGGGAAAAGAGTCTGCTGAATTCAGATATATTCTGCTTCGCCAGTTTCATAACACTTTATAGTATTTAATGGTTTTGTTTACTCCCTCTCCTCACTGTAGCACAGAGTAAAAGTTAAACCACATCCTGTCAAGGCAAGCGGGGCCACTCTTTCAGTGAGCAATGCATTTAAAACAATCACTTAAAATGGAACAATTAAAATTTCAGGGCCAAGTATCTTGCCTTTAACAAGAACTTTGGCTTTCAGCTCTACATTTTTCCCTGTGAACTGAAGGCAACATCTCCTATTTCTAAACAACTTAATTATAAGCAAATCCTTGCTCCAGCGCTTCAGTAACTGCTCATATGCTGTTAAAATTGACATTTCTTGATCTATGCTTACTTCAGTCTCGAGCAGCAGGCTCTCTAACAATAGCCTTCAGAATAGTACTTTTCACTGAACGTCCCTTGAAGAAGGCAAGCACGCTAAGATACAACTAAAAGATATATAGTTGGATATATTACATTTTTAATAACCAAATATTGCAAAGTGAGAAGAATCTTCAAAGTGTTTGTGCAATAACGCTACCATGAAATGCTCTTACACCAACGAGGTGAAGAAGCAATGGTTAATATTCAGTATTCCTCTCAGTTCCAGAGAGCTGCTGACACCCAATTTCTCAGAGACGTTAGCTAAAAATTTAACAAAAAGATTTTTTCCTGCAGTGTATAATTAAACCAGGCGACTGACTTTATCCTATCACTGAAGCTAAGGATGCAGAGGGAGGACATACCCATCAACTGCTATTAAGCACACTGGTATGCATGGCAATTCCAACAGCTAGAAGGACCTGTCAGAGGAAAGGTTGCTTTACACTTGCTCTGTTTCCATACTCTCTCCGCACTCACTGCAGTTACAGAGATACCTGTCAACGGCTGATCTCTGGTTTGACTTAACATACCTGCTCTTAAGTAGCAAACGCACTAGCGAATCAAATTGTATTTTGAGTATTTAACACCACTCACAGTAGCACGCGAATGAACTGTACCAAAATGATTTATGTCTTATTGCATTCAAATACTTTGTAAAACAGACGTCATGTCAGCTGAACTCATACTTTGATTTTTAATAAAGAAAGTACAAGCGTTTTTTGAAGGAGTTAGTTTCCACATTACTTCATACCAGCTCAGAAACTGCACAGGGGAACTGTATTGAAAGAAGAGCCCAAAACAATTTTTGGATCTTATTTTACTTTCTATTTTCATAGAACCTCTTTCTCCTGGAAGATAACCTCTTACCTTATCCCAACCCCAGAATTTTGATCGAGGTTCAGGGAACTGTAAAATGTCCAAAGCTGTCTCTTTAACGATGATTGGATTCAGAATCCGAAACTGTTTTGATGTAAAAGGAATTTTCGCAGCAACCTCCTTCCAAAAGAAGAGTCGCACCCACAGAGGCTAAGAGAAAGAAAAATTAGTTCAGTTTCCCTTTCCAGCGGGAAACTTTGACACTACAAAGTGTACAGGGGACATGACACACAAGTTACCAGAATTCATCTAAGATTATGAGAAAAATCAAGACACAGTTTACAGCTAAGATGGCACAGGAATATCAACATACAACTCAAGTGATTCGACTCAAAAAAGGAAAAAGTCTCAAACTATTTGGAAAAGCAGAGGGTGGGGGGGGGAGGGGAAGTTTGTTCACGCTGAATATTTGAGTGCACTTTGTTTTTAATCAGCCAACCTATCCACCCGCTCCTCCAGATTCTCTGGATTTTCCCCAGCGCAACTGAGCAAGCAACAGGGAAAACGGGACCTCAGTTTTCCGCAAACATTAACCAGGGCACTCTGAGGCTAGCGCTGCATTTAAAACAATTTTGCTCGGGCTTTGAAGCAGACAGTTGCTGCTTGACAGCCTCCGCTAGTGATAAATACAACACTTCAGAAGAAGGATTTAAACAAGACTCAGCAAGCCAGATTCCCACCTCGCGCCACCTTCAGTCAATTAGATACATGCTAACGGAAAAACTAATACTAGATCAGGCTTGTTTTAAACACCTTTCCCTAGTATGTTTAATACTAAGCAAATGATAGAACTGATAAACTGATAAATGATAAACTGCAACATAGAGCTCTCTTTTTTTTAAACAGGCTTATTTCTGCACCAAGGTGCAACTCCGTAGCAGCCTATACTGATCAAATGCAGGTTGTTGTAGTCCCTTCCTCCCACCCACTCCCCTGAAACAGCTTACTTAAGTACCAATGCTTGCACAGGAAGGTGCTCCAGCTGAAAGCCTAACGTTTCAAAGTTGGTTTTCAGCTCAGTCCTTTCCTAAAGCTGACTTTCCACAAAGGCAGAAACACCAGAGAAAGGAAGGCGTGAATGGACAGGCGCTGATGGGAACGAGACAGAAGCATGGCAGCCTGGTCTTGAATGGATAAAAGTAGCTGCAGAATCATATATCCTTATGCTTCCTTTCAGCACAAATACAAGCATTTTGTTTAACCATCTACAGTACCCGCACAAGAAAAGAGAAAGAGCTTGGGGAAAGAACCGAGAATGCTGAGCCAATGACAGCACTAACAGGGCAGGGCAGGAAGACGGGAACCAGAAGCCAGAAGATTGGATTTTGGGATAGACAGAGAGGAGACAGAATTGCAATTCTGTTTTCTCCTCTTTGATTCCGTATTTATGGAATCTTTACGCACATTACTCTAGCTCTGCTCTTAAGACAAAGAAGAAAAAAATACTTTATGAAAAAAGTACATACTTCAGGCTTGTAACTAACTGAAAGAGGATGCAGACGCCAAAAGTAATCATTTTTCGATTCTCAAAACATAAATACAAAAAGCTGTCCTTGTGCTAGTGATTCTTTAAAAACAAATTTTAAAGGTGAAATAACTAGAGAGCTTGTACAAGCCAGGGATTCAACCCAAGCCAGAAAGTTGCTGGTAGGTGAAATTACCATACTCCTGCCGGTAAGGTCATGGGCCAACATTGCCTTACCCTTGCTAAAAATTAGTCAGCGATCAGTTCTTTAATTTGCACTTTTACACATTCAAGAGAGTCTCCTCTCTCCAAAACATACTCAGTTTATTCAGACAAGATAATCTCCTAGCACATACTCTCTGGACTACAGTAATAGATAGTTGTGGTCAATATTAAACAGATCTTCCATATGATTTAACATTATAAAAAAAAAAATCACAGAATTAAGAAGGGAATTTGAAATATCTAAAATATTATGGGTTAAATTAAGGAACTTGACAGGCTTTCTTCTAAATCTATCTCAAATGAAAGTTTAGAGCAGGTTTTTTTTTTTTTTTTTTTTCAAATTTGTAGTTAGAAAAGGCTAGTTAGCAGTTTTCAACTTGGTGAAATTAAATGCCTGAAGTCTGAAAGAGGTCAAAACCCACAAATTTAAAGAGATTTTGGAAACAGGGACTCCTTCTATCAATTCTCTAAGAATCTCTGCATGGGGGAAATGTACTTCTTTAATTATTCAATAAGAAAGGAACAACTTCTTAATTTTAAAGCCACAGACAATGTGGATACTAACTGTGATATTTCAATTATACATTAACTGCATGTATGCCCACTGTAGCAGCACAGACTGCAGCAGTTTAAAAAAAAAAAAAAAAAAAAGGGACAGGCCTCCGAAAATCTCACTTCTATTTCTGCTATTTCTGGCTCTGCAGACTTGAACAAGTTACTTGAGCTTAACACGAAACGAATTCCACTTTATTAAATGTTCAATGTCATGCAGCTTAGTGACTGTAAACCACCAAAATAACAATTTTTTAAATGCAATCATCAGCATGTGGCTTTAACCTGAATGCTGGTACTAACTGTAGCTAGGAGACATAAAAAAATGTATATAAAAGATACTCAGTATAAACCAGGAAGTAATGGTCAGTCCATTAGTTCAAACATTAGAAAACAAAAATCAAACAAGAACCGCAAGTATGGAATACCACCCCTTTACATACCAAGGTTTCATTTTTTACCATTGCTTGAAGCCAGTTGAAATCGACACTTTTAAACAAAACAGCCACAAACAAGCTAGCAGGATGATACTCGCGTTCAGAAAGCGGAGCTCCTTCTGGATAAGTCATCCTTATAGTAGTTTTATTACCAACATGATCTGTGTATCCTTGAACTGGTGCATCATTTAACCTAAAAAAATTTAAAGATAAGCTGTAAATTGCACAGGGATGCAACTTGATTAAAACGTTAAGACATTAAGCAAAGAACTTGTATTTGGCCCACAGCTTTTTATCAGAGTGGAGCACAGTGTTTTCTCAGTATCTCCATGTTGCTCGCCTCATACACCCATCCACCTCTTATCTTTGAGAGGCAGCCAACTCTATTTCTGGATTAACTCACAAGTGCAAAACTCTGAAAGGAAGAGCTTGAACAGAAACGTGTTTAAACCAGCATTGCAGAACTTCATCTTGCCCTGTGCCAGCTCAGAGAAGCTTAAAAGGAGAAGGAAAAGAAAACATACAGGAAGTTTCCTGCATATTTTTTTCATATATATATAATATGTATATTTATATATATATATATATAATATGTATATATTTATTTATATATATATAAAATGTGAGTTTACACCCAAAAAAGGTATTCACATTATCCCTTCGCTAACACACAGGGCAATGTAATGCCTCGTGTGGTCTTGTACCAATCCGGCTCACCAGAACTTCAGATGTTAGCACACTGCTGACAAGAACAGCATCAACGAGCTCATCAGCTCTGCAGAACTAACAGTGAAACCTTACAACCTCATTTCAAAAAAAAAACAGTCACCTCCACACTCTCTCTCACCCATAATTTCAAACAGCTGTTAGTGCAAGTTCTCTGCCCCTCCCAACGCTAAAAGATACACCTACCTTTGTAGAAGAGATATTCACTCACTGTATCAACTCCTTGTTTTTGAGGAGGAGCCAGTTTTGGTTTACAAAAACTATTTGTCAAAATACTTGTATTAAGTTTATCTTTGATTTTGTACAATTCAAAACACAAAGAACAAGAGTTCTAACTGTTCTATTCAGAAGGCAGGAATGCAGATATGTAATTATTTGTCCAATTGCAGATATGTAATTATTTGTCCAATACAGACATCAGACAACATGATCACAGAACCATACACTATTCCTGCAAATATAAACAAAGATTAGCATGTCATAGAAGTCTGTCAGCAAGCTGCATACTGAAACTATTATTCATTTTTACTGTGCTTGAAATTGCTGTTATAAGAAAAAATACTTCAAGTAAGCATCTCAAATAACCAAGGGGAAGAGGGCGGAAATAAGTACTAAAGCCAACCTCAGAAAGCTTAAGCCTATGAATGGATAAAACTAGATCGTATTTCGTCTACGTTTTCATTGCATTCTAACTCATTTCTGCCCGTGTCTCCTGATAACGGATGTCTGAAGCCCACAAACAATTACACTGAATTCCTGCCATCTGACTATGACGATTTGTTATTTTGCTCCTCAGACTTTGAATCCTATCGAGTCACAAGTAAATTTCACACAAGAGCTTACAAAAAAGAGTCTTGTAAGCTGCATAAAAAGGTGGACGTGCTTCCCCCTTATAAAACAAGTCTGCTCATAAAGCAAAACTGAAACAGTTGGAATCCTTAAATTAAAGGGAAAATATGTACCTTATAACAATATCAAACTGATTCAATAAGTGACCTAGCTCTGAGCCATGAAGGATTCCACCACTGCCAATAACAACACAGCGTTTACAGTGTTTTGACTTCAAATCTTCTGGCAAATCATGCTCAGGTAAGAGTTCAAGGAGATTTTGAAGCTTATCAAAGAACTTGTGAAATCCAAAGGGAGGCTCATATTTAAATAAAGCTTCATCTTCCTTTATATTTTTTCTTACAAAGGGAGATATGTCCATGCTGTATTTCTCCGCAAATAACTTCCCCATTTCCTTCTTTGCATAAGAAGGTCGGCACTGTCCCTGCAACACAGCGCTGGCATACTGTTGTGCTCTCTAAAACAAAACATACAAGATTACAGTCAGAAAAGTTAGTTTCAGTAACAGAAATAGCCCTCCCAAAGCAACCCACCAGGTGACCACCATCACTTTAGCAAACACAGACTTTTAAAAAGAAAGCTTAAACCAGGAAACACAGGACATCTCAAAGCACTTATAACAAGACACTAGCCAGTGCAGGGTGAAAACCCGCAACTGAATGCCTCTCCATCTAGTCATTGTAAATCTGGGTAGGAGCTTTTCTAAAGAATAAGTTCAGTTAATGAGAGAGAGAAGTGAATATGGTACCCTTCTTATAGGAATGATCTGCCTCATGAGCAGTTCGAGAAACTTTGTACTGCTACTTATAAAAACAAATGAAAAACCTGAATTACAGTTACCCATCTAAAGCAAGATCTAAGACAGCAAGAGGAATTCTACTTCACTGCTCAAACGTGCAATCTGAATTCTGACTTCAGTAGGTTTCTACCAGACACGTCAGCTGGGAAAAAAGCTGTATAAAATAGCATGCTGGATTTGTTTACAAATCAACATGAAGATACACTTTTTCTAAAAGTATTGCTAAAGAGGTATTTTTAATGACTAAACATAAAATTAAGAGGAACGCAACAGGGGGATCAAGTCCTCTTTCAAAGAGGACTCACCAAAATAAAAAGACTACAGTACTGCATCATCTTAGCTGAACCTATTTATGCAAATTATACATTGATCTATCTCATTAGAAAAAGCTATTCATGCACATTTTTTAGGTATCTGTAGTGGTAAGCTGGTACTTGAAATAAGGAAGAAGAGAAATAGCAAGGTACTGCTTTTATCACTTCCAAAAAGTCCTTTGCGTCCTCTCTTTCCCCCCCCCAGTACGACCCTGCTCCTCTTTCCTCCACTTTAATTAAGAAACTTTAGAGAACAAAAGGCTGAGAGAGTAAAAATTCAAATCTTGTGCTTACTCGGTTCCCCTTCAGTACTGTTAAGAAAAAGGGTAGTCTATGTCTGGGTGAGTGAAATGGGGCTTTGGAGGGATAGTACAGTGGGGGTTTTTGTTTCTAAACAAGACTTCTGCAGAACTGCCTCACGAGGACAAAGGCCTCAGGAAGTCTAGGTATATGAACACCACACTTTTTCCCTAGGCTAAGCATGGCTGAACAACTTCATGACGTGTTTTGACAGCAAGACTCAGCACCTCTTCAGAAGAGCCTCATTTCTAAGACTAACAGTTGTGCAGCCCATTAGTGAAAAAAAAATCGGTGCCTGTTTGTGTTGCTAGAAAAGACGGAACAAGTGCACAACTGCATAGCTCTAAGCCTACTTTCATCACATAGTAAGCTCTTTCGCTGGGCAGCACCATGATAAAATTGCTTACCAAAGATTGGTGTCGCATTGTGCCAGTCACCAGACAACTGCCCAAACAGTTTACAATCTGCTGCTACCCAGCTAGACAAAGAGCCATACCATTCCCCCATCCTGCATCTAACCCAAACAAAATGAACCACAGGACAGCAATAAGCACAGCCCACAGTCTTTCGGTTTGCTTGGCATAGGTGGCTGTTGTCTGCAAGCAAGAACAGGTTCCTTACAAAAGCAGAAAGTCAAATGAGAAGGAAAAAGGAGGCAAAGAGGCTCAGAAGGGAAAAAACGTGCACTGAAGGAGAAGGGTGGGGAGAGGATGCACATGCAGTGAAGCTGAGATGAGTCATAAATCAAGGCTTCCTCTCAGAAATTGTGTCTTGGTGTTGAGATGTTCAAGGACAGAAATATAACAACTCAAAGCCAAGGCAAGTACAGCATGAGAAAGAACAAACATAAGTAGGAAAAGACAGAGAAACGGCAGCAAGAATTACAGAAAGCCTTACAGCCTTCTATTACACAAGCTTAAAAGCCACATGCAAAACTCTGGTTGAAGCAAGTTATCAGCTATTAAAAAAAGGGGGGGGGAGGGTGGGCAAAAAAAAATCCCCAAGCGCTGCATCTTCCTGCACAACATTTGCCCCATACTTCCAAACATCTGAGCAACTGCAAGACAAAGTAGACTGGGGAACTGCTTTGGAGTAAAAGAAAGTTTTGATTTGAATGTGGGTCATCCCCTCGCCATGTGTTTCTTGTATTCAGGAAATCAATGCAAATAAAAAGAATATTTGCATTGACACAATGGGAAGATAATGAGGCAGGAGTATGCAAGATCACTCCTTAAAATGCAGTGACAGCTAAAAGCAGGGGTGAAACTGGTCTTGGTGACAACAACTTCAGTCTGTCTCCTCATTGTAGCATTCACAGGGTGGCAGCCAGGTACCTCCACCTGCACTGGCACACCATGCCAGGGAGATCCTGTGCTGAGGGAACAGCAGCCCTTGCCAGACTTCGTAAATCTGTAGCACTGAAACATTTCAGATGTTTCTCTGTGCACTTCTCATTGTCACCATTCCACAAGAACATCACACAGAGGTTCTACAGGACAAAATGACGCAAAATATATTTGCCTTCACAGGATGATTTCAACATTCAACTCCTTCGTTACAGATCCTTATAACTCTTGTACGGTGCATTAATAACAAGTTTTTAAACAAGTAAAAAACATCAAACCTTTACACGATCGAGATCCACATATGGCATTTTTGTTCTGTCACATTCTTCAGGGTCAAAATGTAGTTTGAGGATATAAAGGAAGCACCCTCCAATCACAAACAGTACAAAAAGTCTGAAAACAAGCAGGTATGTGTAAGGGATGGGGGAAGAAAAAAATATATATAGATATCTATATCTACATATATATATATATATATATATCAATTTTTCCAGCAGTTAACCTACTGCTAAATGAGTTATTTTTAAACAAATTTAAGATGACTTAAGAACTTCAGACATACCTGTATTCAATTCAAACCACTAAAGCCTATAGCATTGTGTGCTGTAAACTTTCCAAAACTCTTCAGCGATATCTGCAGAAGTGCGCTAACCTAAATAGATGCTTTGATATGGAAACTGTTCAAAGTGTCAGTTTGATTTTATACAGTTCTACACCTGCATCATAAGAACCATACTTAAAAGTGTATGTGTCAACAGATCTCCTTACAAAGGAACCAAAAAATGACTGTTTTTTCCTGTCTCAAAGGGCAATTCTATTTTGAAATACATAATTTCATGCAGGAAAAAACAACGAAAAATAACAAAAAGGATAGAATTTCAACTTGCAACGTTTTAGGCCAATGGTCACCACTTGCAAGTAAAACTCTCTTAGCTCACTGGGAGGCCAGAACGCAGATTTAGGTGACCAAGTTTATATTGAGAAGTCTTATTTATTTATATTCTCAAAACACTTAGGGAAAAAAAATCCTTTAAAATTGAGTAGCGTAAGCTATCTACACTTTTGATCCGCTTGTTTCTCATTATGAAAGAATCTCACGATTCATCTCCAAGTATTCCATGGGCTCATGTCATGTAAACGGCTTTAACCACATAATGACATAATTCTTGCAGAGCTGTGACTGCACTCAGCATATGTAGTGTGAGTTTTATTATTGCTTTTCATATTGGAATTTCAAGTATTTCCTATGATTTTCTAAGGACTGGATATGTGTTTCACTGTCTTAAAAATATGCAAGCTACCAGGTGTTTGGTGCTTCTTGAAACTTACTCAGGTGAACCTAATACAGGTTTCAGAGATTAAAAAAGCCCTTGTTGCTGACCTTGTCCATATTCTTCAACTTCTGAAATGCCTGCTCCACACTAAACCACATTTACCATACCGATAATCTCCAAGTTTCAGTACTCCACAGTAAAAGGATATGTACCATATGGGCTAATATACAGGATTCTGGCAATCATTCATAGTTTGCAGCACGTGCCACAAGGAGTATAACGATGAAAAAAAATCTGTCCAAAACTAACAAGGTGGCCACTGGAAAAGAAGCACTATTCTCACATATAATTTAACTAATTTCAGTTTTGCATTGATAGGGATTTAAAACCTTCCTTAGCATGTCAGGCTGCATCTCCTGTAAATTAGCTGACCTAGCAGACATAGGGGATTCACAGAAAGATGAATGAGGCTGCTTTTCCTCTGCAAAGGTTTAACAAGTATCTCTAGACTAAGCTGAGGTTGCATCATTCAGGTGCTCGAAATACCACTGAATCTACCAGTTTGGTCTTAAGTTTGTTTGTTTTTTTGTTTTTTTAAAACCTTTAAAATCTAAAAATTCAAGTCACAGAGAAGTATCACAGTAGTGAGGTGCTAGTTTTAAATGTGATTTTGGATGTATACTTGCATACACTTACTAATTCCAACATGACGCTAAACCACAAGCAACAGAGCAATAAACATTTTGTGATGTAACACTTTGGAAGAAAAGTCTTCATAAACAAGTGAACTGTGAGGGAATACACTCCTCCTCCTCCCCCCCCAACATAAACAAACCTCCGCTGCCCTTAATTTTCATCAATTATCAGACCATACAAAAGCCTTGGCATTTCTACTGATCCGGAGTACTTGTGACTAACGTGGAATCTCACATGAGCTGGGAAAAACTGGTGATACTACAAGAGAGATTGGGCTCCTCAAAATGTTTTACCCCAATGAAAACTATGTGCCTAACCTTCCATTCAATTGCTCTAGAAATCCCATCTCTTGTTTTCTCTATCTTTTTTTTTTTTTTTTTTTTTAAGAAACTGACCAGACTAGGGGGAGAGCAACTGTCCTTCGCATCACCATGACAATGACACTTACTTGGGAGTACCTTTTAAAAACCAGCTTGGTCTTTTCATCTTTGTGTGCAACTATCTTACACCATTGCACAGGAGGTGAACAATCACTTTTCAACTTCACACAGTTATTGTCACTCAGCATTGCTGTAGAAAGAAAAAAAAAATGTTTTATCACAGCTTTTTCGGAACAGAAATCATTCAGAAGGCATCCAATGACTACTAACTTAATCTGTTCCCCAGAGATTTTACTTCTTGCTTATCCGATCAAAAATACTGAATCACTTCTGACTTCCTTATGATTAAGGATATACTCATTTCAGGTGCACTGCTAGGAGATTATTCTAAAAATATGCATCCTCAGTGTATGTAAGGTCCCTGAATCAAGAAGCCCAGCAGAGAGAACTCCCCTGAAAACCAGAGCCCACGTCACCAATCAGGGAGATTCACAGAATCACAGAAGGACCAAGGTTAGAAGGGACCTCTGGGGATCACCTAGTCCAACCCCCCTGCTCAAGCAGGGTCATCTACAGCACATTGCACACAATTGTGTCCAGGCTGGTTTTGAATATCTCCAGGGAAGGAGACTCCACAACCTCTCTGGGCAACCTGCTCCCTAATGTTAAACACACCTGCTGCTCATCATAGGTCTGAATCTGTTGACCTCCTCAGGAGCCCCAGAACACAGGCAGCAGAACTTCCGCAGCAGGGACCAAAGCCAGCATACAGGAAAATTGCCCCTTCTGTGCACGGCAGCAGCTCTCTGCCTTATCGATGCTGAGCCTCACAGGAGTGCAGAGCCCTGCCTCACACACAGACAAGTTCCTGATCATTACCTACCAAGCAATAATCTCATCACTTTGCCAGGAGACTGCTTCTCACCTCCCATGAGTTTCTACCAGCATGCTTCAATTCTGATTTTGGAAAGAAACATGCAGCCAGGCACACCAACTTTTCATAGGCTGTTGCCTAATTATCCTAAGATGGGAACAAACAAGCAAACACTATGCAAAGCCTACCTATGTGAGTTTTCTTTCTTTGCACTGAAAGGAGAAAGAATACAGGCAAGGATTTTTCTTGCCTTACCAACCTCCTGAAGCAGACCACCCTTAGATTAGACAACCGTGGAACAGTACAGATTGGCTGAAATCCTCCATTATGAAGGATCAGACTTTCTCATTCCCTCTGATATTCTCTTCTCACTTAAATAACCCTCTTCGCTCTCCACCGCACAGGCACATCCCTATTCTTCCACTCCCTTGCCGAGAACTGTCTCAAGGACTTTTAAAGAAACAGGACTAAGAGAAGGCTATTTTAGCTAATGACTATTTTCCCCATTCTCTCTCTCTCCCTCTCTTACCCCATCTCCTTTCATTTAACATGGAGATATTCCCCATGTGAACTAACCTGTATTGCCACTTTAAACCACTGTCTATTTGAGGTAACTACCAATGGATGTTCTTAATCACAAGGATGTAGAGCTGATGAGGCAGAAGGGTCCCCTCCAGTCATCAAATCCAACCTACTGAAACACAGAATACCTACATTCAGAAGATAACACAAAGTTTGACGCTCTTCACGCTGCCACACATCACTTCTCAGCAACAAATCTCAGATGCATAAAAGGTTAAATGCCAAAAACTGTCATGACACAGGGCAGAACAAGGAGAGATCAAGATTAACATCAGCATCTAAAGTTCTCTGAAGGGCAGACAACAGTTAAGTGATGCTTTCTGGAAGCATCTGCAAGTGGCCATAACCCACAAAACAGAGCAAGGCAAAAAAAGACTAATGTTTTTTGCCAGCAGAAAGCTCTTCCACCTACCTCAAACATAGTAATCCCATAATAACCAAGCTACATAAGAACTCAAAAATATCTAACTGTGTGTGTTAACTGCACAGATTCTCTGAGCTGTCACAGCCTTTTGTAGGGCTTTGTCACAAAATAATACTTCACCCTTAAATAATGGTTTTTTAGCAGTAGCTCTGAAAGTACTCTGCAGAGGTCAGTAGCATTAAGTTTGTCGTGGGACGGGATAAACTGAAACCTGAGGGGTAAGTGACTCTCCAAGTTTCCCCAGAATGCTAATGGTTAAATTGGAAACCAAATCCAGCTCCAAGTTCCTATACAATCTGCCAGGACACATGACAGCAGATAACAGTCAGACAGGACATAGTGATCCTATCCAGCACAACATCAAGCCTTTCAAGCTCATCATCTTCTCAGAGCAGTATCATGTCTTTACTGGCTGCACCTATACCATTGAATAAAAACAGCACCAAGTAGCTAAACTCGGCGTTGACCCCTCCTATTCATCTGCACTCCATATCCATTTTCCTCCCAACTAAGAATTGCAGCAAACCAATCAAATCCACACAGGATAAAGCCTAGTGTGCATCAGGAAAATCTGCTGCAGGGACCATACCCCATAGCCAGGACGGAGCACCAGGTTTAACTGTTCCACCTTGGGACCTCCAGCACTATCCCAACAGGACTTGCACGATCACATTATTCTCCAGGATAGGACACACATCCTTCCTATCATACTTTGCCGAAAGACCACTAGGCACTCCTCATCCTTACTGAAGGCCCACTGGGCCCACTGCCTTTGAACAAACATGCATTGGGTATCACACAGGGATCATGAGTGACCAGAGGTTGCCAGTACGTACAAGGAGCAGCCCCGATCGTGCAGGCTAGGCCCTGTAGTCGGTCACATGCTGCACATGAAAGTGTTGATTACAGCACGCTAGAGAGCTGTGGAAGGGAGTGTGCAGAAGATGTACCAAGTCCAGGGTTGCCCCAAGTACCACAAAGAACAGACACAGTCAGATCACCCTGGAGGAGACCAGCTCAGACCAGCCTATACGAGACGCACTCAACACTATTTGACAAAAGGGCAGGGGATCACTCCCTGATTTAGATGGCTTTACTACATAAGCATAATCACCGGATGTCACATATGCCTAAGATGCAGCATACAATAAAATAATTGTAGTTGCCAGTACACAGCGTCTCTGCATACAAAGCTGGGGAGAAGTGTAAATGGGACTTTTTCTTAAAAACAAAACAAGACCAAACCAGAAAATAAAAACAAGTTTCAGCAGTTTTCACTAGGGAACAATGCAGGTAATAATTATTCCTCGCGTAAATAAAATTGATCACAGTCTACAGGAACCTAGATCAGAAAGAATTCTGCATGAAAGAATCAGCATCAGACCAGGTATCAAAGGATCCATCTCAAGAGTGAAAGATAGATTCAGACAAAAGAAAAAAGCTATACAGAGAGAACGTTAGAAGGTCCAAGTGAGAAGGAACCTATGATATCACTTAATCAACTGCTGTGAAGAAACCACTGCAACCACTTACCAAGGGACATGGCGAGTTCTGGCCCTTGTAATGGTAAAATTCATGAGGAGATGTGCTCCAGATTAGGCAGACACTATATCCAGAAGTTTCAATCAAACCCATAAAGTTTTATGGCTTGAAGCATTTCACAGGGGCGGTTTCTGTTCCAAAATCACCGCCCCGGGGCAGGCAAGGTTCAGACCCACAGAGCAAGTGCTTGCACAGACAGTTATTGCGAGTTGGTAACTCTCTCTGTGCAGGAGCTTATTCAGGCAACCAAAGTGAACATCTGCACAGGGGCAGTTACCAGCACCCTGTAACTGCACAGGCTCTTACCTGAATCATGGGAGAAGCTGCCCCACGCAAACCATTGCTGAAAGCCCAGTAGGGCAAGAAGAACCTTTTGTTCTACAGTTGCACAGCATCTAGCACAACACAATCTCGGACTGTGCCTGAAGCTCCCTGGAGTTGGAAATACAAGTTAACTTTCTCTGTCCCAGTACTGCCAGAAGTACTAGAAACAGCCAGCCTTCATGGCTTATCATCAAGACAGTCCACTTAACAGCGTTGCTGCACAATAAAACCTTGTAAGTTCCTGTAAGAGGTTCATAAAGCTTGCAGTATAAAGTGTGCAGAACTGAAAACTGAAAGCCATATCTATATAAAGAAATTACTAGTCAAGAGCAATAGGCCTTGAACAGGCAGTGAAACAGAGGCAAAACTAATAAAAAAACCCCTGTTCATCTCATGCCCTCTCCTCTAAGTCACTTAAGAAACGTACCTTCAATAGTAGCAAACGATAGAACGAAAGCTACTTGGTTTCAAGTAACATTTATGTTTCAAAAAAAGAAAGGCAAAAGGCACAGAAGGAGTTTTCATACAGAAGAAACGTCAACAAAATAAAGCTCCTCTTAATCTAGATATTGTGCACATTATCAGCGGTGAATTCTGCATGGATTTCCTGCTCAAGATTTTTTGTTTGTTTACCCACACAAAGCTTTATGCAAGGAAGAGTTACATTGAGAGGAGAAAACTTCAGCTGATCAGGGATTGTTTCCTGGGACATATTTCAAAAAAAAAAAAAAAAAGATAAAAACTATGCAACTGCTACAACATTAACCTCTGTGATTACTTGGAAGAAATGTGCCTATGAAAAAAGATTATACATTTCATCTATCCTCATTAATATGTAATACGTCTCTTAAATCACTAATCTCAAAAGCCTTAATGAAGAGCAAGATTTGAATAAAAGGTTGTTAAGGTAAGCCGCAACACGACCAACAGTTTGATTTAGGATGATTTTTGTCTGTATTTGCGCTACTGAAACTCATAGAGATTAAAGAAGATACTGACTAACACTTAGAAAAAAACAACAGGGAAAACAGACAACCCTAGTTAACTGGTTTTTGGGGGGTTTTTTTGTTTGTTTGTTTTTTTAAAACCTCTCCTCTACTTAAGAGCCATCTGTTAAGCAGAGCTTTTCTACTGAAAAAGACACCTAAAAATAAAAAATTTAAAAAGGAACTAGCGATAAAGTTCAGCTTCATGAAAAACACTAATTCAGAAAGCATAACTGGCATTGAGGAAATGAGGTACACTCACAATGGATGAAAGTGCTCGTTAGGAATACAAGAGGTATTTTGTGAAAAAGTAAATAACCACTTTAAGCTAGTGGTTCAAAGCTTTAGAAGGATTCAAAAGCACTCCATTACTTTTTCCAGAGAAAACCAAGTCCGGAAAAAATATGCTATTCACCTAAACAAATATGTATTACTTTTTATAAAATTTTTTTGCATCCTACAATGCAAGCTCTGAAATTATTCAAAAATATCTAGAAGTGGCAAAATCAAAGCGGTATGAAGGGATTAAGTAAAGTAATTATATTACTTACTATTTTATATGCTTTACAGGCAATAGCAAGTAAGAAAGGTATGTCATAAAGCTCTAACTTTCCAGTAGAGCTGCACACCATACTTTTCAAGGAGTATTAATAAGTCCTTTCAGTGTTATTCTATCACAAAAGAATTTGCGTAACTAAATATGCTACTGTAATTCTTAAAACTGGAAAAAGCCAAACCCATGCAATTTTTACTTGACCCACAATACTAGCAAACTACAATGAGATTTTAGCAAAAGTACTAGTTACACAATTGCAATTAATGCCCTTGTCTTATTAAAAAAGTGATTAAGGATAGCCAGATCTTGAACACTTGTAGAGTATCTGCCTAGAATTATCCATCCACCAAAAGTACTCTCTCTCTCTCTCTCTCATCACTAGACTGAAAGCTTTTTTTGTATGTTAAAATGAAATTTCCTGTTTAAAGTTCTGCCTCACTCAGACCCTGACTCCCCATGTCCTTAAGTGGATAACTGTGCTTTCCACTGCCGCAAAAGCTCCTTGCTAAACAAATACATCATATCTAATTTCAATAAGGACATTAAGAAGCTGACAGGTATGTTCACTGTAAATTTGAAAACCAAAGGAAATTATCTGCCCTGAAAACAATCAAATTTCAAACAAATTCAAATTCCAGTGAAACACCAAAAATTTAGCTGTGACATGATGGATGCCTAACTTGAGGTTCTTGCTCAATTTTTACCTGAGGAATTCCAGATCTTCAGAAAACATACACGCAAAAAAATACAATTTCAAATTCTAGGCTGTAAAATGGTTACACTCGAAAAAAGCAATCAGGTACTAAAAGGCATTACCCTATCAGAAGATACCTGGAAGTTAGTCTCAAACCATAGAGCTTTTCCACTGGTTTTGTATGGACTTGCATCCTACGGCCTCCCTCCATATCCTCCCCAAAACCCTCAAAAATTTCCTCCCACATCCTCAAAACCTGCCTGACCGTCTCAGGGGCAAAACAGTCCTCCTGCAATATGTTTTGAGCAGGGGTACCACAGGCTCCTCCGACTGACTGAAGTTCTGGCACGAAATGGGCTACTTGCATGGGTTTCAGAGTCCGCTGGAGTGAGCTCTGAGTGGCCCAGGGCTCTTCCTGGTCTCCTCCCTACACAGGTCACCTCTGCAGCCCCTTGCTACTTAAACCCTCCTGTTTATTCCTAATGTTCTCTTCCTTTCACATCTCCTAAATCAGTCCTTCTGATACCTTCTGATCGCTCCTACACTTTCTAACTTCATCATCTCGTGACTGGAAAGAAAAGCTATCATGAAAGAAACTTCGCAAATCACCTCTGTCATATTTAAAAAAAAAAAAAAGTATAATCCCATTATACAGGGAGGACTCAGCAGTTGCAAGCATTGTACAGTCAAACTGCTACCATAAAACTGTGGTAGAGCAGAGGTATTTTTATTCATCCAAAAGACAGTCTTTGTTAAACACACAAGAGATTACATTTCCAAATTCTTTCTGCGTTACAAGTATTTGCTATTAAAAATCCAATCACCCTGGAAAAACATATGAGCATTCTCCCAGCAGCAGGTACTCAAGAAACTGCACCACAGTAAAGAATAGCTATCCTTTCCAATGACATCTGCCATAATGAATCCAGATTTTTAAGCCAAATTTTAAACATAAGTTTTACAGGCCAGGAAAGCCAACCGAAAAGCTGGCCACATGGTGAAACTGGATTTTACCTGGTAGTCGGCCAGATGTTAAAACTGCATTTTAAATGTATGCAATGAAAGTAACAAGCCTTTTATTTGAACTGCCCCATTTGCCCATAGTAACAAAATACTCGGGCGAAAGTGAGAAAAGAAAAGAAACAGGCAAGGTAAACGAAGGAACTGTGTCTGATTTGGAAGCTTCTTTCTGTAGCATACCTTTTCTTCTCAATAATCCCTTAAAACTAGAAGCATGAAAAGAATTCCAGAGATGTTAATATTAAATTTTAGGCACATTTACCAGGGACACGCCAAGGCATTATAAACTGTTGGGATTATAATCTGTAGCAACAGATTAACTGTTGGATATTTACCTTTAAATAATTCATTGACCATCATCCTACAGCTTCCTAACAGAAATAGGCACAAGAAGTGAAAAGTTACTCTCTAATCTGCAACAGCTCCTAAACTACTGACAGCTTCTCCTAAACTACTCACAGCTTCTCACTGGAGGAAAAAAATCTGGAACTAAAGATAGAAATTACAGACTGTTATCAACTATTTATTTTGCTGCAACTATAAAAACTCAACAGTAAAGTTGGTACTTTTGTGGTTAGACATTTGTTAAACATTCCTTGAACGTTATCTGCTGGGTACCTACCATTAATGAATGAAAAAAGGAAGTATCAGCATTTGACAGACACACCTGTTCTGATGAACAAGGGAGTCGGCTGTTTCAGCTAACATAATAAAGTCAATAGAAATAAGACATCCTTCATGGCAGAAAGAACTTTAGCCTATAATATGGTTATAAGCACCTACAACAGGAAATTGATTACATTATCGTATAACGCGTCTTACAAAAGGAATTTTTACTGCTAAGGCTTTTTAATCAGACAGTAAAAAGCAAAAACCAATGTAGTCTCTACAGTCTGCAATCCATTTGATCAAACACTGCCTCCTCAGAAAATACGAATGTAATCCTGAATCCTCACACGTGCAGACAGAATTAGCAAAAACTGGAATGAGTAGTAAATGAAACATTTAGAAGAATTAGCAGACATTCTCCAAGGCACTGACAGGATCACAGGTGAAAGTTATCTTGCCTGAAGTCATGAACACCAGTCAAAAGCATTAACAGCTTAGAGGCACCATCATTCTCTTTCATTGTCTTCCAATGCACTGCTTGAATTTTCTTCTAATTGTCTAATGCTCAATTCCTCTTTGCAACATCAGCCACCAACTAACTCATTAAATCTTTAATAACCTTAAATCAGTGCATCTGCCCAATTTTTTTTTCTTTAGGAAGGATATACATAGATAGGTGACAGCTTGCTTTTAGCCTTGGGAATCCAGATCCAACATACACACACACTCAAATAATTTGTTCCGGCTCAGATCTGGTTGAATTATCAACATAATCAGAGATATTCAGAGTGTAGTGCCATCACTTCCATTCAGCAGCATTCCCAGGAAGCGTCTTCATTTTTAATAGCTCCCTCTAATATAACGCTATAGGCAAAGAACTTTTAGGGGAGCTCTGAATGAAAGTTCAACATTTAAAACTGGGATCACCCACCTGATTTCACTCTTCTCTAGTCAAGCTTTTTAATGCCGCTATATATCTTTCAGGTGCTCTAACATGAGGAACAACGACAAACCATAATGAATAAATACACAAAAAGTTAACAGGATGCCCTTCAACAGTTAACAGGACAACTGATGTTTTGTGACAGAAGAAAACTGTATTTGGAATTTTTCTGACTCCTAAATGAGCCACAAAACGTCAACGCTCTAGCCATGTAGGAACAGGCAACTCAAAGCATTTCTGTTGTGACCAGTATGGTATTAGAAGATAGATTTATTTCTTGCAGAGGAAGCTTTTCTGCCCTGTTTTTACAGCAAATTCCAGTTTTTCCTTGTATATGTTTTTTGTAAAAGAAACAGCAGCCTGCCCACTCAGGATGTTCAGAGTCTGAGGTCAGCCACTCTTCTGATTATCTGCTGAAGCAGGCAAACATTAACGAAGAACAAACTGGAGTGTAACACCAGGCAGCACTCAGAAATCCCTCCTACTCTCATCTCACACACTCCTTTCTCCAGCACATCCGCCTCCCAGCATCTATACACCCCACACAAGTGGGAGCCCTGCTCTGCTCCAGTATTTTGATGAAGAGGAGGTGCAGCCACACGAGCCAGGAGGGGAAGAAGAGAGCACAGCGTATTAACACATCATCCACCACTAACTGTGTGAGCTCATCTACGCAAGTGCATGCACAAGGGAAGATGTCTCTGAGCCCCTGCAAAAGAAGCCAAAACAAATTTGGTCTTTCCCTTTATAAGAGAAGCTTGAAGAATAAATCACTCCTTAAAGAAAGGGCCAGAAAAGACAGTGCCTAGCATTAATCTTACTATACTAAGGAAACAAGCCAGCAGACTTGCACAGCCAAGATGTTTCATATTACATCTGAATTATGCAGCAGAATAGCACCGAATAACTGGTAATTATGGAACAACGTTAATGGTGCGGCAGCATTTTTACCACAGTATCATCTAACACTCCGAGAGATTAGGGCAAAAATCACACTTGAGCCTACACAACCAACAGATGCCACGCCAAAATCCTCCCATGAAGAAAAGGCTTCAAACGAACTTGTAACATAGAGAAGAACATAGCTGGAACCAATTTTAGTGCTTAACTTCTGAAGTCGAGAAAGACTTCAAGATTTAACAGGCTGCAGAGAGAGCTAGCAGGATGGGTGAACGGAGAGCCTGCTCTCAAGGAGACTAGAGCGCTCGACTTGTTTAGCTTGGCAAAACAGGTTGAGAGGTTGTCTTTAGACCCACCAAGCATGAAAACACCAAAGAGGAAAGCAAACAATTCAAACTAAAGCACAATGTTGGCACACAGAAAAACTGGCCATAAACGCATACTGACTACGAGCAAACGATTCCGAAGCAGCAAAGGAATAGCCTTCCCATAGGAGTAATGGAAAATAACTGCCTACACAAGTTTTAAGAAAGTTCTTAATAATTTATGAATGATCTTATGAAAGAGAGTTGCCTGCAACAACAGCAGAGACTGCTCTGTGATCCAAAAGTCCTGTCTGAATCACTGTTCTGTAGTTTTGAAGCGTTAGATGTATCCGCGGCAGATGCTTTAATTGGATACGTTTTAGTAAGTTTCATTCAGATTTGCTCATAATTTGAGACTTGAAATTTGAAACTCCATGGAAAATTTGAAGTATTGGCCGAGTTTTGTTCAGTAACTTGGCCTTTATCAAAACTGAAGATCTACCTAAATTTTCTCGTATCTTTTATTTAAGCACAATAACTCTTCCTCCGTATACCACAACTCTGCAGTAATCTCAGCCCATAACAACCCTTTCCACATCTGTCATTCATGCATGTAAAACAAAAGTAAATGATTTTTAGCCTGTTTTCCTTACCAAAAGGAACCCTCTGCTATGACACTGTATGTCCTCCTACTTCCCACCCCTAACTGTCTTTGGCTAATTTAATCAAATTCTACCGAAGGGAAGATGTTGAATCACAAGAAGTTTCAAGAAGTCAGCAGCTGCATAAAGCAAAGAGCAGGAGCGCTCACTCTTCCTCAGCTCTGCCTGGAGTGCTCAGCAGCCCAGAGGAAGCAGCCACCTCACCAAACAGCTTGCACGTGCTAACTCTTCAGGTGCGTTTTGACCTTTAAACGAAACCTCTGCACTTGCTGCGTCGTGCCCAACTCGCAGACCGGAGACGGCTAGGAAGACATCTCCAGGTTCTCTGGTGTGAAGGGATAAAAGGGAGCTAGTAATCTTACTGCAGCAAAATATAGATGAAATAACACGCGGTCTGCAGGAAAGCCAGACCCACATCCAAACTAGATACTGCATCTAAATGGTTTCAGCGGAGGACAGGTTTTTAAATATATATGTACTTCAGAAGCACAAAAGTGTTTTTCTTTATAAGTTGTCTTTGTAATAACATGCAATACATGTTTTTATCCATCCTTAGTCTCAGAATTGAGAGAAAACCACCCATTTACTGCAGGAAAGTTGTTGTTACCTCCCGTAATTTTATGAGTAATTCCCATACATTCCCATCACTAAAGAGAGCTGTAACACAAACATCCCTTCTCTACCCCTCCCCTTATATTTTCCTCTTATCTACTAAAACATAAAAGAAAACTACTAAGCACGGAAACTCTTTTTCCTAAGTAGCACTGAAGATGATAAAAATATTTTTGGCAGCAACAGCAGCAGTCACTCCTGTTTTTCATCCACATCGCTCCAGAGCCGGAAAAACAGCATTGCCCACAAGGAAAAACACCACCACCAAACTGTCACAAGCCACAGACAGGCAGAAGGCTACCTCAGGGCTTCGTTTCAGAAGAACCGCTGGGAGCAGCCGCAGCTACGTTCCCCTCACCCCGAAGAGGCCCGAGACGGAACTGACTCCCACGATAACGGCTCAAAACCCACAAGCACCATCTCACCGACCTCCCCAGCGCGCAGGGCGCACCGTACCGCCGAGGCTCCCGCCTCCCCAGACATACACACCAAAAAGCAACCACGGGTTTTTCTTGACGCCCCGTCAACACCCCCGTTTCCAACTCCAAAGCCGGAGCGGCGAGGGAGGAGACCAGGCTGCTGAGCAAAGCCGCGCCGCGGCGCTACCTCAGCGCCCAGGGCCACCCGGGAGCCGGCCAGCCCCCGGCCCAGGCCCGGCAGCGGCTCGCAGGGCCTCCCCGCACCTGCCCCGGGCCGTCTCCGCGGCGAGACCCCCCCCCTACCCCGCTCCCCTTCGCCGGGCCCCGCGGCCGCGACCGGCCACGCCGCGGGCAGAGCCCCCCCCTCCCCGGGCCGCGTCGCTTCGCCTCAGGGCGCCGCCGCACGCGCCCCCCCCACCCAAAAAAAACCCTTTTTCTCCAAAAATAAAAGCCTCTCCCCCCCCCCCCCACCAAAACGTTCCCGCAGCGGGCTTCACCCGCGCCGCCTACCTGCGCTGGGCTGGGCCCGGGCGCGTCGCCTCCGCATCGGGGCGGGCGGGCGGCGCAGCCCCGCCGCAGGTAACGGCTCCGCGGGGGGCGGCGGCGGCGGCGGCGGCACGTGGCGGGGCGCAGCCAATGGCGGCGAGCGCGCGCGCGCGGCTCCGTTCCGCTCCGCACCGCGGCGGGAGGGGGAGGAGGGCGCGTTGCGGGGCCTGCGCTCTGAGGCGAGTCCGCCGCGGCGCCGGCGGCTGCGGGCCCCGGCAGGGCAAGGCTACGCCGAGCCTTTCGGGGTGGGGGGGGGGGGGTGTTGGCGGAGCCCCCTCCCTTCCCTTCTCCCAGCCCCTTCCGGCCGCGGAAGGCTGAGGCGGCCGCAGCGCCCCGGCCCTGAGGGCAGCCCGCGGCGCGGCGCCGCCGGGCAACGGTCGCAACGGCCCCTCGCCTCAGGTGCCGCGGCGCCCGTTCCCCTCCCCCCTCCCCCAAATAACCACGTTCAGACTTTTTCCCCCCTCAAGAACACGTTTAATGTTTTTTCCAAACATTTTCAGACTTTTTTTTTTTCCCTCAAGAACGCGTTTAATTTTTTCCCCCCAAATAAACATTTTCAGACTCTTTCCTCAAGAACGCGTTTAATTTTCTCCCCAAATAAACATTTTCAGACTCTTTCCTCAAGAACGCGTTTAATTTTTTCCCCCCCAAATAAACATTTTCAGACTCTTTCCTCAAGAACCCGTTTAATTTTTCCCCCCCAAATAAACATTTTCAGACTTTTTTCTCAAGAACGCTTTTTTTTTCCCCCACAGCTTTCCCCCCCTCCCCCCAATCAGGTTTCTCTCCATGCTGGTATTTCCCGTGGCAGGGAGATGCCCCTTTGCAGCCCCGTTGCCCTTCTTCCCCTTCCCTCGGTCCAGCTGGCCAGCAGAGGACAGTCACGCACAGGCCTGGCTTATCCTGCCTTCTTTCCTTTCTGTTTTCCTGCTTCCTACACAATAATTTGGGTCCCATCTTTTGAAAAATGTTGACTCACGACCCAAAGGGATTATGAGATCTGGCTCAAAGTTATGAAATTTTGATTGCTCGTATTTTGCTTTATAATTCAGTATATTGCGTAACATGCTTGCTGAAGCTTTTCAGGCCTCCAGCTATGAGTTAGGACTTTTTTTTTTTTTCTTCAGATGAGAGCCATGCGATGCTACTCCAACACCAGTAAAACACCCCTCCTCGGATTTGGTGACACACTGGACTTGTGTAAACGACTGCAGGGAGCAGAAACTTGACCTCGTGGCCGAATCTGAATTACAGCAGGAGTACGAGTAACGAACTCGAACCATAAAAAAAATGAACAAAAAGAACATGGGAGCAGAAGTAGAAAGCCTGCGCGCCAGCTGCCAGAGAAAGCTGATTAAGCACGAAAACGTTAAGTCGTTACAGATTGTGCTAGGTAAGCTTTTTTTTTTTTTTTGATGCATTGCCTATGCCTGTGCTATCTAAAATTACACTCTAGCCTAGCTGATTGCTCTAAAACGGGAGCAATAATCCAGACATAGGCAGCCACTAATTTATGCGCACCAGTATTACAACAACGCAGAATACATTGCAGGAACCATATCAGACGAGCTGAGAACATTCTTGCCCTTGGACAAAGTGAAAACGTGGATCTGTTCAAAGGTACAGGTGACCTATACCGCATAGACCTAACCTTTTCAACGTACTCCCTGAAAGGCTCTTAGAGCAATGCCGACGCTGACTCTAGCACACAAAGCAGATCCGGGTATTTCTAACCTGGTGAAAGCCAGTGGGTAACTCACGTTCTTGCTGGGTTATTGGGAAGAATCCAAGGAGAAACAGCATCAATGAGGCTGGGTGGAGACCAGCAACAGCCTGGGGGCGGGGAAATGTTTTCTGATGTTTGAGTGGGTGCCTGATAAAAGTGGTGGTGCCGCGTCACGCAAAACTGAAGGAGATTTGGTAGAGGTCTGCATAGTTTTGCTACAGGAATAACTTCCTCACAAGCAAGTTTGAAAATGACCACAGTTTGCTGACACGCATGTGGGTGCCCTTACTCCAAGTTATTGATCAGCTCATGTCCTGCAGCAGGACGACTTAGATTCTTTTGATTTTGAACTTAATGGAAACACAGATTTACTTTTTAATCTGTATGTTGGTCTCTTTACAGTTCTTGCTAGACTACGTCTCTTAGTCTCTACAACGGATGATGTATCCCTCGGTGTCCTGTTGGCTGTTTAATTTAATGTTTTCGTTTATAGTCAGGGCCCCCTAGATCCTTGACCTCTTCACTTTTTGTACAGTTCACAGGAAAATATGTAAAGTCAGAAAAAATATTTCCTTCTCCATTTGTCAGTTGTTGGCTTAATGTAATCAGAACAGAGGACAGAAGGACTATTTAGGACTGGCTTTTAATTCTAGCTCTCCATCACTGCAAGCAGCCATTCATTCCTTTGTGCTTAGAGATGCAAGCTAGAAGATGCAAATGAAGACTCTGACTTCACAACCATGCCCGCACCATTATGTCCCAGGGCCTGCTACATCAGGCTGCGGCAGCAAAACAACCAGGCTTTGCGAGCAGCACTGAAGAAAAGCAACTGAAACAAAGAAGCGTTACATTCTTCATTTCTCATGAAAATGCAAGGGTGTTGCAAAGAAATAGCTTCTTGGTGGATCAGAAATAAACCTGAATAAATCTGAGAAGAAAACACCATTTTAAGAGAAAAAGGCATATCTGGAAAAAAAAGAGAAAACTAGCAGAAAGCATGTCAGAACATGTTGTTCACTTCCACTGGAGTAAAAACGTGCTGTGAATAGATTCCAGGCAGTTTTCAGCTACTCCCACAGTTGCTGCTGAATGTATGTCACAACAGCGGCTTTGACAATGGGGTTGTAATGTATCATGACAGTAAATATATTTGAATTTGGGAGCAGGCTGAGGTGTGGATTCAAACCGCTAGGCAATGGCTTGAAGAATAGATGGGGAGAGAGACGGACAGAATCTCACTACGTGTTATAACAGGATAGTTCCTATCTTCTCACAAACCAAGATTTGTGGTTAAAGACTTAGTGACTCTCAGGGATATTTAGATGCCCAAACATGTAGTTAGGCATAAAAAGGGATTTTAAAGGCATCTGGGCACTTCTTCAACACTGAATTAATAGGAGTTAGCCTCTGCCACTGGCAGTCCTGGCACAGTCCTATAACCCTGTGATCCCACCAGCTGCCAGTGCCGACACCCACGCTCCCCCGGTGCTGCCCCACAGACGGGGGCCACCATCACCCAAGGTCTGAGTCCAGTCGCTGACCGCAAATGCACTTGCTCATGTCTCTCTGGTTGCTGGCACCCAGACCTGACTATGCTTACACATGGGCTAGAGCAGGAGGTTACATGGCAAGGCAGTTAAGAAAGGATTTAATATGAAGATAGGGTAGACTGTGGTGCTCAGGCGCAGGGCTCGGCTGGACAAGCATCCTGACCGACACTGCTTACATGTGACCAACCCTTTTTATACCGCTCTTCTCTATTCCCCTCTTTGTTCCTTAGCAAATTTTGCATAGTCCCACAGGCCCCTCCCCGTATAAAAATCCTCATGTTCCTCGTTTCCTTCCTACAAAGCCCGAGCTGCTCATGCCTGCCAAAATAACTGAAGGATTGGCTCCTTGTCGTTGCCTTCCTTCTCGCTTGCCTGCCAGGGTTTGTATCTGTGGGTGCCGTGTTTATTGCTTCCCCCTTTGCTTATTGTCCCCTTTGCACTGATAACCTTAATCAGTCCTTGTACTGATAACCTTAATAACGCAGGTGCTCTTGCATTCCACAAATCCTTACGTATGTGTAGACCCACTTGCATGAACAGCATGTAAAACCATGGCCTGTCTGCGTTCCTGCAACCTGAGACAGGAGCTCAAGACATCTCAGTGGGAAGATGGCATTAGCCTCGGCATTTAAAAGTGAATAGGAAAAGTAAACAATGAAATTTGTTATCTGTTATATTGTTGAGATGTAATACCAGGTACGAAATACAAAGACAGAACGAGCCACGCCGGTGAATGAGCGGTGCTATATGTTAAAGAAAGCTTAGAGTGTTTTTCAGTTCCCAGTTAACTGTGTCAATAATAAGATAGAGTCTCAGGGGATTAAAGTACCAGGAATAAATAGAAAAAATACAGTACTGGGACTGCACTGCCAGTCAACTAACAAGGGTAGTAGCAGTTCCGGTGGGAGGAAGATCAGAGATTCTGCAGGGCAGGAAGGCTCTAACAACTCGAATGTGGACCAAAAGAGGAAAAGCAATCCTCGGCTTGGTCCTGAGCAGGGTCATTCTATTATTCACAGAGAACCACTCTGTAACAGTAACCATAATATCCTTGGATTCAACATCCTTGTAAAATCACCAAGAGAAAATCAGCACTATTCTGCTCTCTTTTATAAGAAAGAGGAGTAATATAAAACAAATGTTTCATTAAAAAGGGTCCAAAAAGGAACGTCTGAAAGAGTTCAGTCTTCATAGGTGGCATGGAGACTATTTACAGGCTGTTCTGGAGGCAGAGCAAGTGCATACTGCCTATCGGTCAAGACCTCAGAATTTCTAAAAGGAAGGCAGTGTGTGTAAAAAGCATGGTAAGTGAGATTTGTAGATGGAGAAGGCATCCTTCAACAAGTAGAAGTTGTATCCAAATTAGAAAAATAGGAAAGGACTATAAACTCTGATGGGTTAAATACTCCCATAATATAAAGCTTAATAAAGCAGCCAGAAAAGGAGGTCAAGAAACAACTTGCAAAAGACATAAAAACTAATAATAAATCCTGTGAACACATCAGGAGCAGGAAGCCTGCCAGAGAGTTTGACTGCTCTGTCAGGCAAGTAGGTTGTTAAGATGCAGAAGGAACATCTGGAGAAAATACAGCCATAGAAGAAAAACTAAATGAATTTTTGCATTTGTGAATGGCATGGAAGAGCTGGGTGAATTCCAATACTGGAACACTTCTCTAAGGGGGATGACGGGGAAGACTGGTCTCATGTTAAAGGGCGAGAAGAAAAGATTAGAGAACACGTTAACAGAATGAGGAGTAACAACTTGCCAAGGCCAGACGGTGAAACTCAACCAAGAGCTTTCAAGCAGCTCAAGGACGAAGTAGCTCAAGTACTAACTGCTGTCTGCAGCTTCTCACTTAAAACTATCTGAGCATGAGAGGACTGGAAAGTTGCTCATGTGACACCAGTCTTTTGAAAGGATTTCAGAGAAGGTTTTGGAAACTGTAGATCAGGAAGCCGACATCCTTACTAGACAAGTAGAAACAACGCTAAAGAACAGAAGAGAATTAGTGGTCACTGTGTGGACAGGGAAAGTTCAGTTAGTACTGTTTTCCAAAAGCGCTCAACAGGATTCCTCAGCAAAGGAACTAACGAAAATAGGCTGTTATGGGTTATGAAAAAGGGTCTTACATGGACAAATAACTAATTAAAAGGAGAAAGAGAATACGAATAAATCATTGGTTTTAACAGTGAAATCCCACAAGGATCTGTGATCTGGTCCATGCTGTTCAACATGGTCATAGAAAAAGAAGTAAACAGTGTGGTAACAAAATATGCTGATGATAATAAGCTGTTCAGGCCAGGACAATTTGTGAAGAGCTGTGAAAGACTTTATGTTACGAATGGACTCAGTGACAAAATGGCAGGTGAAAATCAAATTAGATAAAAATAAAATGATAGCATATGAGAAAAAAACAATCCTCCCTTTACATATATAGTGATGAACTTGGAATTGACTTTTACTACTAAGGAAAAAGATCTTGGGGTCACGAGAGAAGATCCTGTGAAAACATCAGCTCAGGGCTCAGCAGTGCTCAAAATGCAAATTGAGAACTAGTAGGAAAATTATTAGAAATTATTAGGAGAGAAAGAGAGACAAAAACAGAAAGCATAATTATATCACTGTGTAAATCCATGATGTACCTAAATCTTGAATTCCCTGTGCACTTCTAGTATCCCCATCTCAGAAATAATGTGGTAGAACGGGAAAAGGTTCAAACAATTTTATAGACTGATGAGAAGTAGAGGAGGGCTTCAAGATGGGGCATGGCTAACTAGATTGGGCCTCTTCAGCCTATTATCTCTTTTAAGATAATTGAGGGGGAAATATAACGGCAATCTATAAAATCTTCAGTGGTCCAAATAGGCGCTAGGATTCAAGATTGTTCACTGACTTACCAGATACTAGAACTGAGATACATCAAATGAAAGTAGGACATGGAAGGATCAAAACAAACTAAAGGAGATAATGCTTCCTACAACCTATAGGCTATAAGCTGCAGCCTATAGGCTATAGGAAGTCTTTGTTTCACGATATTGTGGATACCAAAAATTTCCATGGGTTCAAAAATCAGCAAATACTCTCACTCTAGCTCAGCAAGTCCCTGACTTGCAAGTTGCCAGAGCTGGGAAGGTACTCTGAGGAAATACAGAACGTGTTTGCCCTGTTCTTATACTTCTCCTCTTCATATACTATCAGCTGCTGTCAGAAACTGCTGGGCTAGACAGAGCTTTCATCTGACCTGTTAGTGGTTTTTACGTTCTTATGATTATTTTAGCATAGTCAACGTGATAATATTACCTCCCAATCCCAGATTACCCAGCTGTTACGGTCTCCGTGAACCCTTTTAGCTCATCAAATAACTGTATAAGAGTTTCTGCACCTCGTTTTGATTCCTTCACCGTTGCTGGTACCTTAGTATCGTTTTCAGATGGGCATGCATTTCTGGCACTGTCCACTGTTTTGAAAAAATATCTTCCCAGAAGTATTAAACTAATGCCTGTAGATGTACTGCCTTGTTCATTTTCAGGGGAATTCAAGTGGTCAATATAATTCTAAATAAGGTCTGTATGGAAGGGGTAGTGTTTTATGTAGTGTGCTGTTCTAGAGGGAAAAAAACCCCATTGTATTGCCAGGAAGTCAGTGGTCAAAACGGGTGGATATACAGTAGTCTGCTATTCTTCCAACATCCTTTTTAGCATTGTGTTCTGAAGGGAAACAGTTCCAACAGAAATATTCATACTTCCCATCTCAACTTATGCAAACAGTCTTAGGGCTCATGTAGTAAAGAAGGATTAATACAAATATGTCATTTAAAATGATGAAAGACCAGATGATACAATCTGTTTATATCCTTTTCTATTTCTCTGTTTCCTAGAAGAAAATATTTTCATGCAGTTTGCATCATTTTAAAGCAGTCTATAAATAATTGTACAAAAGCTAAAGAGCAGAGAGCAATGTCTGTATTAATAATGCATTTACAGAAAAAAAAAAAGTATGAATGCACTCCTAAATGCTCAATTAAGCAAATGCATAATGCCACAAAACATTACTAATAGAAAGCAAGTATAATCTTAGATCATTTCATGAGATTATAGCTGTCTAAGAAAGTTTTTGAAGGGTACATGGAGGAAAGCAGTCTGAGAGGAGAAAAGCATCCAGCCTGGCTGCCTGGTAGCAGCCAGCTGCCACAAACACCCGGTAAGGAAGTTCGCAACCAGCTCTTTCTCCGCAGCTTGGCTAGCCAGAGGGCATACCCTGGCCGTGCTGTCATCTGTGGACTACCACTCTAGGGAATATTGAATTATATCACATCATCCTGAGCCAGAAGTAAGACCTTTCTGGCTTCTTTCTTCCTCTTTTTTCTCCCCTGCCCCAAACTTTCATAGAAACTTCCCACATGATGGCACATTAAAATGTAAACCACATTCGCAAGCAAAAGGAGCTAGTCTGTAATTTCTATAGCTAACTTTCTTTTGAAGCTATGTAAGTTTTACCTTTTATTTTTGACTATAGCATTACTAATTACTATGCATCTCCTTTAATAAATATCTCTAAAACCTGATAAAAATCACTGATACAATTGTTCTTTTTTCATGAATTTTGTTTACACAGACTAATAGAATTCTTCATAGTGAAATGTAAGCACTTGTCTCCTCTTGGCTTAAATTCCGTTCCTGTGTTTTTGATAAGCATGTTTACTTATCATATCTGCTCTAACCTTTAGTGTTTTTCTAAGGAGGAGCACAACACACTGTGGTCCACACTACTACCCCATTCTTTATTGGTTAAGCAAACTTTTAGATCACCTTCAGATGATTACTTTATAGATAAGCTACCCTGTGCATATATTTAAATGAGATATATTGGGATCCTAGGAAAAGTCAAACTGGAAGGGACCTCAGGAGGTCTGTCCTGCTCAAAGCAGGGTCAGCTATGAGGTTGCTCAGGGCTTGAAAACCTCTGAGGATGGCGTCTGGCCAAGCTGCTCCACTGCTTGACTGTTATCATGGTGAGAAAGTTTTTTCTTGCATCTAGCCTGAATCTCTCTTGTATCAACTGATGCCCGGTATCTCATGTGCTCCCACCATGCACCACTGTAAAGAGCCTGGCTCTGTCTTCTTGATGACGTCCCCATAGGTACTGGGGGGTGCTCTTAGGTCCTCCCCAAAGCTGTCCTGTGTCCAGGCTGACCAAGCTCAATTCCCTCAGCCTCTCCTCATGGGACATGTGCTGCAGCCCCAACCATCTCGGTAGCCCTCTGCTGAAGTCTAAATGCTGAGCAGAGGGGTATGATCACTGCACTTACTGGCTGTGATCCTGGTAATGCAGCCCAGGTGCTTTCTGGCCTTCTTTGCTGCCAGGGCACGCTGCTGGCTCATGTGCAGCCTGCTGTCTACCAAGACCCCAGATCCTTTTCAGCGCAACTGCTTCCCAACCAGTCAGTCCCCAGCTTGTATCATTGCCAGGGGTTCTTCCTGCCCAGATGCAGGACTTCTCAGTTGTCCTTGTTGCATTTCTGAAGGTTTCTGTTGGCCCATTCCTCCAGCCTGTGTAGGTCCTTCTGAAGGCAGCTCAGCCCTGAAGTACGTGGACTGGTCCTCCCAGTTTGGTGTCCTCTGCAAATCTGATGAAAGTGCACTCTGTTGCCTCTTCCAGCTCATGGATACAGATGTGGAACAGGGCAGATCCTAGGATAGGCCCCTGCAGTACTCAACTTGCTATCAGCTTCCAAGTAGAGTACAACTCATTAAACCCTACCCTATGAGCACAATCATCCAACCAGTTTCTTACTCACCTGGTTGTCCAGCTGTCCAGACCATAACATTCTGAGTTGGATAGCGAATACTGTGGAGATAGTGCTGAAAGCCTTGCTGAAGTCAAGGTAAATGCCATCCACTGCTCTCCCCTCATCACAAATCCAGTCATTTTGTCATAGAAGGAGATCAGGTTGGTCAGGCATGATTTACCCTTGATAAATCTGCACTGACTCTTCCCAGTCACCTTCTCCTTCCTGTACTCCGAAACAAGTTTCAGGAGGACAGCCTCCATGATTTTCCCAGGGTCTAAAGTGGGACTGTCCAGCCCGTTTTTCTCTAGGTTCATCTTTTGGCCTTTTTTGAGAATGAGTGTGGCATTTGCCTTTGTCCAGTTCTCAGGGTCCTCCACTGATCTCCATGACCTTTCAAAGATGAAAAAGAGCGGCCTTGTCAGGTGCCATGGACTTGTGTGCCTCAAGTTCTCTCACTTAACCCTCATCCACTGCTGGGTAAGTTACCCTGCACATATATTTAAATGAGAATCACAGAATCACAGAATCACAGAATCGTTTAGGTTGGAAGGGACCTCTGGAGATCATCTAGTCCAACCTCCCTGCTCAAGCAGGGTCACCTAGAGCATATTGCCCAGGATCACATCCAGACGGGTTTTGAATATCTCCAGCGAAGGAGACTCCACCACCTCTCTGGGCAACCTGTTCCAATGCTCTGTCACCCTCACAGGGAAGAAGTTTTTCCTCAGGTTCAGATGGAACTTCCTGTGGTTCAGTTTCTGCCCATTGCCTCTTGTCCTGTTGCTGGGCACCACGGAGAAGAGGCTGGCCTCATCCTCTTGACACTCCCCCTTCAGATACTTGTACACATTTATGAGCTCACCTCTCAATCTTCTCTTCTCCAGGCTGAACAGGCCCAGCTCTTGCAGTCTTTCTTCCTAGGAGAGGTGCTCCAGCCCTCTAATCCTCTTGGTAGCCCTCCGCTGGACTCTCTCCAGGAGTGCCATGTCTCTCTTGTACTGGGGAGCCCAGAACTGGACACAGTACTCCAGGGGAGGCCTCACCAGGGCTGAGGAGAGGGGCAGGATCACCTCCCTCCACCTGCTGGCAACACTCTACCTAATGCACCCCAGGAGACCATTGGCCTTCTTGGCCACAAGGGCACACTGCTGCCTCATGCTTAACTTTTGTTGTCCACCAGCACTCCCAGGTCCTTCTCGGCAGAGCTGCTCTCCAGCAGGTCAACCCCCAGCCTGTACTGCTGCATGGGATTATTCCTGCCTAGGTGCAGGACCTTGCACTTGCCTTTGTGGAACTTCAGGAGGTTCCTCTCCGCCCAGCTCTCCAGCCTCTCCAGGTCCCTCTGAACAGTAGCACAGCCTTCTGGTGTGTCACCCACTCCCCCCAGTTTAGTATCATCAGCAAACTTGCTGAGGGTCCACTCTGTCCTTTCCTCCAGGTCATTGATGAATATATTGAACAAGACTGGGCCCAGGACTGACCCCTGGGGGACACCGCTAGCCACAGGCCTCCAACTTGACTCTGCGCCATTCACCACAACCCTCTGAGCTCGGCCATCCAGCCAGTTCTCAATCCACCTCACCGTCCACTCATCCAGCCCACACTTCCTGAGTTTACCTACGAGGATGTGATGGGAGACAGTGTCAAAAGCCTTGCTGAAGTCCAGGTAGACAACATCCACTGCTCTGCCCTCATCTACCCAGCCAGTCATTCCGTCATAGAAGGCTATCAGATTGGTCAAGCATGATTTCCCTTTGGTGAATCCATGCTGACTACTCCTGATCACCTTCTTGTCCTCCACATGCTTAGTGATGACCTTCAGGAGGAGCTGTTCCATCACCTTTCCAGGGATGGAGGTGAGGCTGACAGGCCTGTAGTTTCCTGGCTCCTCCTTCTTGCCCTTTTTGAAGACTGGCGTGACATTGGCTTTCTTCCAGTCCTCAGGCACCTCTCCTGATCTCCAGGACCTTTCAAAGATGATGGAGAGTGGCCTAGCGATAACGTCCGCCAGCTCCCTCAGCACTCGTGGGTGCATCCCATCGGGGCCCATGGATTTGTGGATGTCAAGTTTGGACAAAAGATCTCTAACCTGATCCTCCTCCACCAAGGGAGAGTCTTCCTTTCTCCAGCCCTCCTCTCTTGTCTCCAAGGTCTGGAATTCCTCAGGACTGGCCTTAGCAGTGAAGACTGAAACAAAGGTAGCATTCAGCAACTCTGCCTTCTCCGTATCCTTTGTCACCAGGGCACCCGCCCCATTCAGCAGCGGGCCCACGTTTTCCCTAGTCTTCCTTTTGCTATTGATGTATTTGAAGAAGGCCTTCTTGTTGTCCTTAACGTCTCTTGCCAGATTTAATTCCAAATGGGCCTTAGCCTTCCTTGTCGCATCCCTGCACGCTCTGACAACGTCCCTGTATTCCTCCCAAGTGGCCTGTCCCCTTTTCCACATTCTGTACACTTCCTTCTTCTGCTGGAGTTTGGCCAGGAGTTCCTTGCTCATCCAGGCAGGTCTCCTGCCCGCTTTGCTCGACTTCTTCCTCAGAGGGATGCACTGATCTTGAGCCTGGAGGAAGTGATACTTGAATATTAACCAGCTTTCTTGGACCCCTCTTCCTTCCAGGGCCCTACCCCATGAGATTCCCCTAAGTAGGTCCCTGAAGAGGCCAAAGTCAGCTCTCCTCAAGTCCAGCGTTGCAGTCCTACTCATTGCCCTGCTCCCTCCTCGCAGGATCCTGAACTCCACCATCTCATGGTCACTGCAGCCAAGGCTGCCCCCAACCTTCACATCTCCAACTAGACCTTCTTTGTTCGTTAGTACAAGGTCTAGCATTGCAGCTCTCCTCATTGGTGTCTCCACCACCTGAGTCAAGAAATTATCATCAATGCTCTGCAGGAACCTCTTTGACTGTTTGTGCCTAGCTGTGCTGTCTTGCCAACAGATGTCAGGGTGGTTGAAGTCTCCCATGAGAACCAGGGCCTGTGATCGTGAGGCTACTTCCAGCTGTCTGTAGAAGGCCTCATTGACTTCCTCTTCCTGATCAGGTGGCCTGTAGTAGACCCCCACAACAGTGTCACCCATGTTACCCTGCCCTTTAATCCTTACCCATAGGCTCTCAACTTGCTCTTCATCCACCCCGAGGCAGAGCTCCATACATTCTAGCTGCTCCCTCACATAAAGAGCAACTCCACCACCTCGCCTTCCTGGCCTGTCTTTCCTAAAAAGCACATAGCCATCCATGACAGCATCCCAGTCATGTGAACTATCCCACCATGTCTCTGTCACTGCAATGAGATCATGGCCCTGCGACCGCACACACATCTCTAACTCTTCCTGCTTATTCCCCATGCTGCGTGCATTGGTATACAGGCATTTCAGAGAGCCAGTCAAGCACGCAGGCTTCTCAGGAGAGGTGCAAGAGGATCCTCCATAGCCATGTCCCATGCTGACTCCCCTGGTTGTATGTACCCGCTGGAGGCATCCTGACTTGAGCGGAGAAATGTTAGTATTTTACAGCTAAAAGTCATGGCAAATCTGATGTTCTTTCATACGCATGCTCATACACACACACAACACTGCCAATTCTGGGTGCCGACTTATCAAAGCAGAACTAAAGTCTACACTGATTTAGCCTACCTTGAACTGATAAAAAAGCACCATATTGTTGAGAAGACTACGACAAGGAAATGTTGTAATCTTCACAGCAGCTTTGCCTGAGGTATACCAGAAGTGCAAAGAATAAAATACAGTGAAAAGGCAGGGGTTAGCAAGGTTGTGACTGGAAGAATACTCCTGTCTCTCCTCTTCACTCTCCAAGAGCACCAACAAACTTCCTTCTGCATTACCTAGGCTTAAATTCAGGACCAACTAGAGAGCTATGGGAAAAAACATGCTTAAGGCGAGCAGCAGAATGACAACCCGTTATAAGTAAGGCTCATCTGCAGCAGCGAGAGTGAGCGGATGAAAGAGAGAACTGTAATAAGAATAGAGCTACGAGGCAGAAATTACAGGTTAGGTTGATGTAAAGGTAGAAGATGTAAAGATGTTGTATAAGGGTAAACTGCTTGTTAGCTCATGCCCTGCTCTGCTCTGGTCCTGAAAGGGATTCTCTGCAGCAGTGGTAGTATCTGGGAAATGCAGCAGACATCGAAACTGCTCATCACTTTCTTGTGTGCGTTCTCAGCAACGGTTTTACCTAATGTAGGTTAGCTCTGTCATCTTGGGCAGCGAGACTACAGCTGCTGAACTACATTCCCATCTATAGGGCATGGCTCAGCTACATTGAGGCTAAAGTTGAAAACTTGGCTTTGGAAGGAAGGGAACGTTAGTTTACAGGAAACATTGAATGATGTGCCTTGACCTGAGCAACCAACCAAACGTGGCTACGCATTTCTGTTCTTGTTGCAATGTATTCTGTTTTCTATAGTTTTTATGAGTCCAGAGGAGCAATGAGGAGGAGGAAAGTTGCCTGAAAAACACAGGAGTAACTACCAGAACTCAGCAAGGCGTTTCACAGCTGAAGAAAGCATGAAGAGTGTATTTTGACAGTGTGCCATAGCCAGACAGTGTCCTGCTTCATGTTACTTTGTGAATAAATAGTGCATGGCAGTGTCATGAGTTTATACAGAGTTTTCAGAATCTGCTGAGGATCTATCTCATAAGGTTTTCTTTTTACTTCTCTGAACTGTATAGCAAATTAAAAAAGCAGGCTATCCACAACACACGTGGATTTTTTGTGCCATAATAGGATATAGAGTAAGACAATACAATTAAAATCCCTGAAAAGGAGCAGGCAAGATGGAGACTCTGCAAGGGACAGGCCAGGGCTGAAGTAGTCAAACAATCCCTTTTTCATACTGTGGAGCTATCATACTGCTTGCTGATGCCAGAAGGGGGAAAGGTGCAAACTCTTGGAGGAAGGGATTATCCACACAGTATTATGCAGTTCTGACAAGACTCACATCCTCGGCCTGCAGATCCCACAGTTGATCTCCCCTCTCCTAAAATGAGGTTTTTTTCTCATAAACTTGCCCTGGCAACCCTCCCACTCCATGTCTGTGTTCTTGTGCCCCTATATGAAGTCCCGCAGGACAACCTGATCCTTGGCCTTGGGACCTGCCAAGCACAAGGTCTCTGGATCTCTGGCTGCTGGCATGTGGTCAAATGTACCCAATACCTGACCCCTCTTCACCACAGGACCTTCTGAACAGATCCAGAGCATCTTCTTTTTTTCTTTCCCCCCATTGTCAGGATCAGGTCTTCTTTCAAGGAGTACTTGTCAAAAACAGGCCAAATTCACTGCTATATCAGATACGTGGATTCAAGAGCTCATGAGAAAAGTGCTTCCTACCGCTATTTCTCTGTAGATCTGTGTAAATATTACAGCAAGGGCCAGCAAAGGATAGTGCACGCCCAAGTAATGCCCTAATAACACAGAGTATAGCTGTAGGGGTATGAATTCAGACCAGAGAGGTCCCCTGCTTTGGATGTTTGTCTCATCTGCCAGCCTCTTCACTGCAGTAAGACCACCAACGCTTCCTGCATAAAGCTGTGGAAAATGTCTTACCTTGACAGGGGAGATACAGCTGCTCTTCCTAGAAATATACAGATGTTGAATCATGCTTGCTTGCTAATATCACTGAAGTCGTGCCAGAGAACAAAAGAGAAGTCTGGGCCAAGATAAATCAACTCTGAAAACAGAGAAGGGCATTATTTGCCAGCTAGGTTTGTGAGCCAACGCAAAACCAAGTGCTCTGAGCCAACGCATGCCTTTTCTGCTCTTCCAGCTGCCGCCAAGTGACATTTCAGGTTGAGAAACAGAAATAAAGTGATTTTGGCATTAGAATAGATTTATAGAATTCTTCCTGCGAAAGTATGTAACCTGAAAACCTAGTTGCACTATTGCTTGGGGGTATCTTTGGGCCCTCTCCACACTTTGGATGCTCAATGTATTGTGACATGTCTTTATTTTGACGTAGATTTGTGTTGTCTGTCTATCTATCTTTTCTATTTTTGTTTTCTTTTTTGCAAAAAAAAAAAGTTTTTGTAAAGCATGTTGCTTTCTGAAAACTCTCTCCTGCTTATTTTAATCTGTTGCTGCCAGTGCACAGTCTTCAAATTAAGCACTGCAGAAGGAACTCCTTTGTTCCTCATGTTCAGCCTCTATTTTGAAGGGAGGGAGAGAGAGAGGGAGAGAAGGATTACAACAGGCATAAGGCAAACAAGTACAAAAGTCACGTGCGATGGATGCCCTTAGTTCCACTTTCCGGAGTTCACTTCTCTTCCTTCATGTCTAGGTTGGGATATATTCAGCTTGACTGGGTCCAGAAGAGTCTGCATCTTTCATTCCTCCTCAGCAAACCCTTACTCACTGTGCAGTTGTAAATAATATAACAAGCTTATTGTGGGATCTTCAGCTAGCCCTCCCCAACTCTTGAACATGCCGATGGCCATGCTCCTACAGAACTAATGTCCCATAGTTATTGGTTTATGGATGTCACACATGTTACCATGCAAGGTTTAAAAGGCAGAATAGTATTTGAGTAAGGTGAATGATAACTTGTTTGCCAACAAATATTGCAAAAATAAGAAAATATAGTTCTAACTGTGATCTAAAACATAGCATCCTACCCAGAAATTCTTTCAAGGGCTTCTCATTCTACACGGCTCTTGAAGGTGAATGCCAGAACTGCAACAATTCCTCTCATTCTGGTTATAGAATGGTATCTATACTTTCGTTCACCAAGGCAGACTCTGAACACCCAGGAACCCCTCAGGCTTTAGCCACCGTCTCTCAGGAATGAGCAGCAAAATGAACAAACTCCCGAAAACTTTCCATAGGGCAGATTGCTGTATAGGAGAACGTGCATATGAACTTCCTTCCTCAGGAACACCTTACATATAAATAAACTGCTACCAGCAGCAGACTCTTGGAGTGTAAATTCAGTATGTCTGGTTCTCTCTTGCATTCTGGTTTCGCCTAATGTTGCAAGCAAATACAGAAGGCCTCCCTTCTTCTTGCTACTGCCACCCCTTCTTCCCCTGCTGAGGATCTGCTGAGACTTGGCACTTTTTTTGTGCTATTTCTTATCTAGAAAAAAAAAACAGGCAAAATTTCAGCTGCCAGTTACTTTGTTTTACAGATTATATAACCCCAAACCCCACAGTTACACCTGTGTATTGGGTAAAACTGTAGAAAACAGCAGGCCAAACATGAATCATAGGCACATATGTCATGTACATGATGAATATGGAAATCAGGTTTCTGCAGTGAGTAACATCTCCTGTCCTCCTCACCCTACAAACATATGGTCCGTTTTTGGAGGCTCTGTCACACAGACTTTCATGTATCTTGTGTAAGTGTTGAAGGTAGAGGTGACCAAGGTGGTCAGCACGTGGTGGTGGAAAACTCGTTTAAAACCGATCATCATGCTCAGGCCATATCAAACGCCCGGCAGCAGGACTGTGCTGTACAGGCTGCTGGGTGGAAAGTATGTCTACCCAGGAAAGGCCTGAGCGAGCACTGACTCCTAAAGCTGCTGTCGTGGAGTCACCTGCAGCTTACACACAGCTTAGGCCGCTCCCAAAGCAGATTGCTGTTCCCTGTCACATCCTGTACGTTACCATTATCCGTTCTGTCGGATAGCAATCTCCATTCCTCTGGGAATTCCACATCTGGTCCGCATTGCTCTTTCCCTTGCAAGCTGAGCAGAGTCCGCACTTCTTTCCGTCTCCAGGAAGCAGCCCGAGGTTAACCCAACCCTTTTTATTTTTAGCTGAAACTTTAACTGGATGAGGATCTGCGCGCTAAGGGCGCTAGCAGGATGACAGGCCTTTCCAAAACCCATGGGAACACTTAAGGGGGAAGGGAGGCTGGTCATCTGAATGACCCTTTACAGACCTTTCTCTCTCCTCTGCTTTGTAGAGCAATTAGCCCCAGCTAAAGTTAGGTTTTATAAATACCTCCCCCTCTTAGGCCTGGAGCAGTGAAAAATTCAACCAGAGTAACCATTAGTGTGGAGACGAGGTGCTTCAGTCTTGTAGCTGCAGGAGCAGTGGTGCTGATAAAGGCACTGCAGTGTGACACAAGAGCGCTAACAGCAGAATAATGCTGAGGTTCTTCCTGTGAAAGCGGTTTCAGTTCACTTCCCGGGAGAAAAGTGTATTTTTTGCAAAGCTGAAAGCAAGGCAACAGTTGGTAAGCTCTGTGGCTACGACTTTGGGCTTGTCGGTCTGACCTGTGTTGTTATAATCCTTAATAAACAGTATAACTGCTTTAATTATGGGTGTGAACTTCTCCATTTGTTTTCTCACAGAGGCGTTGTACCAGGAAAAGCCACAGATATTTTAGCATAAACGTGTGAATGTCATTACAGTTTCTTTCCCTTCCCAAATGGAAATGCACTTACATCGCTATATCTACTTACTGCTTTAAAACTGATTAGCTGAACAACATAAGAGGTAAAGCAATGCTCTAGGACAAGCTCTAGGACAAAATAGTCAGAGGACGTACAGCATTTGCATATTATCAGTAGTTTCTGCTATAAAGCAAACAAAAAACAATAGGGAAAATCACTGCTGTGGCTGTAGGGGCCAGGTGCACACTTAAGCTTTGTCAGTAGAAAGGTGAGGGATTTTCTACAACTTTTCTGTATTAGGTGAAGTATTAGTAGGTCAACTCTCCCAGTGCGTTTGCTAGAGTATCTTCTACCAGTGATAACTGCTTTTAGCGCAGTTATGACAAACGTTTCTACCACAGCCTATAATGAAAAGCCCTCGTAGGTTCATTGGGAATGTCCCCACTGATGGCAGGAGCTGTTTGATGGCCTCATGGATGATTGTAGGGCTCCTTCTCATGGCCAGCATGGCGTTTTCCTCACTCTACTGTAGCTATCACTGTATAAAAAAGGGCAAGTCCTACCTTAAGTATGCCCATTTCTCTCCGCTGACACGAAAGGAAGCCCAGAGCATCTGGCTCAAATATCAGCATCTCTGTGGTAGGCCTCGAGGTGGAGTCAGGTGAATCTCATTGGAAACCAGGCTCAAGTTTCAGATAAACCGTGTCAGGCAAGCAGATACACAGGCTTTGCCTTAAGCAAGGTTGAACAGTACTAAAAGACTAGAGAGGAAAAGAAAACTAATAGCTCATTTAATTAGGCATTACAGTCCCTGATGGATAGTAATAGGGATTTGCAGAACTGGAGACAAACCTGTGGTGTTTCAGCTGGTTCAGACTTGAACACACAAGTGAGTCACCTAGTCACAGCTTTTCTTCAGCAGCAGCAGAAGTATTAAAATTAATCTAATTTAGCAGGGAGTAGCTTGTTTGCTGACTGCATATGAGAGCCATACAATGTGGCTGTTTAAATCGGATTAGATAGAGGTTTTAAATTTTGCTAGAAATGCAATTGTTTGCTCTGGTAATTGTATTCACATATACATTCTTCTGAGTGATTATGTACGTTGTGTTGGGGAGGGTAAGCGTTTTATTGCTTCTGATGAAAGTTATAAAGAGCAAGGTGAATTATTATCCTGGAAAATAATGTCTTCGGCTTTCTCTTAACTGCATATTACTATTATTTAGTTGGTGGCAAGAAGAAAGAACATGATTTACTTACCACAGACTTCTTTACGTCTTGCTAGTGAGAAAATGGGCTTTTAATACAGCAGGACAACTTTTGAAAAGTTCATGGAAGATACACTCTAATTACAACGTAAGCCTTTGTCCTTGCTATATTTGGAAATGACATGATTTGACATTTCTCGTGCGTGGAGACAGAGGTGGAATGAAGAGATTTTGGCCTAGAAGTTTCGTGTTTGTTCAGAGACAATGGAAAGAACCACCAACTCATGCCTGACAAAATGTCTGTGTCTCTCTGTAATTACTTCCATAAACAAGCTTTCCCCTGTCTGCCTTCGCTGGAGCAATGCAGCTGATGTTGGTCCAAAAGCAAACCGTTAAGTGTGATGCCTGGCCCAGGATCAGCACCAGCACCCATACTGTCTTGGCTCCCAGCTCTATTTTGAGGTGCTGTCTGTCAGTATACTGATGTCCAGTGTCTGCACAGTCGGGGTTGTGGTTTCCATTCTTGTCTGGACGGCTCCAGCAGGTCATTTCTTCTGGTAGTTCTCAGCTTCATAAACCACCTCTGTACAGTGGGAGGGACTGTATGAAGAGGGCTGCTGTCAATACATGTCCTGTTTTAGCACTTTAAGAGCAACAACTTAATTTTAAGCACAAACAACTATGATTTATTTTGTAGCAAGTCTGCCACAGCTTTTCAGTAGACAAAGGTCACCTAAAAAAACACCCTATCCATTTTAAGCACATTTCCAATCAGTAATGCACTAAAAATGGTGGTTTTGCATGCCTTTTTAGGTTACATTTCTTCAGCCATTCTCTAGTCGATCATAGAAGAACTCATGGCTCGCCTCTCTGGCTGTCTTATTCAAAAACATTTGGCAAAAAACATCTGCAACCACAAGACTTAGCCGTGGGGTCAGCTTGACAGGAGCTCCTCTTCCCCTTGTCCCTTTAGACTTTACCGCTGAATGCACACAATCATTTCCTTGCTTTGTGGTTGTTCTTACCTGAAGCTCTGTGTGCAGCTTGTCAGATCCATCTCTATTTCAGATTTTGAGGGTAAAGCATTCTTCTCCTACCATAATGGTTGATCATCCCTTTTCACTTCGCTCCCACATTCACAAAAGCAAAAACGCTCTGCAGCAGCTCAGACTTTGTGGATGTGCATTAGTGTGAAAGTGAGACCTTGCATCCCTAGGAGTTGTGGGCCTCCTTCTGAAATGCAGTTTGCTCTCTTTGTCCCTCCACACTTATCATTGCTGCTACGAAAATAACACTTCAGCTTTAGCCCTTGGACTTGCTTTCACTCAAAACTTTTCTTCCGTGAATTACGCTTGTTTTTCTTGTTAATAAGAAAAGAGTTCACTTTGTTCAGACCTGCCAAGTAAGGCGCATTGATTTTCTGATGTTTAATTTTTTTGCTTACATAAGGCCACTTTTTAAGCCTCCAGCAGCAATGGGAGAATGCACAAAGAGACTTCAGTATACCACTGAGACAAGAAAACTCACCTTCCTGCTATTATTTACTCCCTCATCACGGTTTGGCAGTATCCCTCTGTTTTTGCTGCCACATCTGTGTCTTCTGAGTTAATCATTCTGCTTCCCAGCCTGCACAGTGCAACCGATTCCTGGTACTTGCAGACCACCATGCAAGCTTGGCCTGTTCTTCAGTAGCTTTCTGAACATGCGTTCTGTCAGCTTTCATCCTGCTTTATTTGTCCTGCCATATAACAGACGCCAAACATAGGTCAGACAGAAAGTGTTTACTTTCTCCTTCTGTGCTTTGGCTGTTGATCCAGTGCATTGAGCAGCTCTTCTTGTAGCAACGCACCATCCCTGCTCCCATAAATAAGCCTTCCCCAAGCTGTCTTACTCTGACTATCACGGCAATAGGGGGTGCCTCTCTCTTGTCTTTGCATCCACCGGAGTTCATTTTGTTCTCAAATGATCAAGAACACTTTACAAGAACCTATTTTCTCTGTATCAAGACACTGCCCTGAGGTGGGAGCAGGCTGGTGGTGCTCCTATCTCCCCCGCGGTGCCACTGGCTGTAGGAGTTACTGACAGCGTTCAGCAGATCTTTCCTTCCTCGCCATCAGCCATCCCAGCTTCCTTTTCCCCTCCCTTAATACTCTTTCTCAAACCTTCTTTCAGCCTAGTTTCTGTTCCGTTCACAGGAATGAACTTTCCCTCTCTACCTGGCTAGTTGGCTCCTCACGTGGCCTGTTTCTTGCTGCAGCTCACTGGATCTTGCTGCTGTGCCCAATGTACCACTGGTTCATCATCATGGGCATTGGCTGCAGGCTTGTGTTTACTGCATTTGGCTATCCTGGTGCTTTTTTAATGACACGAGCAACAGGTACATTTCTTTTGATAAGGTTCCTCATTATCATCTGTTTCACCCAATTTGACACCTCAAGTCTCAGTTAAGGTTCAGGTGCACTGCTGAGCACAGGTTACTTTTGAATGCCACGGTGACAGCTTCTGTTTCATGGCAGGGATCCTCTGGAGCTTTATCTCTGTGGACTTGGGACTCCTAACAAATCCTTGCTGGCTGCTTTTCCCAAAGCTTTTCTCATACGCTGGTTTATATGTCTTTTCCCGCTCTCTGGAAGAGAGAGGCAATGCTTAGCTTGAAGAAGGACTGGAAGGAATGGAGAGTAGTGCATATACAAACTAGTTAGAGGAAAAATCAGCTCGTAAAAGGAAGCAGGAGAAAACGATTGATGGAGGCTGCCATTGTGGGGGTGGGCGAGTGAGTGACACAATGAGAATTTCACAGAATCATGTAATCACAGAACAGGTGAGGTTGGAAGGACCTCTGGAGACCATCTAGTCCAACCCTCCTGTTCAAGCAGGGTCACCTAGAGCATGTTGCCCAGGATTGTGTCCAGAGAGCCTATGAGTATCTCCAAGGAAGGAGACTCCACAATCTCTCTGGGCACTCCCACTGTGCTTTCACCTCTTCTTCAGCTTGATCTTTCAAAACTAAGAGCTGTCTCTCAGAAAATGCACTCAACTCCCTAATTAACAAAGGCTTAGCAGTTTGGAGAGCACCCATCTATCCAGCCCACTCACTACTCTTCGTAGATAATTTTGTCTTTCCCTATTATCTTTAACAATGACAATTATCAGTCAGGGATGATAACATTGCTTATAATGGTGAAAAGACTGACATGCCTTCACAGGGATTAAAAAGCAAGCAAAACCCTAGTAAAGTGCTCTTCAATACAGGCAGGAAAGTCACTGGAAGAACGAGTAACTAAGCTGAAGCCAGACTAATTCAGATGGGAAGTCCAGCAGATATTCGCAGCTCTGGGCGCACACTGCCAGCGAACCCCTTCATTGCCCATTCTTCTGTGGGCTTCAGCTCAAGAGAGAGCTCTCTGAAACTCTCTGAAAGGAGTGTTTTAGCAAAAGAACCTCCTGCTTTTCTCCAAAAGTGAACAATCCACAGCCCAGATATGGCCCACTGAAAGACTTCCTCCGGCCTGTGGCTTACTGCTGTCCTCTTTCCCCAGGGCCCCGTAGCTTCTCCCCCACCACATGGCTGGTCACACGTCTATCACATGCCATCACGGCCTCACACTGGGGCATTCACACTGGATCACTTGACTGGAGGCTGCACGTATGTCCACATGGGATGGGAGCACATCAAATCACAAGCTTTGGGGAAAATGATGGTAGTAAACCCTTGCGTTCCTACGGAAGAGGAGTTCGGCATGACCAGCCTACTTGAACACAAAGTAGTGGGTGCAGTGTAACTGGAACAAAATAAGACGTAATGGTTTGTGAAAGCCTGGCAGTCATTGCCTCTTCTCACCTTAATAGCTTGAATTTATGAATCTATTAAACAGGTATTACTGGGAGGCATTGGCTGTGGTCTGGCTACATTAAAACATGCACTCGATAGAGTTTAATTAGTCTAAAGTGATGCACACCTGCGCTACAAGGGTACTTAACCTGTGCTAACTCTTTTTTAAATTGATTTAGCTTCTACCTATAAAATTACTAAATGTAGTGGAATTGATTTAAGCAAGGGTTAAAATGGGTTGAGTGCATCTCCATTATGGGGCTCTTACTGCTTTAATTAGGTCAATTTAAAATCATTTTAGAAAACTTGTACTGACTGCTTAGCTAATGTAGATCAGAATCTCGATATAGTCAAGCAGCAAAATAATTCATTGAGTCATCAATTCATCATTTGAATGCCCAGAAGTTAGATGGCCTGTTTGGCCTCAGTTTATAGTTTTGATAAGTCCAGCTCTGCCTGAGCATGTTTGTATGCTGGGGATGAGTTTGAGAACAGCTCTTACCAGCACGCTGCCTTAGATTAAAGCCAGGGTGTTTGGTTTATTAGTTTCACACTAGAAGTCGTAGCTATTTATGACAGCATTAGCCGCCCAATGCTAAGACACAAACGACACCCAGCTGGTGTGCACCAGGCCTGTGCCTTGCTCCACCAGGACGCCTGCTGAGAGCAAGAGCCTGCATTCCCAGCGCGGGGCTCTTGCAGGCGTCCAACCTGGCGTTCCCGCGAGGAAGGGAGAAGTCAGGAAGTTGGAAAAATGAGCTGTGCTGAACCGCAGAAAAAGGCAAGAGCACTGCTGGCATCGTGGGGAAAGCTCAGAAAGCCAGGTCAACCTCACTGCTCACCACGAGGATTTGTAATATGGGCAGATGCCCAGTGCTCAGGTCCCGGGCTCAGAGGTGAGAACAAGGCAGCTCAACGACTGGCCATAGCACAGAGCCTTTCTGCTGAAAATCCACCTCCTCCCAGAGCTAGATGTGCCTGGAGCAATTTGGGAACAAAAACTGCACCAGACCGAGCGAGATATGCTTCCTTACGTTGCAACACTGCTGGTGATATCAGCCAAAGTACTGCACAAATACCAACACAACCTTCATTTGCACCGGCAGGTATTTGCACCTCGGCTGCTGGACGTTAAAATCCTCGGGCTCTTCCCCTGCCCCAGGTGCACGCAGGCAGCGCTGTCAGGCAGCACAGATGAGGGGGTGTGAGAGTGTCGCCTCTCCTGCTTTTGACTCAGATTAGTTTCCTCTCGAACAGATTTGCTCGGGGGAGTTTTGTGCGTGCCTCCTGCGCTCTGGCTGCCGCCAATAACAAAGCTTTGGGTTTTTGAAATGGGGACAAGTGCCCCTCTGGTCTTAAAAGGCTTTGTTTTTTCAGAGTGTGTCAGGTGATTTTACCTATTTTAACAATTTTTAATATGATACAGTACATGTAATGCACATACGTACGTCTGAATAAAACCATGATGCTCTCCTGAGGCGAGGGCTTTTTCGTTTTTGATTTGGAGAGGGTCGTACAGCAGATGTGGGTGCTTGGCACAACTGCAATGCAGATAAGCAATATTATAAACTGGAAACCCTGCCGGTTATCATGTAGCAGCCAAGTCAGTATTGCCCTGTCCTGTAAAGTCAGCCAAGCAGGATCACATAGTTGTAAAACGCTATCAAAGCAGAAAGCTGGCCTGATATCTCAGTACCACTGATTCGAGGAGGAACATGTAGCAGGCTCATGCGACAGAGTTTGAACCGGAGACTGCACAAAAGCTGCCACGTTCGCTAGGGCAAAAATCTCTCTATCGATCTCCAACAGTGGCAAACAGCCAATGCTCAGAGCTTAAAAAAGAAAGGCAAGTACAGGGTGATCCTTTCTCTGTTATACTTTCACAGATCCTGGCAACTAGCAACATAAGAAAGTCCTGAAGCAGAGGGTGCAAATAGCCCAGCATGCTCAATGACCATCCTCTATGAACTAGTCTCACCTCTTCTTAAATCCATGTATAGTTTTCTCAGCTAACATATCACATGGCAGGGAGCTCCAGAGTTTAATGATGTGCTGTGTAAGGAAATGTTTCCTTTTCTGCAGTTAAAGCTGTTTCCTGAGAGCATCCTCCAAAGGAGGAGAAGGGCTGGTCTCGAGGAGAACCATGGCAGTGCAGCAGGAAAGTCGGCTGCTCTGAGGGCAAGGATCAAGGTACACCCACGCTCCCTGGATGTTTAAAAAGCTAGGGAGGAAAAGGAGTGCGAATTCTTCCCTCTGGTGCTTGGGCCAGAGGGTGAACGAGCAGGAGGGCCAGAGGCAGCAGGGGAACGGAGGGGCTTCCTCCAGCAAACCTGACCCGCTGGGGTCAGCCCCAGCCGGCGCACGCCGTTGGGTTATAGCGGCTGTTGACCTGGACGCAACTGCTGTTCCCAAAACGCTACCGTTGGCAGCCAGCCCGGCTCTGAGTCACCTGCGCCCTTCACATCTGCAGCTCGCGGGAGCCTCCGGTATTCAGGCTTTTGTTTGAAACAAGCGTTTCACTTCAAAGCCGAATTTGGGTGGGAAGCCAGAATTCCCCAGGTCAAACCTTGGCTGATTTTCCAGGCACGTGTTTCTCTACTGCAAGCACATAACTAGATAGCCTGAAGAAAGAGTCTTTCCTAATAGACAGTCAATCATTACTTTGCTTGACCCTGAACTGTGGTATTTTTGACTTCTCAGCCAAATAAATATTTAGGGAAAAGTACTTCTCTGTGATTTTTATCTCTCTACCCTCAGCGGTTGGATCAGCATTTTGTCTGCCCCGAGCCAAACTTCCTGGCTGCAACATTTAAATCTCTTCATAAATCACTTTATTTCTCTTTGCTTTCCATCACTGGGGCATGCCTTTTCCAACTCAGGGCTCTGACTTTTTAACCATTTTTGGAAGAGCCAGAAGAGCTAACGGTGCTGGTTTCGCAGAGGAAAGCTTTGCTCTGCCTGGTTGTCACGTCCAGTGCCATGGGGGCATCAATCTCCAAACGGCTGAGAGCGATTCATTCACAGCTTTGTTTCTGTCTTGCTGCACACGTAGAATGATTGAACTTGCAGATGCTCAGACAAATTTCAGATAGTTTATTTCCATGACTAGTTGTTCTGGTTCTGCACAGATAGCTGCAATTAACTTCACTTCTGGGGGGACTTACGCCCCAGATTTAAACCTGGTTCAACACTTGTGTTCTGAGTTGTGGCAACACAAATGTTATCTGTGTCTAAATCTTTTGAGAGAAGCTGAAGTGATACATCACCACTTCCCTTATGGAAGAGGAAGGAAAAAAAAAACGTATGTATCTCCATGCATATCTGAACAGTTTAAATATAGCCTATTGCACTTCCGCACTACAAATCAAAAAAAAAAAAAAAAAGAACAGTAGAAATAATCAAAAGGAAGGATCCATGAGAAAGCAGTGTGTGGGTCATTTTCCTAATAGTTAATAGCCAGAAGAAAAAAAACGTTTCAGCCAGAGAGCGGTGAGTCACAGCGACATGAAGCCGGCCCAAATTTCAGGAGTTTGGCACCCTGCAGAAGTCAACCATGAACTATCATCAGAGATAGCCTGATGGCTCCCAGTCCCTCCTAGGTAGATGGGGATCATGGTGTGGCGGAGGAAGAGCACGAATGAAGAGTTTGGAATAGAAAGGGAAAACAAAATCAGAGCCATACATGATTAATGATGGCTTCCAGGAACTAACAAGAGCCTCCAAATTGTGCCTGCTCATCTTTAATTTGTTGTGAGCTTTTATTTATTCTGGCCAGAGAGCATTAGTTTCAGTCCCATTTCATGACCTTTGTGGGACGTAAGAGATTTTATTGAAAACTGCTGAGCAGTGCCCATCTCCGAGGCAGGCTCCAGTGCCAGGTGGAAGTCCTTTGGCAGCCACAAGCCCCATGGGCACACGAATGCGGCTGGGGCCCTGCCACCATGTCCTCATTTACCCACAGATACAAAGGGAAAAAGCGATCTCCAAATTCCCTTTTGCATTTTGTTCCTCTCTGCTGAACCCGTGCTGTTTGCAGCATGAGGTCGCGAGCCCGGCGCGTCTCAGCGCCTCCCGCTCCCCCTTGCCGCTGCTGGCTTGGCGGGACCAAATCCAGCCGGCAGCTGATTCTCACCTGCATACCTGAAAGAGTCAATATTTGTTTATTAAAACCCAACTATTGCTCAGTAGCTCAGATGATTTAGGCTAAAAAATCAACAGAAGTGTTTGTGTCAGCATCAGGGGAGACCGATTCACAGCACTTCCAGCCTGGGAGGGTCATTTCTAAAGGCCAATTAGGTGAGTAATTCCCTGACCTCCGCTACATCTCTCCCCTCCTCTTCACTATTGAAAACTGCTTTCTTCAACCTACAGCATGGCCTAAACAAGTGGTGGCATTAGGCCACCTGCTCCTGCCTCAGTCTCTCCTAGGCCCTGCATTAATCCAGCACTGAACAACAACAAATCCTTGTCACTCATTTTTTAGTTTGGTTTTGTCTTCAAACCCACTATCCGTGGGTCCTTCAGGCCCGTCCCCCAGCCCCAGTATCTTCTAGGTCCGTGAGCTGATGGCAGCCAGCTCTGCCAAATGTGCTGAAGACTCAGAGATACGAGATTTCTGAGTCACAAAAAGCAGCAGGACCAAAATCAACATGCCTGGGCACCAGCGTACACAGCTGAGCTGGGCACTGCACCCATTGATGCTCTCAACCAGTAGCCCCCCAAAAAGGAGACAGACACCTCTAGGAAAAGGTAGAGATATACCAAAAACCAAAGATGGCAGACCAAAAACGACCCACAACACAGGGATACCAAGGCTGAGGGATGTAAGGGGTTCAGGACATTGCAACAAGGTTCCTCCAGCCCTTGCTATCCCCTGGCAAACCTTATGCGAACCTTATTTTCTTTCCAAAGAAAATGTCATGTATTGATTCTCCACAGACAGTAAAACCTTTCCTCAGGATCTGGCATTTTTTTTCCAGCTATTAATTATTAATGAACTCACCTCATACTGGAGTCCTCTCACCCTAGCAGGTGAACCCAGGCCTGCCCCGAAAAGTGCGGGTGAAGGCGGAAGAGGAGGGGGGACCCCGATCTCCTCCTTGTCCTCAGAGCACCCCAGAGGTCGTGTGTCCTGGCTGTGCCAGTGCAGGACGGTGGAAGTTCAGCATATCTATCTCCTTCTATCTTCCAAGCTCTTTACCACCAAATAAACAAGATTTATTAGTTTTAGTATTAATGGCCCTGTTGTCATCACCTTATTTTTAGTATTAATCATCCCAGACATCTGGAATAATATCTGAGGCTACCCAATACCGTAAGATTTCTTAAAAGCAACGCATCTGGAATTTAATTTGTTTTGTGCCTTTGATGATCAGAGTTCGTATGTTCAAGTTCACAACAGTGAAAAACTTTCTCTTTTAAAAGCAAACGAAAATATTCTCGAGAAAGGGAGTCTCTTGAAAGAAAACACCTATTGCCACGTGACATCACCCACGATAGTTATCAGCACTATGGCTTTCTAAAAGGGGTAAACCATCACAGCTGGAAAATCAAACACAGACCCCTCAGGTCTTAAGACAGATTGAGAAAAATTCAGTTCCTGTGTCACCCAAACTTGCATAAACCTGCAAATGTACTGGCCCGTGCATGAGAGGACATGATCATTTTCCACTGAACCTTCATTCTCAAAGCTAACCCACAGTGATGTTACTACAAAAATAAAGTGTGACCTGCCAAATCTGGCCAGGGGAGCAACTTGCTAGAGGTGCTTTCAACCCGGCTCCAAAAAAGGCAGAGCAAAAATATATGGAGGAGCCACCTAGCCTGCAAATTAAAGTAATACTCAGTGCCTTTCCTTGTCTGGTTTTGGGAAGAGCTTTTGAATGTAGCTGGCCTTTCCTTCAGGCCGACATCACCTCCTCCCCACGGCTTTTAACATGTGCTAAGTGAAAAACAGCCGGCTAGCAAACACTCGAGGGCAAAAGCACTTCCCTGCTGCATCTCAAATGTGTCTTTGGAAGAAGCCGGCACCCTTACAGACAGCCCCTGCTCTGCTGCACCAGGCTGCGTAAAACTTGGAAAGAAACAGTGACCTGACTGGAGAAGCTATGGGGTGGGAGGAGAGATGAAAACTCAGCTTACAGTAATGGGAAGCTGATACCAGCCTCCCATTATCAAGATGCAGCAGGTCCATCTGTACCGTTTATATTTACAACTCGCAGCCGAGTTTGCCTGCATGGGAGGGAACCCCTCAGAACTGGGGGCACGTCCAGAGAAGCCAGAGAGTTGCAGTGAGGAGCCAAAAATGGGCTTGCAGACTTGCAAGGCTTGTCGTGGGAATAACAGCTCCCCTGGCATGTGAGCATCACCTCTTGCATGCTGTTACTGCTCTGGTTTTCCGGATACCCCGTCAATCCGTCGTATCTGCTCCCTCATTTCCAAAGCGCAAGCTATGTTTGAAGACCCCTTTTGCTAAACCACATGCAAAAGCCTAAAGTCAGTTTGGACTCATGATTTGGATTGCTCCTATTCATCAGGAAACACTTGGGTGCTTATCAAAGAGGAGAATATAGACACCACATCTGTGGTGGCTTGCCTGCAGGGAGCTCAACAAACACCAGTGCAACTCGTAACCCAGTAACTAGAGGTTGCTGAGCCAGAGGTGACAGCAGAAACCAAAGTTCTGCAAAAGACTACTTACAGGAGAGAAAAAAAGCCCTGGGGTGGGGGAGAATGTGGCCTATGGACCAACAAGGAGAGGAATGAATATCCTGGCACTGATCTAGCAGAGTATTTTGGACCTATCTCAGGAAGCTTCCAACTGATGCTGGGAAACCTCGGCTCAGCTGCTTGTTCCTGGGGATGCCCTGGTCCATAGGCATATGGTGCCCCCTGTGCTTACAGTCTGTGTCAGTACTTGGCCAGGAAAGCTTCAGCTGCATACAGCCGTCTGGCCCCCTCATCCACGCCTAAGTCTGGCAAACAATCCCAAAATAAGCATTCCTGCCATGGAGGATTTGTTTCTTGTCTGCAATGGGGGAGATGTGGTTCTGCTTTCTGCACTGCACAGGAGACATCAGCTAAAACTGAGAAAATACAGGGAAGTCAGCTAAACCAGCATCTTGCAATGCACAAGTAATCCCAGCCTTAAATGATCTAGCTGCAGATCTGCATAGGGCTGGTCGGTCTGCTAGAAGTCTAAGCTGGTGACTGATGAAACCTAGAAATATTGCTCCCATCCTTTCCCTCAGGGGCTTGCTTGCTTCCTGGGTATTTGGCCTTTGAAAGGTTTCGTGTAAGGAGTCATTGCCTGTAAAACGCTAATGAGACCAAGTGTAATTGATGTCAGGGAGTCAAGAGTTAAACCTCTTGAGTGCATCATCACACCTTTCTCTCCCAGAAAGGGCGTCATCTGGCAGATGGAAACTTTGTTCGCATGGACTGCTTGCTTCCCAAATGCAATATTTTTCGTGTCAAGCAGAGCAGCATAGAAGATGACTGTAGTTTGCAGAATCCTAATATAGATATCGCCACAGAAATGCCCGAGTCCTCCACTATGCTCTCAACCATAATTCTTCTCTGAGCAAAAGAAAGGATGACTGTGGCTTGCATAGTGCTAAAGCAAGTATGCACCCCAAAATGCCGCGTGAAGTGATGTGATTTGCCTGAGGTCACGAGACATCTGGGTCTGGGAACGGAACCTGGCTCTGGCGAGCGTTAGGCACGTTTGCTCTAACTACACAGCCTTCCTCTTTCAGCTAGTGGAAACCGCTGACTATCTGGGCCACCTGCAGTTACTCGGGCTTCATCGCACTGAATCAACTGGTGACAAAACCGGAAGCAACGGGTGAGATGCTCTGCACTGATCCAACCTACTTACAGCACTGGAGAGGTGATGCCAGGTGTTTTCAGCTAACCAAAGGCATCCACTAAGTACTGTAGCAAGACGTCCCTTGATTGCAGAGTGGAGCAAAATGCAATTTTGTTTGCAGTGACATTTCAGCTCTTGAGGAAGAAAAAAGCCAACACCACTGCAGCACAAGAATGCCCATGACAGCTAAACGCAGGGTCCCTCACCTGCCGTTGCTTCACCTCGTATTTGTGCAGCCCAGCTGGATGCCGCAGTTTGTCCCATTTTCAGGGCCTGCACCTGGGTAAGCATTAGCTGGCCAGCATTTATTTGTGTCACTGCAAAGATGTGCAGTTAGGGAGTCATTTTCTTCAGCAATGCACATAAAGGCCATTTGCAAAGGTGTTTTTCTGACACTGTGCAAAAAGCTTAGCCGTGACACAGCTTTACCCCGCACCAAAGGTATTAAAAACCACAGGCTTGGCTTTACTGGGAACAACAGGACTTTAGCTGTCCCTTCCCCTTCTGTTTTTCCCATCGGCACTGTTTAGTTCGGGGAGTTTATCCAGGATTTCTCAGCCTGCTGTCTCAAACAGCCGGTGCAAATACACTGTTCGACACAGAGGCCCATATGAAATCAGACGAGTTTCGAGAGGACCAAGTTTGGGCTGGTTCCTCTGCGGTGCCTTCCCCAACAGAGTCCTCCAGACTGCCAGGAAAGCACCCGGAGCACCAGAATGATCCAAAAGCAGGTCCGTGTCACAGCCCACTGCTCTCCCCCTGGTTGTACCAGTGTTGCCCAACCCTCGGACCAGACACCAGGACACCATTACAAATCCAGAAGCAGCCCGGCACCATAAACGCCTCTGCGTTGTTCACGAGAGGCTATAACGTTTCTTGGGTGCTGCTGTAAGCAAAGGATTTGAGGCCACAGCACGGAAAAGTATGGACACCAGCTCTACAGGCTGCCTCAGCGCCAGGCAGGATTGCAGAGAAAACGTCCATTGGGAAGTTTCTAGGGTGGGATTTCCACCCATGAACTTTAGATGTCTCTAACGCAGTGGCTATCCGGCTCAACAGTCAATGGGAAAAGCAGGCTCTTTTGAGGTCTGATGCCTTGGCCTATTGAACATAGCTGTTCCAGAAGGAAATCATTTGCCTCAAAGCGTCTCTGCTGCCTGTGAAGGCGGGCCAAGGTGACGAGCTTGTACATCAGCATTCAGGCTGACGAATGTCACCTCTGTCTCCCTTGCAGAGCCACCCGCAGCACCATGAAGGACCACTGTGGCCAGGGGTGCTCAGCATCACGTCAGCGAGACGGGATGAAATGCCACTGGTGTAGAACCTGCTGGCCTTCTGCTTTTGCCCTTCTGCCCGCTCACGCAGTGCTTCCTCTGCCGAGCCATCGGGTAACCATCTCGTGTGCTCACGGATAAGCTTTAAATACTTGAGAGTGACACACAAATAATAACCTGAGCGTAAGCGGAGAAGGGAACAGGGCGGCAGGATTGTCTGGCGGCTCCATTGCTAAGTGGCGTGAGGTCTTGGAGGAAACCGGTGAGACACCGCGGTGCTGATGGATGTCCCATGCGGGCTGCAACAACTCTGAGACGGTGCTTCCGACTCCCGGGGAAAGAAAGCAGATACCTAAACAAGCCTCCGACTCTCTAAGGGAAGAGCAAACGTGATATGAGCCTGGCGAATGCCCAAATACTCTGTTTGCATCCCAGCAGAGCAATAGCTAATAATAACGTAATATAACCTAAGGAGACAGGTTCTAAGGACACACTCTAGATAGCGAGTGGAGTCTCTCTCAGGCAAAAATTGTGAATTCTGGATTTGCACGGAGAAGAAGAAAGGACGTGGGAAATGTACATCAGCAAAGGGGAGAGTCCGTGCCAGGGAAAAAGCATGTGGACAGCAGCGTGACCCAGGGAATTGTCCCTGCAGCTCCAGGATCTCAGCCATCTCAGACAAGAGACGCAGAGACAGCAAGGGAAGTGTCTTAGCGTTGAGTATAATTTAGAAGTGTGTTTTCGTATTTATTTTTCTCTTTGTTGTAACCTTATTTCTAAGCTTGTGATCAGGTATTTAACCGATTCACATCACTTTCCCTCCCTCCGGCACGTGACCGTTGGCTGGATTTCTGGTCAGTCACGACAAAGATGCTTTATATCCATTTTCCAAGAGGGACTAAGAGTCTTGGAAATGCAAGATTTGCTTTTCAAAGTGATGTAAGGCCTAGAAGCCTAAATCTATCAAAAGTTTTCCTTATTTAAAAATAGGTGGGCATTCTTCAAATGATTTATTAGGCAGTGAATAAACTCTCTTCTCAGATCGACAAGACTTCGTTGCTAATTTATGCCAGATTTAGGAAATAATTTTTAAAAAATAGAGAACTGTAAAAGTTGAAAATTGTTTTATTCTTACATAAACCTCTTCTAAAATCACTTCCAAAAGAAAATCTGGCTTTTTCTAAATAACTAACTCCCCTAAACAGAGGCTCACATGAAGTCTTTTAGTTGACAGTACGGAAAATGCCTGGTTTTATTGTGCCAGGAAAACCGATACCACTTGATTTGACGCATAACATGCTGGGTTTTATTTAGGGTTTTTTTTGTTGGTGGTGGTTGGTTGTTTAGGGTGGTTTTTTTTTTGTGACCCAGCCAGCAAAATGAAAAACCCAAATCAAACAGACTTCTAAGTTCCTGTCTCCACAACTTCAGCTTTCTCATGCATAAAACCTTATTTTAAAGGATCATTTCTCACCCAGAAGATGCAGTACTCAGAAGCCCAAATCCGATTACATTCAAGGCCTGCAGGGAGGAACCGAAATACATGGGTTGTTTTTCTTTTTTTTCCCTTCGAATGGAAACGCTTTAGGATGACAGATCTTGGCGGGGGGGGGGGGGGGGGGGGGGGGGGAACAACATGTATTTCGGTTCCTCCCTGCAGGCCTTGAATTGCAAGCAAGGGAATTTCCCCAGGCAGACAGCAGAGGAAACAGATGTTGGCTCCACTTTTCGTAACTGCCCTGGGGCCGGGAGGGAGCAAGGACCTCCTGCAGCAGCGGGACGCTGCTTCGTGTCGCCGCCAAGGCGACGACGCAGAGTGCTCCCATTCAGTAAAACGGCAGCAATCCAACCCAAAAAGGAGCCGAACAGCTTTCTACTGCTGTAGCGAGCTGCGTCCTCGGGTCTCCTGCTGCAGACGTCAGCTTGGCCGCGGGCCTTGCCGAATACATCTGCGATGGCAGGCGCTCTGGGAAGCGGCCCAACCGCGGTCTCCTGGCGGAGCAGGCGCCTGAGGAAGAGAACCGATGCACTCCAGCAGTCCATCATCTTCCAGAAATCGGGCTTCGGACAAGATGCACCAGCAAAAGCGGTTGCTAAGAGCTGTCAGCTCACTCGGGAAGCCAGGGATTTCTTTTTGGAAAAGGCCGCAAAAAGGGCCCCGTGATGGCATGAGCAGGGAGGGTAGCTGGGCCCCTGCAAGCGGCTGCAAGTGGAAGAGCAGCAATTCAACGCAGTCGCGGTGGCCTGCCTTCCCAAATTGCTGCTGGCCTACTAAGCTGTCAGTTGCAATCACAAAATCACAGGTAAGAGCTGGAGCCCTTAGGAAGATAAGTGCCAGCAGCCTGGGTCCAGGTTGGGTTTATTCCATATGGAAACGGATTTGGAGCATGCAGGTGGGCGTTAGCCACATCTCAAAGGAATGAAGACCAGCTTCTTCAATGCCTAGCTTACGTGTTTTTAATTATTTAGCTATATCAGAGATAACTGAACAGGCCCAGAGCCTGGCAGGTGGAGGAGTGGATGCATCAGCATCTTAAAATAGCTGTTTCAGCAGCGCTTCAACCTGGCCCCAAAATGAGGTAAAACATGAGAGCTGAACTCTGCTGTGGGAGCCTTAGTTACTGTGTTCGGCCCTCCCCAGGTATCAGGGAAGAGCGCTAACCCACACGGGTACGGGGCTAACTTGCAAGCTTAAGTCATCGTATTGGGTCACCGCCTGTATGCACAGAGCAGGGAAGCAGGAGGAGCCGGGGCAGGTCCTTCGGGAGCCCTGAAACTCACAGCCCAGCCGTGTGAAGTTATTTGCGTTCGAAATCTTTCACATTCCTGAAGCCCTGTTGGATCCTTCCGCTCTGCAGTGAGCAAAGAACTGGGAGGATAATTGCACAGCCAAGGGTTTTAGGGAGTTACTGCTGCTGCACGTGCAGTTCTGGGTTCGCAGCACAGCCAGCTGTACTCCGACTGCCGAGATGTTGCAGAGCTTCTCTAAGACACAAAAAACCTCTTTCCTACTTCTGGTACTTCTCTCGAACCGCTGCGTAACCACAGTGCTGTAACGCAGTGAGCAAGCCCAGAAGAGGCCCCGCGACTATTTTCAGCGGAACTCAGTTTGTCTTTATTGCTGTGCACAACGTGCAAGTTGCTGCCTGAGTGCCACAGCGTATTATGCAGCCAAAGCCAGCTTATCGCAGGCTAACCTGGCATCCCTGTTAGAGGCTTTGCCCCGTCATTTAAATTTGTGCAGAGAGGGCATGAAATGGGCATTCACTGTTGCTGTCCCTGGCTTGGGAGTATTTACCCTCACTTGGCACCAGGTGCAGCATAAAGCTACCGGGCCAGCAGAGAGTCTGGGTCCAGCCCCAAACTCCTGCCAAGCCTGAGCTTGGCCAGAGCAGGAATTCAGATTCAGCTGTCTTTTTTGTTCTTGTAAAAGTTTCAGTTCTGTAGCTTTGTCCAAAATTAAGGAAGATTCATTAACTTGCAACTGATTCCCGTGGCAAGCCAGGGGCACTGCTCCGTTTTACAGGATTATTTACATTCACGAGGCTGTCAGGGCTACGGCACTCCTCTAAAAGTCTGCATCTTGCTGAAATAATTCAGGCCACCATGCAGAGGATGTACAGTATATTAGAAAGCGGAAGAGCGCTGCATGGAGATGTTTTACAGAGCATTGATTTTTCCAAGGTACTGCCCTGGGATTTTTCTGCCGAGCTGTTGTACCGCGAGCATATGATTTGCTCTACTTGCCCTTTTGGTTTTAATGCGCCATTAATAATGCAGCTATGTATTTATTGCAGTTTGCATTAATGTTCCACCTGTTACTTCTTGATCACTCATTATTCTCTCTGTAGTGCCAGGCAAGGCTCCAAAAAGCAAACAGCTGCAGCAGTGTTACCAGAGAACAAGTCGCAGCCCCACTAGATTCAACGCAGACCAGCGGCCGGGGGGTGGGGACCATTTATAGCCATGAAGCTGGCAGAGAAAGCTACGGCCACGCAAACGAGTGCGGCCACACGTCCTCAGTGATCCGACCTCAACTTTTCGAGGGTGATCGGACAGTCAAGCTCTTTCGAGGCATCTAAGCCAGCAAACTGTAAAACATCGTTAACGAACAGCTTGCTTAATCCTGGCTCTGAGACATCCACTGTAACAGGAGCGGGAGCAGGCTTTAGAGCTTCCTCTGGCTGACAGCTCTGCTCAGCTCAGCTGCCGCGGGCAGTGATGCAGACCTTTTTGGAAAAGGTCCTAACGATACAGACACCCTCCCCCTTCACAGGAAGGGTCTCTGCTCAACGTTGCATACTTGAAAACTGCTGCTTCGCTCCCGCTTGCCCCTGCAGCAACCTAAGCTCTTGGAGGCACCTTGCTTTCCCATTCTGCAGCACCCTGAGCACCCCATTACGCTCCAGAAGCTGCCCCAGCCCAACACCTACCTGGGATCCAGGCTCAGGTGTTCCTCTCCCAGCACCCACCTCCCACAGGGAGCATCCTCACAAAGCCCAGGAAACGCAGCTCGGACCTTGCACAAAGCAGGTGCTGTGGTGCAGGAACCCCTTTCCCTTGCTAAGTTCTCACCTGCCATCGGCGCCCACAAGCTGCCTCCTGCCAGACTTGCAGCTCCCAAACCGGTTGCTGGAAGGAGGAAAAAGCCTCCTGCTGAAGGACGCGCTCGGGCACAAGCTCCAGGCTGAGATGGGCAGCGGGACCATACAGAGAGGCTGAGATCCCCATTCAGGTAGCATGGACTCTTCTGTCTTGAGGCACCAAAATCTGACAGGGATGTAAACAGAAACCTTGATCAGTCGTACCTGCGCTGCACGGCTCTTTGCAGTGCATCTCTCTATCTGCTGCCCCCGAGGGCTCCATCCTTCCCAGGTAAGGCCAGTACTGCGCTACAGAGCAAACTAGAAATGATATAAAAAGGCGACGAGGAAGGGGCTGGGTGGCTGCCTCACCTAGGGACTACAGTGCTCATCCATGAGGCAGGGCTTCAGTAACCCTCTTTTCCCTAAAGGAGCTCCAATGCTTGTCTTTCACTTGACAGCCTTAAAGCCCCTTAACAAGAAAGTAACGATCCTGTTTTGAGGCAGGATGTCTCCTACCCTTCTAGTTGAGGCTGTTCAAATGCTAGAAAAAAGGCTTTGCTGCTCTGCCAAGAAAGCCCAGGGGAGCATGACCGCATGGCCTGGCTTTTCCTACCTTCCCCTGGGAGCAGGGAACTCTGAACTCATCCCTCTCTTATCCCTAGGAACAGTAAATCATTTCCAGCAGCGCTGAGCAGTTTTGGGAAAACTGAAGCCTCCTTGCTCCATGCTGGGCTCCAGCATGGCAGTTAGGGCCCTCGGAGGAAGTGGGTTTCAACTCCCTCGGGCACTGAAAGTCAGGCTCCCACATCCTAAGCGACTGCTCTGAACATCAGCCTCGTGGCACTTGCCTTTTTTTTTTTCCCCTTCACTCTCATCTGCAGCACAGGGGTCATCCGCATGCCACAGGAGGATGCCAGATTCAACCCCAAGCTTCGCAACTACCCCAAAAGCTGTATTCGGCACTGACGCCTTCGAAACGCCTTTTGAACCTCAGCCTTTGTGACTGATGCTCGCAAATTCTCCTGCTTGACCTGCAGGTAGCCTGCCAGACCAGGGAGCATAGTCTGGTCGCCACCATCTGACCTTGCATGAAGCGTCTCTGAGGTGCCACAAGCCCTGTACTTGCCAAAGTCCTTAGCAGATGAAGTGGCTTCCAGTTTTTAGTAGTTAGTGGCAAGCTTCAAGTGGTTTGTCCAGGACGGCTCGGAATGACTACACATCTTTTAGAGCCCTGTTGTCACCACTGCTTGGTTACTGACCTGTACAAACGTAACAACACGGGAATCGGTGAGGTGGCAAAGCAATCTTTTTGGCTCCCCGTGTTCTAATATTTAGCTCGACTTTTGAAACGAAAGAAGCACTACTTCCTATTTGTACTCGTTTTTGTTGCCCGTTTTATGATTTTTCAAGTTTACTGACAAGAAACAAGCCTTTAGTTACAATTTATTAAGCTTGACCATAGCTCACTTTCCCAATGTTGTGCAAATATAAGCTGATTCATCATTACCAATGGACTGAAACGACCCGTTACCCTTATCTTATAGGTACAAATCTGAAGCGGTCAGTAGGTGTTTTGTACCATATAAAAGCCTCTTCCTCTGGCTTGCATAGCTGCATATGCGCCAATCCGTTCCTGGAGAGCACATTTAGTCAAGCTTATAACCTTTAGCTTTCCAGATAGATCACATGGGGTTATTAACAGAGAAAACACATGGGGAAAAAAACAATGTTGGAAGCTACATTTTCTTCTCTCATCCCTCCCACAGTTTGACAGCCTTAAGAGTATCTTGGCACCTTGCAGCGCAGCTCACAATTAAGATAACGGCTGCTTCCCAATGAAGAGGCCTAAGGCTGCGGCCAATGCCAGCACTGCATCTGATTTCTGAAACACCTACAAACAGAAACGCAGCTTCTAAATGCTACCTACACAAGTTAAACTACAGGAAATCACCACAAGGTTTGATAATTGTTAAACTAGTACTAGAACAGTCAACAAATAACACAAAAGTCACAAAGTCAAAGCTATCTGGAGAGAGACTTATAAACAGGATACATTCAAACCGATCCTGCTGAAGACAGTCAAAAATAGCATGAAGTGCTGCGAAGACTCAGTGCCTGGGAAGACTTAGTCATCTGAGGTACTTCTGCACCGCTTCTTAGTAGCTGAACTTGGTCCGATTTCAGAAAGAACCAGGATGGAAATAATTTTTATCAGCAGCAAAAATCCCACCAAATTCTGATTCAAAATCGTAAAATAGCTATTTGGAAAAAGTTCCAGTTATGAATTCCTATCTTATTTAAATATTTGCCAAGCTTGATTCTCACACTCCCAAGCAACTTTCTACCCATTCATCTGACCTTTCAACCCTGATCCTCTGCATCACATCTACTGCTAACTTTTGGGGAAGGTCATTTAACTCCAAAACTGACCCAACCTGTTTGTCTCATATCATTACAAAAGAAGCAGGAAGAGCCCCATCCATAATTGTAGCAACCTCCCGGAGAGCATGTGCAAGGATGTCGGCTACCTACCCTCAAAGAGACCACTATAGTGACTTCGGAAGAGTTGGAAGGAGCAAGAAAGAAACTTTTAAACCTACAGAGTCTCGCTGCACAGAGCTTCACGTTGTGTGAACGGAAACAGAAGTCTTCTGACCACAGGAAGCAGAATGTTTCTGCTGCTTCCATTTTCTGCACGCGTGAGAGTTTTGGACAAACCAGGAGCGCTCCTGTTGCAGAAGAACTTCAGTCCACAGACAGAAACAGCCAACTACTTTGTTTTTCTAAGTAGATATTAGACACGATCTGAACTGCGGTGCTAGGGGCTTTCCTACACCGTCAGCTGTTAAATTACAGATCAGAACAGCTTTTCTGATACTGGTGTGCGCTGAAGTCTTAACAAAATCAACAACTCAAGAGTGAAAAGGGAGGTTGGCTCATCCTGGCACAGTCAGAGCAGGTTTTCCAAAAAGCTCTATTTAAAGACTCATCCGTATGAGATAACCTGGTAGCATGACTGACTTCTTTAACCGCCTACTGAATTCATCACCATTTCTGGCACAGCTGATTCTGCAGAGAGGAAGAAACAGCTCTTTGGCTTCAAAGCACAATTGATAATGGCATCAACCGAATAATAGACAGTTTTCAGATAAGGGCACTTCAGGTCTGTTTTCTCAGACATTCTTAGGGACTTTTCCTCAGCAGAATGGGCTGCAATAGCACAGAGGGTAGCCTGCAATTAAGTCTTTTGTTACCGTGTTTGTTCTTCCCCATCTAGCCATTGGCAAAACTACATCCAACTAACCCCTTCCTGGCTGTTTACAGAACTAAATGTTTTTGAGTACCATGTAGCAGATCAGAAAATAGACAAGGAAATCTTTTACAAAGAAATTCACAGAATGAAACCAAAGAACAACACAGCTATGCATTTGTTAAGCTTCAACACAATTTGGGGTAGGTCTGACACAAAACATGAAGGGGCTGAGGCAGACGAGAGCGCATAAAGATACACCACGGAGCCTGTTCCATAATCGCACACTAACATCTCCCAATGTCAGATCGCCTTTAGAGCGGCTCTACTCAAAGTAGCCAGCCCAGGAGCTCCTAAGTGAACTCTGGCACTTTTCCCACTAAGGTAGGGGTACCACAGAGAAGAGTCAAGGGTTGAAATCACTCAGAAAATGTGCCTGTATACGGTAGTGAGCAAATTCCAAAGAATTTCAACAATTCGCGTGCATCCGGTGCATTTCATCCTGATCAAAAACAAATATTTAAGCAAAAGAGTCTGACTGATTTCTGAAAAGTGGCAGATTTTATTTCTGCAAATATCCCAGACTGCATAGCTTTTGGCTATGCCACTTTTAACAGTTATCACAGTCAAAGTGATGGCTGTTGGCTGTGTGACAAAATTCCTTCCGTATTACAGCCACATAATAGGGCATTCATAATATTGTTCATGACATCCTTTATTAATATTAAATATCCTCTTTGATATAGAATATATAAGCAAAAATAGTTTTAAAATAATTTTTCAGTCATTCTTACAGGAGTCTTCTATGCATTGTTACAGCGGTTCCTGTTGCCCTTTAAGGAATAAATCTTCACCATGTGTGAGGTTTCTCTTTCTGCAGAAATCTGTTTCATACAAAGTAGTTGCCAGGGCAGATATTGAAAGAGGCCTACAGAACCCATGAAAACTCTGAATTCAGATATTTGGTTAATAAAGAGATCTAACTGTGTCACAGACACATTATTCTTAAATGGGATAAGCAGGATAAGAAAATGCATCCTCTAAAGCTTAAAAAAAAAAAAATCATAGCAGGACAAGTAAATACAGCAAAGGAAGAGGATATGCCTCAAGTACAGACACTTCAGTACAATACATCTGTAAGTCCGAGTGCCATTTCCAATACTGGAAATTTGTCATGAAACAACCATGTGGCAACCAGCACTACGCACCTAGATGGGATTCCACCCAACAAAAATCAGATAGTACAAACAGATTCTACTTTAACTTCTGCCTAACAAGGGTGTTGCGCAGGCTATGCGAGACCCAAAGGATCTCCTTCGTTTCATTCTTTTCTAGGTAAGCCACTTTTTTTTAAACTTAGTGAACAGGAAATAAGTGTTTCCTTGGGCCAAAGGATAGCTCCTAGGTGCAAACATTTTCACTGAACAGATTAGGCGCGTCAGGTATCCAGGTTAACAAATGTACTGGCACGGGGAAAGATGACTGGAGACAGTATGTACAATCGTTCCACATGCTGCAGGAGTAGCTGCAGGGCATTTGCATCTCTTATGATGAGCATTTTAATCAGAATCCTTAAGCTACAGGCAAAACATTACATAAGAGGTTGCTTGAGGTCAAACAAACCGGTCCCTCCCTTAACAACTTTTCCAACCACCAGGCACGCAGAAGGAGATCTCAGTTCGTCATAGGCACCTATAACAGAAATCAAACAAAAATGTATTAGGATTGTTTCCAAAGGCTTCTCACAGGTCAGGGCTAAAAACTGATTTCGTTTTACATCAAGAACTTACACGGCTCAGCCCCCTAATTTTGGAAAAGCACTGCCCCCTACTGTTCAGCTTGAATTGGTATTTCTAGAAGCAGAAGTTCAATACTCTTCCTGTCCCTCCTACACCAACTACCTCTTCCTAATCTCAAAGATGAGGAAATCTTTGGGGGCAAGCGGAGGATCAGGCCACATGTTCCTAAATTCTCCCCAGTCAGCAGGAAAAGACAGCGCGTTCCGAATTCTAAGAGAACATACATTTGGTCTTTCAGTGAACGCATTTTGCTGATTATTTAGATAGCTTTAAAAAACCCATCTATGTGGCAAAACCAGAAAGATTCTCTTTTCATTGCAGCCTTTTTCCTGTGGAGCCTTTTTCTTTGTTAGAGTGAATCCTTTTTATGTGGATTTTAAATCCTTCTGGCTAGATACGAAGAGGACTTTGCACTGGAGAGACATTCCACAAATTCCTTTGATTTTGTGGTTACTCACTGTAGCGAAATAGTGTCACAGAAATTTGGAAGCTCTCCAGATGACATATGTGGCTAGGAGTGTTTTGCTTTTACTGTTTTTATAAGCGTTTGGGCTGCTTTTCATTCATCCTGGATACCAGCAAGCTGGAATTTTGTCATTATGGCATGTTGGAAGACTGGAAATAAAACTTAAAACTTTTGGTAAGTTTGGGTCATCTTTATTCTGTCGAGCAAAACGCACTGAGCTTTCTGTCTTACAGGGGATGAGGGGAAGCTGCAACACAGCCCAGTGTATACGTGCTTGCTGCTCTGACCTCAGCTACAGCTGTACGAGTAAATAGCTGCTCCGAAATGTGAGTCAGTTGGGGTGGGGGGGGGAGGAAGCAAGCTTCTTTGTTAGATCATTACACAAAACGGTCACAACTGTCCTGTTTGCTCCTGTGGTACCAACAAAGAGTCATTCTTTGAGCAAACTGCCAGAGGGATTTCATTTCTGCTGCAGACGTGCTGTCTGCTCACTAAATCCTCCTGGTCAGCAACGCGCTGGGTCACACCTGCTACAGATGGCACTTCCTGCTACTTTAGCTACGCTCACTAGTCCCAATCCATCTTTTTTTCCTTCTTATTGACCAGGGCCATAAGTGGGCCTCTCTGCAGTATCTCTTAAAATGTACAGTCAAGTTATCAGCTGCACTAAAGCAAATTAGATCCAGACTGCTGCAATCCACATTATGACTTTGATTTCCATCTTGATGAAATCAGTAAAATCTCTTCACTCATAATCACCGTAGCTTTCCTGCCAATTCCCCATGCCCTTCTATCAGTAGTGCACTTCACATCTTTATTGGTAATATTAGCCATAAATAAAATTACATTTCACTTGGGGGGAAAAAAAAAAAAAAGACTTATTTCTAAGTCAATGTGATATAATACAAATCCAGAGAGTGCAACTGTGCAGGATACATCCTCTTCTATTCAATGTCACCCCTAATTTACACTTTCCCTTTCTGATTTTCAGAGGGATCGGAAGGCAATTGTAACTAATACTACTCACTAAAACTGAAATTACCTACCCGGAAAAGGAGCAAAACAGCACTAAGAGAAAGGCATTCAGTGACAAAAGTATCTCTGCTTGACCTCTCTGCAAGGCAGTTTAAGATACTGGCTGAAAAGTCCGTGCTGATAGCTTTTCCCATTTGTATTAGGTAGCAAAGAACGCACAGAAGCGACCAAAAAAGAGCATCCAATTGGCAAGTGGTAGAAGCAAAGCTTTTTGGTAAAACGGAGATGTAATTAGTATCCAGGTGTGCGATCAGGCAAATCATCTAATGACAGACTTAAAACATGCATAAGCTCTTTCGTAGGCACTCCAAAACATATAGACGTCTAGTGCCATTTCAAATGCTCTAGAAGATGCACGCAGCCATGTGACACTGGAAGATACCGTGCAGAAAGAGATTCATACCCTTTCTGGAGCAGCAGCTACTGGAGGCCAGAAAGGATACTCTCGGGCATTTCAAATGGCACCAGAACCCTACTGTTAAACAAATAAATCTGACCCGGTGTGAGGAAAAAAGCAAAGACAGTAAAATGCTAAAAAGCAGAAGAAAAATATAACCCAAGTAACAAACAGGAAGACTGTTCTCAGAAAAAAAATTCCAAAGGGCAAGGTTAGAGCAGAAGAGTGAAGAGGTGGAAGCTATAAAAGAGATATGAAAATAAAGCAGTGATGACAATTTCAGTGGTGCAGGTAGAGACTGAAAAAGATAGATTTAATAGTTCATTTTAAGACTTTGTTATAACAAATCTTACCGATCTTAAGGTTTGTTATAAAGAATGTTATTTAATTCTTAAAGAAAAGGATCACAGACCCCACAGATTACATGTGGGAGCTGACTTCATTTAAGACGACACAATTTTATTAAAAACATCTGGGACACTCTCATAGGCAAGGGCTTAATTAAAATTTTAGCCTCTGGCATTTTTTCTAATGCAATTATGCATTACTCAAAGTAGTGGAAAGTTACAATGAAAATAAAGCATACGTTAAATGCTGCAGCAGAATACTTCAAACTAAACCATTTACCCATCATTGTTGCTTCCTTCAAGAATTTGTAGCTGGTTTCAAATGTCATCTGTTGCAGAGGAGAAGAGTTGGACTGAATTCCAAAACGATTCAGCGGTTTATAAACTCCTTCAAAACACATGTAATCTGCCACCAGTGAAAGGTGCCGAGGGTCCACCACAATGCCTAAGAACGTGAAAGAGCGAATATCAGAGCTCCGAAAGGCTAAGGTTTGGGTGGGGGGGTTCATTTTGTTTTGTTTTAAAAGAAAACAGATCTAAAACAAACCCCTTGACTCTAATGAACACGGAGAACATCTCTATTAACATTCTTCTGACAGCTGCACTTTTTATGTAGCCAGCCTAACTGCTCCCCTCAGATATGCAGGACGGGCAGACCTCACCATAATATAAAACCACCTCTCTCCAGGGAAACCAAAAAGTCAGGAATGCTGTAACAAGGCAGAAGTTTCTCTATGCATAACATCAACCCATTACTCATCTAAGGCAGGATGCACTGCTAATAAAATCTGCATCATCATTGTTTATGCATTCGTGACAGGACGGAGCTCTATCCCCTCACCTGCTAAACCGTATTTGCTAGACACAAGAATCACAAAGGTTCTGATATTTTCTGTGCACGGTGTTATGCATCCACAGAAAACTCTGTTGAGGCTAAATAGGAGCAGCACGTATTTTTAAATAACGCTTTTGGAATCAGTGCGATGGGGGATCATTACTAGCTCTGTCAACATTTACCCAGCAGTCCTGAACAATTTGAAGGTCAGCTCGTTCTGGGCTGCCATTTGGCACATGTGTTTGATGTATCTGGCTGCTAAAAATTCTCATTTCCTCATTGAGGAAAGATATAAAGGCAGCCTAGACTCCTATCATTTAAACAGCTAGAGTTAAATGGGATTAATCCTATTCTCAAGGCCTCTATGCAAGTCCAACATAGTTAGGTTCTTCAAATGTTAATAGCTAATTCATTGGGACCTGCAAATTAATTATTCCAAATTAATATACTGGAATGGAAAAGATATGCAAAGAGGGAAATAAATTCAGCATTGTCTAGCAAATTTTCCACTGACTAAATGGAACCTAACAATGAACTAACAAAGTCTTCACAGAAGGCACTGAAACGATGAAAATGATGAAGTAGTACAACTTAAAAATACACAAACAAAGACATAGCTTTCTGAGAAAGGTTTCTGTGTTTTCCCATCTTAACGACAACCACTTAAAAAACGAAAACCTTCTAAAATAGAAAAAAACCCTACCATATACAGCAAACACATCTTTTATTTCCTTTATAATCACCCTCAGGGCAGACTCAATACCATAATTTTTAGCCATGGCATGAATATCATTGGAATAAAGTCTGTTCAGGTCCAAAATCTGAAAGCAAAAAACAGACGCACGTTAGAACAGTAGTTACTCTATTTTTCCAAAGAACTAAGTACTAAGTAAGCTAGGATAGCTTTTCTCTACTTTTCATTAGCTTAAACTACACAGCAGCTCAGAATCCAATATAGACAAAAATGACAGTGGATTTACCTTTAAGCTAATGACCGCAGGATTTTAGACATGAGGAAGAGTACTGGAATCAAAATTCAGCACAGAAAAATATGACCCAAATTTTGAGAGAAAAAAAAATCTGCAGCAGCAGGAGAACATGTAAAAGCCTCCAAGTAATGCAATACAATGATATAATGACATGCCCAGCCTGTCTCAGACATCCAAAACTGTCAGTAAAAGCAGTAGAGAAGATGTAGCACAAAAAAAAAAAAACAACTGTATTTGTAGAATTACGGGCTACAGGGCATAACACAACTATTCCTCTCCAAGTACTGCAATGTATTTGGATGGAAGAACTCCCCCAAGAAACATTTATAGAGATAGTTACAATCATGGTGTGGAATTGCTATTAGATATTGGGCTGCTGCACAAAAACTCATTCGCTATCTACCCTTGAGAAAAGAGCTCTGAACATACCTGGGGAAAGAAGGAGGAAGAGAATTTAAGAGCTGAAAAGGATACACATCACCCCTCCTAAATTTAAATGGTACCCATTATCCACTGTCCCTCCCTAGAACACAAAAGGTCATTCACGTTCAAGTTTACCAAATAGATTACATACATCAGAGTATCTGAACAACTCCGCAAGGTTTATTCCTTCAGTATGCAAAACAAGTTCCTTCTCTCCTTCCTTATTGGTATTTTCATTCAACAAGCATCGGGCGATCCCCTTTATCTCATGAATGACTGTGTTTCGTGCAAGAGATACCAGCAAGGAGGTGAGGTCAAAGTACACCTTCATCAAAGGAAGTGTCAGTGAAACCTAAAGGAAAAAAAAAAAAAGGGCAATGTCATTCTGTACGGAAGCTTGAAGATTAGGCTTAACAAGCAGCCTATTTCTTCTGAGGCAAAACAGGCACCTGGGGCTATTCTAGTGTTTATGCGCTTGGGCGTATGCGAGCCTGACAAGAATTACAGCCACATGATACCGTGAACATCCCATCCCAGGCCTATTCATGCACACTGCTCTCAAGATCCTCAGACTTAAACCGATTGGATTTTTTTTGATCGTTGGCTTTTTCCCTTCTACCCTGCAGGAAGACCATGCAAGCTTCTCAACAACTGCAGCTTGTTTGATTTTGCTGCATCTTCCCACTGTTACAAAGCAGTATTAGCTCAGGTCAAGGTAAAGGCATGAGATTTTTCAGCCTGATCTAAACTGAAAAACCGGGGAGGTGGATGGCAGAGGTTGAGGTCAAAGGTTGTTCGTGGGGGGTTTCCTGGGGGGACAAAGGACACTGGAGTACTAGCGGGGAGAGAAGGGTGGGATAAAATTATCCAGTTAGATCGGAAACAAAAAGTTTTATTTTTCTTAAAGAGTAAAAAAGGTGTTTTAAAAAAGGGAGAGTGAAATGTTTCTGGATGCACAACATTCACATTCTTGCTAGATTTTTCAGCTGACACTATCACATTTGTTCCAGAATTTCTGCCTCCTCTAACTACTGTATCATAAAATGAAATACTCCAGCTTTATTCATTCTAAGTTCTTCTCTGAATAGAGGTGCTTCCCCACATAAAGTAGGCTCCCCTTCTGCTCATCACCTTCGGGACACATTCACAAATAGCCTCTTGCAACAGTCCTGCTGTCACTTTTCTTTGTCAAACAGCTACACAGTGGTGCATCATATATTTAAAAGTTAAAACACCACGAACCTGTCAGTTGTCATCAGAAAGTTCCAGTAGGGGTCCTGGAAGTTAGGGATTCCTAAAAATACGTCCAGTAGTACCTTTGCTTTGCGGCATCCAGTGCCATTTTTCTCTATTCATATAGAAGTGCTTAGACAAAGCAGCAGAACTACACCGAAGAGATTTGTTATGAGCTATGGGCAATCATTGTGCAAGCACACACAGATGTTTCCAGGCACCACCATCTTACCTCACACCAAAGTTCATTTTCTGTATCAAACGTGTAATCCTGTATTGATGGGTGACTGCTCAGAACAGCATTTACTCGTAACTCCGCTGATTTAACTGATCGATCCCTCTCTTTTTTGGTCTCAGACATAAAGGAAAGGTGTTGAGAATCATCACCACCTGCTCCATTCTGATCTCCTTCTTCAGTACCTTGAGTCCTTTCTTCTTTCTCTGATTCAGCCTCTTCATCTTCTGGATTCTCACCAGCATGTTCATCTCCATTCTCTTCTTCACTCTCATAATCAACCTACAGAGAAACAACGTTGTACTTACTATTTCAACCAGAACATACGCAAAGCGCACCCTGAAGCTGTTTTACTCCTCAATATCCTTGACGGATGAGCTGTATCTCACCTATAGCCCAATGAAAACACAATTCTGTTATAAAAGCAACAATACAACAGATTCAGTTCAGTCTATTTTTTTTTATCTTGCCATTCCTTCTCAATACAATCAGGAAGGATAGAGGTTTTTTGTGACTGCAGTAGAATTTGTTTCTTCCCCTCAAAACACTTTTCACAACTCAACTCTGGTGATGGGAGTTCCTCAGGAGATTTTCAATTACTCTGCCCTCCTGCTGAAACTACAGCAACCCGTCTTCAAACAATAATTACAAAGTAGTGAACATGAAACAACACGAACAGTGAGGGAGAGTGAATCGTAAAGTTTTAAATACCACTAACAGCGTGAAATTAGCAACAGGTAAAATTAAGGTAAACTACAGCACAGAACCTGACTGCCAAACATCTGTCCAACTGCGGAAGAACACGGCTTCAAAAGAGACCAAGAGATCTCTTCCTTGTCTAATTTGCATGGTGCTCTATTCCTCTTAAAGGACTAGAGGCAGGGACCAGGCTCAAGTATGTAATCGCTGTGATGTCTCAGCCCACATCTCCTGCTACAGATTTCTCTCCCATCCAAATCTAATCAACACAAAGCAGAGATTTCCCCGTTCCCTTAGAACACGTTTTGGCATTTTGTTTTGATGGAAGTCTTTCCTTCCTAGCTCAAACCATTGCAGTGGAAAATGGGAACTAAAGTACAGCACTGAGCACCTATGAAATCATTACCTCTTCTTCCTGCTTCTTCCTCCGCTTTGCTTCTGTAGCATCACCATCCCCTTCATCAGCTTCTGCATCAACAATCTTCTCCTCTTCGTCTTCTGGAGCTTCACGATTATTCAATACCTAGAAAACCGTAAGAGGCAAGATAATCAGGCTGACCGTGCTGGAAAGAAGCAACTGCAACAAAAGATATTAGCCAAACATTCGGATTTTTCAATCCCCTGTCCCGTACTGTTCCACCCTTAAGACAAATTAATTTCCGTAAGACTACCATTTTAAAGAAATAATGACCTGAAACTGGTGATAGCTTTAACAGTAAACAAGAGGAAATTCTTCAAGATAAATAAGCTATCATTCTGGTTATTTGACAGTCTTGGTACGGAAAGGGGTGACAGAAGAAACATACATAAACATACATTCGTCTTTCAGTGAAAAAAGAGATTCCCCAAAGGTTTTGGCAACAGCTGCTACAACAGGAGCTTGTTTTGGGATCAAGTAAGAGTAACAAGTTTTTATCTCAGTGAAGCTAAAAGCAAATAGACATTTTCAGAATACAGTCCTGAAGTAAACGGGGATTTTACATGCAACACCTTTAATATCCTTGTTAATTTCATGAGAATGCAAAGACAGTTTGTGCACAAAGAAAATATTTAAGACGTAATTTAGTATCTGTGGAAAACTTTAGAAATAGAATTAGTTGTTCACACCAACTTGTAAATCTGCAAAGCACAGTATGCAAAAAAGGGGCATCTTTATTTTTTTAAATGTCACTGTTCATATTGCAACATGATAAGCTCTTCTGAATTCTGGTTCTCAAGAGAACATAAAGGAAACAAGGCAATTTCCAAGTCATGTTTTTCTGTACCTGGTCTTGGTCACCATCTAAATCCTTTCGAGTTGCTTTCCGGGCACTGACTTCAGTAAAAGATGCCAGCTTAGCATTCTTCCTTTTAATTGTTTCCAGTAAGATTTTAAAGAACCTGAAAGAAAACGCAACCCAAAATGTCTAAGCTCAGCAGTACCACAGTCAACTTCATGCTCTCAGAAAATGAATATATTTTGTTCAAGAAACCAGTCAACTTATAAGAGGACATATTCTTTGGTGGATATAAAAGCACTTCTAGGTTAAGGTAAAAATTTTTTCCTTGCCCCACCCCGCACCCCCAATTCCTTTGAGAATAAAAGTGTTGGTGTCGACCGTCTTACAATACATATGTAATAAACACTAAGCACCCAAGGACAAGGAGTAGGATGTTGCTTATACAGGCTGTTCTCCAGGTACATGGAAAAGGTGAGAAATACCTGCCCTGATGCAACTCCACATTGTGACAAACCTACAGATCTAGAGTTTTATTCAAGATGGGCAGATGCTTTTGCAAGCCCATGTTTAGGAGGCTGCTGCTGAGCAAACACGAAAGCATCCGAAAGTGAACTGACTTTGTTTCCATGAAGTATAAGATGTCCCTGGGCTTCACACACTTCTCCTCTCGGTAATATTCGTGGGGCAAGAAATGGAATTTGATTTTGTAGAGGCGATGTTTGTTCTGCTTGCTCTTCACACGCAGAGATTCCTCCATCTCAATTTTCTGCAAGACCTACAAAAGCAACAAGCAGGAACACAACGATGAAGCTATTCCATTTACTTCCTGCAACTCCAACACTTTCCATACAAGACTGGAATTACACAAGGCTAGCTGGTAAACTTTTCTGCTGGCTTTGGGGCAGCTGCTGGGGAGGAAGATTATATCCTGATGCAGCACTCTTTTTGGCTTAAGCTCTTCCCAGCAATTAGTTTAGAGAGTACTGGGAGAACAGCTCCACCTCCTACCCCACCCCTCAAAGGCCATACTTCTTAGTGGGCCAACAAATCCATCTTATTGACCCATATTACTTGCTCTTTGAACGTGACAGCATTTCTGCACCAACCTGAGACTTAACTCTATCTTTGCTGCTTTCCAATTTGAAGGAGGAATAAGACAGAAGGAGGCAGTATATGCAGCAGAGCACAGGAAACACTGTGGTCATAGGAAGAGAGGGAGTACTGAATAAATCAGACTTCAGTACCCTCAGTCTCCAAGGTGCCACAGGTTTTGCTTCTATTGAGCACAGCCATCGGGTGGGGGGCACGCTACGTGACAAACAAAAAATTTCTCTACAATGCTGGTCACTTCTAGATCAGCTTTTGTCTTAAAGACAAAGCAAAAACCCTTCAGTTCTAAGGCTGACAAAAATCAGCTTGACGTAAAGGCAAAGCAAGCTGTGCCAGCAAACAGAAATCCTCCCTTCCATTATACTATTACTATGCCTAAACTGTGTGTCTATTACTCTTTCTTTATGTTCCATAGAGAGCTTTGTAGCCCGTGACAATGCTGTACGTACTAATTTGACTTTAAGCCTCATGGGCAGTTACTGAAATTCCTTTCGGTGCTCCACCTCTCCTAGCAGATTTCACAGGATCAGTAGGCAGGAGGTGAAAAGAAAGGACCCTTTCAACTGTTGAATCGTGCACCCCTAGGTGTGCCTTCAAAAGGAGAAATCACTAAAAAGCCAGACTAACTGATGAGCTCAAAATAAGAAATATTTTGTTTTACCGACTCTCCAAAGGATACGTTAAACAGGAGGCTCACCTCAGCTAAGCACACTCTTGTCAGCTGTTTCTTAAGCTGTTTCACCTTCTTGTGAGCTTTCTTGGTATTGAGCACAGGAACACTCATCATTGGTGTCTTAATATTTGCACTGGCTACCATCAAGATCTCCCGCAACCTTTAAACGAAGAATGATCTTTCAAGTTAAGTATTAAAAGCATTATGCAATCAAATAAACATCTAGCTCGTTTAATAAGGCAGTATGCAGCAGCACGCTCATTTAATAACGTAGCATAGAGCTTTGCTGGAGGTGGCAGCTGCTGCATGCATTAAGAGTAGTGGTTACCATTGCCCTGCACCTTTTCACTTTTCTGGTTCACTGGGCATCTACAGCACAACAGCAGTCCTACTGCTTTCAATTAGATTATCACTCCAATTACAGGAAGAGACCAGAAATAATAGGTTGTTCCAAGAACAGCAGAACTAATGAGGCCTGTTTCCTACAAAGGCATACTGTATGCTCTTCATACTTTCTCCTCCTCCTCCCCTGCTCCACTGAAGGAACACAACCACCTCCCACCTGCGGCATTACACCCAGGCACGAGCCAGGGTCAGCATCCACGTTTCTCAGAACAAGCTAACGACTGGCTGGTAAACACGTGTGCCAACTGGCAAAGTCACTGTCACCAAACAGGAAGCCAGGGGAACGTGGCTGCTATAAAATAGCTCTCTTTTTACCGAGGCGATGACAATCCTAAATCTGCATGATTTCATTGCGGTTTTGGTCAAATTTCACTGCAACTAACAGGTTTAAAAGTTACTAGGGGGAAGAAGAGGTAGGCAGATAGCAGACCCATAAAGCTTGATTTCTTTAGGCTTATTTGTTTTTCTATTTTACTCAATACAGTATAAGCCATTTGCTATGCATCGGATAAGATAAAGTGGCCTTCACAGGTTATTTTCTATCTAGAACATGAATCAAAACACCCGTAAAATCGTAAAACATTAAATATATCTGAACAGGCATAATTTACAACTAAATTGAAGTGTCCTTAATCTTACAGGCAGTTATACATGGAATCTTAAGCAGTGTTACCTAAGCACCAAAAATGGTAAGGAGCCCACTGAGAACACAAGTTTCTCACCTTGGAATACCCAATGTGACATTCATTTCACCTCTGCCAGCAAAGTGGAAAGTGTTCAAAGTCATCTGTGTGGAAGGTTCCCCAATACTCTGAGCTGCAAGGAGACCCACGGCTTCTCCTGGGTCACATAGGGATCGTTGCCACTTTAAATACAACAAATCCTTTAATCTGAAGACAGGAAAGAAGCAGAGGTTTAACTCAACGTAGTACAAAATAAAGAACTCCGTACAGATCGAAACATTGCTCAGTTTTACAAAATTTCATCTTTCAGCCAATTTCTCTTCTCTGCTCGGGATGCAAATGCTTTACAAACTACAGAACTGTTTGTCCCAATCATATCGGACAAACGCGTTTCATTAACGCAGAACTGGGACGTTAGACAAACCATGCTCTATATGCTGCTAACCGCTAGATTGCTAAAAGAGAATCTGTTTACTCTCACTTGCTCATCTTAATTGCCTTGCTAACTCCAAGGTGTGGCAAGAGCACATTTCAGTACTTTACAGTAACACGGTTAAATATCATTTTAAAAGTAGGGGAAGAGCAATCTACTGCTGTTATTCCACAAGCCCTTTGACAAAGCCCTTACTAGCATGGAAAAATAAGGTTTGGAGGGAACAGATAAAGTAGTGCCTCTCCACTGCGCGCCAGGCACACCTGGCTTTCAGGAACCATTCCGAAACAGACTATTTTGTTTCAAGAAGGTTACAACAAAGTCAGGAGTTGATAAAGACTTTTTATCTTTAGCAATCTCAACCCAAACAATAGAGGTTTCCCCCTCCCCTCCTCAGTGCAAAGAGGCAAATACAGAAGCTACCACCTATCGGAAGAAAACGCTGGTCGCACATAACATCTTCTGTTCTCAGATTCCCATTTGTTGATATAACCCTCAACTCCATTTTCAAATGTTTCTGAAACAGATGCAAAATAAGTATCTGGACGCCAGACAGCAAGGCTTGGGTCAGGACATTTATTTTTCTTCTTTTGATATTTTCTTCGTTTCTTCTCATCTAGCTCATACCACATCTTCAATAACTGAAAAGAGCAGCAGATTTTTAAGCAGGCCGGCTTACCCACGGTGAGACCAAAACAAAAATAACATTACTTCCAGTGGTAATCAAGCAATAGAGAAGGAGGAAAAGATTACCATCCACACAATGGTTAAGGGCATATGTAAGACAACCAAGAAACCAAAGAACAACCAAGTTACAAAAGCGGTATTATCCACTTTCTGATATTTGCACGTAGCACTTTTGAGCCTACAACATTTCAAGGTTCTTTACAAGCTTAAAATAGAGCATCTATCCATAGCAATCACTCTAGATACCAGTGAAATATAGGCTCTTAATGATTTCAGCTTGGGAGTGACATCTCTTTAGGCTTGCATCATCACTTCTAGGTGGCTAGCACCTCACTTGACTAAGACTGGCATGAGAAATGAGCTTTCCTTATTTACAGGAGTGCATTTGCAAGCCCAGTAGTCCAACAGAGATCTTCAATTCAGTCTGCATCTTATGCATGCTAATCGGTCTTATTTCTGTTCTACACTTTTTTATTAAACGCAACATTTGAAACGTTACTTGAAAGATTAACAATTAACACTGATTAAAAAAAAAATCAATACAGAAAATCATTTAAATATATCTTTACAAAAGCCTTGCTATTTTATGAGGCAAGCATTTGGCCTGTGATAAGGAAGTCTGTCCACTAAGCTTTATTTTAGATATATCTATATCTCTAGCTCAATATATCTGTCTGTCTATCAAGAGAGAGAATGAACGAATGAACGAAGCTAAGAATTACGTGGCCAAATTGTTCCAAAGGTTTGCAAAAGTGCCTACAGTCACACAAATTTAGCATAACTGCATCAATCAAATCAGTGATAAGTACAGTATTTGCAGACAAGCTGCTTGGAGTTAGATACGTCAACACCTTCAACTTGGGAGTTTCATGAAACCTGTTCACATTCTAGCAGGACAAATGCCTTGTGAAAGCAAGGCCATGGAGCTGCACCTGTTTGCGTTTTGTGCCTGCACATTTGCTCTTCATTTCCAACCACAACACACAGATTAGGGCACTGTTGTACAAGAGGTTTAAATAACTGTACTTCTTGAAACACTAGGCAGAATTCGCTCAGCCTTCTGACTTTCCTATTTAAACAAGCTCTCATCCAGCTGGCAGATGTCTCTCAATAAGAAATCTAGTCTGCGTACACCCTAACGAACCCATGGGACGTTGTGTAAAACCAGTTTCACCTCAGATTTTTTGGCCTCTGCCCTACCCCCAGAGCTCATGGACTTTAAAAAAAACCCAATACTTTCTTAATCACCCATCGAGCTGACATACAAGTTACCTTTTGAAAGGATCATACAAACAGTCTACAAAACACTTCAGGATGAAAAAAAAATTAAATTACTGAATTCTACATTTTTAAAACGGGCTAGGTCGATTCAACTGCTTTTGTTTTACCTGTAAAGTAGCAGGATCTCTTCCGTTTTTGCTCTCTCCTCCAGGAATTTGTGCTCTTACACTTGCCATTTTCTTCTGGGAATACATCAGAAAACCTCCTTCTCTTTGCACAGGGTTTTGGTGTCTAGCTCGCCACTTTTTGATGGCTTTGAACTGCTGGTTAGCTTGGTGAGACTCCATCTTTGCTAAAGCTTCATCCAGATGGTTTGTCTTCTGAATCACCTAAAAAAAAAAAAAAAACAAAAAAAACCCACACACTTTTGTGATCATTCCTCTCTACACTCACTATAGCTGAAAAAGCAAAGCAAACTGAAAAGGACATCTGCTGCCACTCAAAGTTTTTAGCTGCCACAACCCAGGGTTTTCAACCCAGCTGAGACTAAAGCTCTTTTATCTTTATGCGACTAGTGCCACTTTTTAATAATTAGTGATTGAAGCAACACTGGTAAAAGGAAGTTACCAAACTTGAGAGGCTGAATGGTAAAGTCATTTGTATGGATTTGAACCCAATTGCAGAAGTTAGAAAAGGAGATACAGTAGGGAGAATACCTGGTGCTCCACTGAATATCAGACCGCTTAAATCATTGCACAGACTTAAAAATACACTTCTGTATTTTGATACACTGGCAAGTAAAAACGTAGGATAGTCAGAGTGACATGCAAACAATTATGCCACTGAATCATTAACAGTCAGATGCTGACTGTGCATCTAAGTGTTCCCGCCTTCATCCCATATAAATACTTAAGATTCAGGTGTTCTACCTCATAGTTTTCTGCAATGAAAGGAAACTGCTCAGGTTGTAAGAACTGAGTTTTAGGAATATCAAGCCCATCTTCTCCATACAAAAACTGCACCACACTGCCATCACTGTCACGTACTGTTAGGTCATACTGAACCACCAGCCCTTCCAAATGTTTTATGATACACCTGCCCCAAAGGAAAAAAAAAAAAAGTTGTTAAGAGGCTACAGAGTAACAAGGATGATATAACTCTAACATAAGTTATTACTGAAAACAGTATTTTTCAACTGCACTTAACGGCTGATCAGGAAATTCTGGAAGGCAAAAATCTTACACACACGAGGCACAGATGAAAAATGTAACGATACTGCAAAGCTTTCTGTATGTTGCCCATTCCAATTTCCTTGGACTGAAGGGACTAACAGAGTAAGTGACTATTTCACTTTATTCCTGCTCTCTCTCTTAAGTGGTTGTTGGAAAGAAGAAGATATATCTCCTTTAGAACTGCCCACTACCTTGCAAAACAATTAAAAAATTCCACCCTCTTCTACACATCAGAGATGTTACCCGAATAAAGATGAGAGCCACACAACGTGCCTAGAAAAGATAGAGTTGCCTGAAATTTCTGCATCTTTACTTGCACCAGTAAAAAGAACTCACCAAAAGAAGTTGCTTCCAACGTGAGCCAGAGAGAAGTTACAAATGATTAAGGTCCCCTTGATCTAGTCCTCTAGAAAAATCAGCCTTAGAATAAACATTCAACCCTTAAGACAGCAAACACTTTTAGAAAGCAAGTTCTCTGTGAAGTTAATCTAAGCAATACATGTGCCTCTTCCAGTCTACAGAATTTTAGAAAAATTACCTTTTAAAGTCCCAAACTCAAAAACTAGCCTCTTACCTTTGAAGGTATCCAGATCGGCTGGTTTTGACAGCTGTATCCACAAGACCTTCCCTGCCAGCCATGCAGTGAAAGAAGAATTCCTAAATACAAACACAATCCCATCAGCTTTCTGCTGGGAAGTAAACTGAGATCAGTAATTTATGCTCTTTCTCAAAAACTGCACTAAAAAAAGAGGGTGAACACAACGGATTTATCTATAATTACAAACTCCGTATCATAATACCAAGATCCAATCAAACTTCAGTACAAGCACAAGCAATGTTATACTTACAGAAGGTTTGATCCCAGTGAGAAACCTTCCGGTCACAAATCCTCCTGAGCTAGGGGAAAAATCGTAAGGCTGGAAACACGGCAGCGATTTGCCAGACGCCATCAGTGGGGGCCTTCGTCCCTCCAACTCAATCTGGCCCAGCAAACAGGAAATCTACACGGGGACAGGAAGAACATAGGCAAGCAAAAAGGAAACGATCACTTTTCCACCCAACTCTTTGCTCACATTAAGTGCAACGTTTTTTCTTGAAAAAATATTTAAAAAATTAAATATTCATTGAAGAAATTCTTGCTACTGCTGGGCAGAGACACGTAAATCTCATCTGATCTTTTTAAGTTAATTTCACTGTTTGACTCATCCCTCAACATTTCCATTCTCATTCTGTTTTTTTATTTTAATACAAAAAGAAATGACACTAAAATAATGCCTATGCTGAGGTCCCTACAATACCCTCACAGCAGGGCACTGAAAAACAGAATTACAAAAAAAAAAAAAAAATCTCTCGAGCTTTGGTCATTCTCTCTCACCTTCTTCCCAGAGTGAGAATATATGGAGAGAATTTTAGACATCATTTTATACACAGCGTCTGTTGCTTGGTGTCTGTGTTGCAAAAGGCAAAATGAAAGAGCATCTCTGCCATTTCCACCAGAAGTAACGTAGGTTTTAACTGTTCCTCATTCGGTGGTGGAAGAAGGGAACGCAGGGGTCAGCCTCCAGCAATGTCCAGGAAAGCTCTTTCTTCTGCAACAGGTTTGTTTTTATAATCTTTAGCTTGTTCCTTCTACTAACAAGAAGGTCTGCTAATTCTATAAACCTTTATGTACAAGGAACAGATGCAAAAATAGCAGCTTATAGTAAACACAGACTCTCCTCCATCACTTACTGAGGCCTTTATTACATTCTTCTAAAAATTTTCCACACCAAAAACAGTGCCATTCCCAAAGCCTAAATTAAAAATTTTGCTTTGCTACTAGATACTCACACTGTTCCCACAAGAGCTTCAACATAATTTATATTCTATGACAAATCATAACAACACACATACCTGCCAAGTACTATAACTGCTATATTACCTGCATTGTATTTACAGTGGATCCTTTGGCTCCTGATTGTACCATCAACTGCAAATTGTTCTCTGGAAAGCTCCTATGGAGACCAAGGGGCATGCAAACCTAAAGGTTTCAGGTGAGGGGAAAAACAAAGCCAAACCATAATTAATAAACCAATAAACCAAAACAATTCCTATCGAAGGCTTTAAAAAAGACTAAACACAAACATACCTACTCATAATTAAAGAACAACAACAGAACGGGAAATAATAATTTATGAGAGGCCAGATGACAGCCCAAAAATTAAAAAGTGCCTTGAATATTAAGTCATCTTCTCATTCAGAGAGGCCAAGGTTAAGGTGCGCTGGCAAGGCAGCGTGTGAAGCTTCATGCTGGGGACAGATGGAAAGCTTCAGTCTCCAGAACAGGCAGGCACCCCTCATCAACATTAAATTAACTTAATAAGAAAGTCTCCGAACAAGATTAGCATATACAGACGCCTTGATGCCAACCTTGTTAACTTCATTGTTGTAATTGTTTACTTCCTCCTTGAATTTCAGATCAACCATGTTAAAATCCCTCTGGTCTTTGCGGAGATGGGCATCCTGCCATTTCCCTTGGACCTCCTCACATGATGCTGTTTCTGGCAAATTAAGAGCAGCTCGAACAGCCTGAAAGTAAAAAGATTTTTTTAGGTGCCAGGCAGACATGATGACACAAAGCCAGATTTGCAAGTTTTTAAATTCTGGGGATAAAAACTCTGCAAGACAGACTTACTTTAATACCACAATGAGTCGACTTTTCAATAATTTTTTGCCTTTTGTGGTCTGCTTCAGGTTTAACCAAGATATCTTCAATGCCTGTTAAAGAAAAGAGGCTGATCATGTAACGACCCAATGATTCAAAAAAAACGACTCAGAAAGAACAGAGAAAGGACACCGCTTTCGTTGTCCGGGAGCTTGAGAGCAAGGAGGCGGACAGGAAAGACACAACACAAAATGTAGTAACTGCCAAGATTAGGTTAACTACAGTTTGACAAGAAAAAAATTAAAAGCTCTGGGTGGCTTTTTGAGGGAGAAGGCCTAGACTGTCAAAAAAATACGCAGCATAAACTAAGCTAAGCGTTAAGAGTGCTAAATCAACTCCCTAAGTTAAGAAGCCTTAACTTCAACAGTACCTATAAAACCCTAACCAGTGAACTTGCACATGTGCAAGCACGTTACAGGCCAACCACATCAAACTATTTGGTTTTCTCTTCCCTCGATTTCAAAGTTCTTTTTAGATGAGTTTTGGAGCATCTGTCATTTATTAGATTTTTTTTTTTTAAATATACACTCAAAATCCTTGTGATGACAGGACCATGACAATAGTGATTTAGAACATATCAAAGGCAGGAACTCCGTCTTGCTGTAGGCTAATCAGGCCTTTCAAACATCCTGCAGAGCCGCACTTCAGTGTTGTCTGATTTTATATGTAAGTATTTGTATGACAAGGACATGTAAAAGTGAAGCCAGCGGTTCCTCATTCCCACTCACGAGCCATCTTGTAGACCCCTACTACTTTTAAAGTCATGAAACAGTTATCAACTACAGTCCTTCAGCATGGTCTCCCATACCATCCTGATAACCAAACTTAGACTATATGGACTGGGTAAGTGGAGGATGGAAAAATTGACTGGAAAACCGTGTTCAAAAGGTTGTGATCAACAGGACCAAGTCCAACGGGCAACAATTACGCTGTTGTGTCTCTCCCTCAGAGATCAATACTGCACTCAGAGTTCAAGAAAGGCAAAGGCAAAGTCCTGCATCTGGGATGGAAAAACTCCATTTAGCAGTACAGGATGGAGGCCAACTGCAAACAGTGGCTTTGCAGAAAAAGGACCCAGGGCAACGTGAACATGAGTCAGCAGGGTGCCTTTGGAGCAAAAGCCAACCACATCCTGAGCTACACTAACGTGTAGTCAGCAGGATGAGGGCAGACATTCTTCCCCTCTACTCAGCACTTGTGACACTGCATCCGTGCCCTGTTTCTGAGCTACCTATTAAAAACAAAAACCACACCCACCCATCCCCTTCTGTAGGGAGTCCAACACAAGTCACCAAGATGGTTAGGAGAAACTGAAAGATCTAGTCTTGTTCAGTCTTAAGAGACACGAGAGGGGGAGGGGAAAAAAAAAAAAAAAGGGAGAGGCTGTGAAAACATCATCCCTGGAGATATCCAAAACTTGACGGGACACAGCCCTGAGCGAGCTGATCTCGTAAGACTTGCTTTGAGCAGAGAGCTGCATTAGATGATCTCCAGAGATCCCTCCCAACCTAAATTATTCTAAGATTCTACACATACAGTAGCTCTAGGGGCACAAGTGGGACGCTTCACGAGGGAGCTTCCCCCACGTATAAGAGGGCTGAGGCCATAGGCTGTGTTGCCATCTCCCTCTGTCTTGGCTCTTTCTGTGCAGCGCCTGCTCTCTTGTCCCCATTATAACCTTGCCTCTTCCACCCTGTCTCCTTTTCTTGAACTTTATTCACTTCAACCTAGAGTCTCATTTTGATCATTCCTGAATCTTCTCCTCTTTATCCAATCCTAGAATCCTGCTCCAGTCCTACTTCTCTTCCTGGTGTTTTAATTATCTTGTGGTCCCAGGTAACATTCATTACTGTTGTCTAACTAGTTCTTGCACAGTGTCTCAATATTTATTTTGTGTCTTACAGTCAATCACCTTCCTCGCTTCTCAGCGGATCTCCACTCCTTTTCCTTGGTTCACAGCAGTCTGTTGGTTCTTTACTACCACTGTCTATCACTTGACCACCTCTGCATAACCTAAGTGATCATATTGTGACTTCAGATAAAAGCTGACTTATACCCTCCTGCTGCTATATATTATAAATATTTTATTAGTATAAAAATATATTGTAAAATTCTATACAGCCATTTGAAATATTTTAACTACTGGAAAAAAAAAAAAGGGTACAGTGAGGGTCAAATTTTTATTCTTTGCCAAGTGCATTTTTGCCTGAGTTTACAAATGAAAGTCAACAATTTACCGAAAGATTCACCACAGAATGAGACATGCAATACTTAACCCCTTAAAGTCCTTCCATCTGACTTTATCACTTCTTAGTGTTTCTATGCAATGGTTCTTTTTCAGAGGAGTAGACAAAACTATAAACACTTGTCTGTGTACACTTTGATAAGGGAGGACAGAAGAGAGAGAACTCAGTGATGGACACATTCAAGATTACACTTTTTCTTTATGTTTACAAGGCCAACTACGCACTGAGTAGAAAAAAAAAAAAGTTTGGCAAATAGCTATCCCACTGAGGGACACAAAGTCTTGTGAAACTGTATTTAGAGAACTCCTGGCATGTATTATTGCCAAAAAAAGTGTCTGTTTTATACCTCAGGAGGTGCTGCACTACAACATTGGTGAATTAGTCCCCATGTTACTCACCCATTGTAAATCCCCTGTAGAGCTGCAGATAAGCAGTAAAGAGGCGTCCTAGACATGTTAGCACTTTTCCACTAGTTTCACCTCCATAGATTTCATAGCAACAGTGGACCAGGCCATAGGCAGAGCTGCCAAAGTGAGCTTTGTCCAAGACACCACAAAGTAATTCCCCGTTTCTAATAATAACCTGAAAGTGAAAACACAGTTAATCAGAAATTTTGAACCCAGTGCGATCCAGATCGCATTTATAGTGCAGACTTTTGTGTAATCCACATGAACTCAAGGTAAGCAAAAAGTTTTAAAAGATACACCAATTGGTGAACAATATCTTCAGTTAAATATTTTCAGATTACGTTTACTTCCAGAGAAAGGAAAAAAAAAAACCCTTCTAACAGAAGAAGAAAACTTCTAATCGCGTTTATTTTTTTTCCACTTGTAAAAAAAGACACTGAAGACATACAGCCTAATAAAAACACAGATGGAATCTATATCAGAGTCAAGACCAGAAAAGGCTTCTTCCTGGCTCCCAGGTTTGTCCTCTAATCACTACCTTCTGGCAGTAACTGTTTCTCAATATTTATTTTTAACTTTGTCATCTCCATGCTCCCCTTCTCGCTCCTCTACTCTATCATATTAGACTTGCATTAAAATGTTTCCCAGCCCAGCCTCCAGAGTCACTCACTACACCAACATACCTGAGATTCACACATTGAATCAAGATTAGTCTCTAGACATCTTTTTGCAGGTCCCTTTACCCAGGCTTTTCCACCAATTTTAGCTTTCCCAGTCAAATTCAGTGGGATGTGGTTTTCTGGAATGACGTTTATTAACAACGTAGAAACAACCTATAAAGGAGCAGAAAAACTGGCAGGAGCTATCCATTTCCATATTCCCTTCTCACTATAAAGACTTGGCATACAGAAGAAAAGAAACATTCTATGCATGTTTTTTCCACTGACAGCAAAGCTTTGGAAGCTCAGATCTGTAGGCTACAGGACAGGAATACCCTTTGGCTACTCCAGCCTTTAAAGGATCACTGGGCTGACACACATAGTTATTCAGGAACGTATGGCACCAAAGATTTTTTCCAAATAACGATTAAAAAGAGCTTGTCTGTTGGGCTCTGCAAGAAAAACTGGCAGAGCCTTTTCCCCGTTTTGCTATGGAATGTTATTCAGATTGAACGTACAGCTCTCCTAAATAGTAAAAAATACAGCATTCACTAGGGCTCCTCAGATATTGTACCAACACAATGATGATTTCAATCAAAATGTCAAATACCAGAGCATTTATCTGCAACCTTTAGGTTCATGGATTCAAAAGCAGTGACGAGCTCAAACTGGTTCCACTCTTCCACTCTCTGCAAGGAGCTCTAATTAATGTGATCAACAAATTCTTCCACTGCTCTCGTGCCTGTAAAACCGCAGTATTATACTTACAACTGCAACACTCTTAAGAGCAACAAGTGAAAGCACAATTCTAATACTGTTATTCTAAAGGAAACAAGACTCACATAACTGTAATAAGAACACACACCAAGATCAATATAGTGTGGCTTAGATGATGGGATCCTGCTTTTCAGCAGCTCAGCAGTGCTGGTTTGACTATTAGTTCTGCTTCCTTTGGAACCACCAGGGTTCTTAACGACCCCATAAATTTTGAACTACCTGCTTCCCTGTCCATAATCGCTGTGGCTTCATAATGGCAGGTGGGAAGATTTTAATTCTTCCCTTTTTGTCTGTGAGTCCTCGGTAAACAAGCTCCATATATTGCTCCCGCGTGAAAAAGCAGCCCCGGATCGTCATGCTGACACCAGAAATCATGTGATCTTGGATCAACCCAGGAAGCGGCTTGCCATCCTAAAGAGAGAGAAAGATGTAGGGTTGAAGGGTAAAAAGGTCACGTGCTAGCACAGCTCCCCAAATCAGTCCAGCTGGATAAAAGCACAAAGTCATTTGTGAAGAACTGTTTAGCGTGGTACACCTCTCTACCAGATCTCTTCTGAACATTGACATTAAAGGAGCAAGATTGTTTGGATGTGACGGTCCTTCTCTAAAAGGAGAGGTCAACCAGGTTTTGGAAGACAAGCAAGTAGTAATGCCTTAGCTACAAGAATCTCCAAAGGGAGTGAGCAAGCCTGGCAACGACTGGGAGATGGAAAAGGAACCAGAAATACGGTGCATTTCAGGCACCATGGACAATAGCAGCCAAGTACTACAAGTAGTTAAGAGGAGGAACACCACCACAATTCGCAAACAACCCATCACCATGAAAATACATAAATAAATAAATCAAAACCAGGCTCAGAACTAGATTCCCAGATTTCTTTCTGGCCTCCTTCTGACGTGCATGACTTGAGCTCGGGCTCTCTGTGCTCAGCTGACAAGAGGCAACAAGGCAGAAGCCTCCCCGCTCACATTGCAAAGTTACCACTATACCAAGGAAAAAAAGAAAAAAATAATAATCTTTTATAACTTAAAAATAAACTTATCATTTGACAAAACAAAAAATTCAAAGGTGTGATTTCACAAAGTAATTTATCCGACAGTTTTATTTACCTTTGGAACCAGATACTGTTCATCAGTAAAGGCTAAGGTGTAGGCCTCTGCTCTGCCCAGCTCGCTCTGCGGGAAATGAGCGTTCATTTCATCACCGTCAAAGTCCGCATTGTAAGCCTTGCAGTTGGCATAGTGAAGCCTCAGCACTTTCTCTCCAGGCAGAATTCTGGCCCGGTGAGCTTGGATGGAGGGTCTATGAAGGGTGGGTTGGCGGTTCAGTAAAAGGACATCTCCATTTTTAATATGACGACACACCTGCAAGAGAATTTTAGTTGCTGCCTCTTAGGTATTTTCCTGCGTGCCTCTGAAAAGAATGACTCTTAAAACATTCAAAATATTCAACACACTCAAAATATTTGCTTTCTAGTATCCACGTTCTGCGCAACACTTCATAAGAGAATCACGTCTACTTGCCCCCAGAACCTCTCTGTTCTCCACCAAACCACACTAAGACTGCAAACGCTCCATTGACACCCACAAACGATAGAGATCAAACCACGTTAACAGTATGCAAGCCACATCCTATCAATCTCTCCTCTCCCATGGCAACGTGACTGAAAACGAAAGGAAATTCTGACATTTGTAAATGGGAATACAGGTTGTTTACCCAAAGGCCCTAGGGCTGACTTGGTAACATCCATCATCATAACCCCAGACATCCCAGAATAAGGTACTACTAGCTGGAGGCCATGGACCTCTGAGCTCTAATTTCAAGTTTGAATACATGACATGATCAAGATCCACAGTCTCTTCTACAATTCAGTCCCTCAAAACAGTCTCATTTTAATTTCTCTGTCAGTAATACCCATGCTATAATATATCCATCTAAGTGATTATCAACAGCTAGAAGATAAGCCCGTTTGTAAAAATCTAAATACTTAAATATTTATTTGAATATATGCAGATTTCAGTAGGCATGCTGGTCTTTCCAGAGGTAAGCTCTCTTTGCTCTTAACTCATGTCACGTTCAACATTTCAAAAGTTTCATTCACAGCCAGGGTGGTGGGAGCCTTCAGCATGTATTTCAGCAGTGAACTCAGTTTGCACATTCGTTTTGCAGGTCACCATCCCACTAAAAAAAGGCCAACAGAATATTTTGAAGTTTCTCTTAACTAGCAAGACAGACAACTCTGCAAGTCCCAGAATAGTGATTTTGTGTCCGATGCAACTTTGCAGTCCTACCAGTGTGGTAATCACCAGAGGAATCACCACTTCCCCACCAGCTCTGGCGGATCACACCAGCGTTTGTGAGCCCCCAATACCATCTTGCGCGTAAGCGGCCTGGGCGGCATCCTTTCTAATCTCGCTGTGACACTCAGGCTGGGGGCTCGCCATGTTACGCCGTTTCAGAGGCAGATACCATTTATTTCTGCCGTATAAACAGACTTTAGACTGTCTTCACATGACGCTTTGCTTGGATATATCCAGAAAGTTCAGAACCGGAGCAAAAACTTAAATGCCTGAGCCCTGACATTTGGTGGCCCTCCAAAAAGCTATTTTCCTTCACTGAATATTTACCACAGTGTAAGCTTTTGTGTGGCCTTGAAGGATTACTGTCAGCCCCCAAAAACATACACTATAAGCGAGAGTCTCATTATGGAAATTCAGGGATGGAAAGATACAAGTGCATACTAGGCTGCCCAACGGTTCATCATTCTATTTAAGGATCTTCCCACATGTACTTAATTGAGTCAGAACTGACCAAATTTTATGACTTAAGATACTTCTGCATCCTGATTACCACAGAAATCTCACAATCCTATACGCAGTTCCCTCATCAGGTAGCCATGGTCATCCATTCTGAAATCATACTACTCTGCTATTACTGAGAAGACCTTAGCTTTAGCGCTCCAGTTCACAGGTGCTTTTCTGCCACAGCACACAACAACGGGAGCCACGATTTCAAATCCTGTCCAAAGTTAAACAAATTAAGAGGCCAAAGAAAATGCTGCTTGGTCTGTACAATTTCACTTACGCAAGTGCTTGGGAGTGAAGCCCTCTCCTTGAAACACTGTGTTGGCTAACAGGACAGTCTCTGTTCCGGCACTTATTCTCTCATTCCACACTATGCTAAAAGCAGCTTTCTTTGTGCTCTCTCGGGTATAAGCATCTGTCAGATGTCTGCATATACTGTTTGCACTGATTAACCCTGAGGAGAAGGGATGGGTATCAGGGGTGACAGCTCAACCACCACGTTTATTTAACAGCAACCTCGGCTGGAAGCCAGGAATTCATGGGCTCTTCTTGTCTGAAAATAGTCCTCTTCAGACAACTTATTACTGCTTTGTGCACATCTGAAACAGAGGGGCAATGCAGAACTTGCAAGAACAATATTTATATTATATCTGAGACGGGTTCTGAGAGAACTGACACCAGAAAAACACTCAGTCTCAAATATTAAATCTAAACCCGGCCTCTATTAGAGGCACAGACACACATAACAGATACTGAGAGAAGACTATCCGTCATTGTTACAAAATTTTTTGCCCTAGCAGCTAAACAGCCTTTATAGATAGCAAATTCTCAACTCTTACAAGGTAGAGAGACATTAAGAAATTTCATAGGTTGATTAAACTGTAGCACAGAGAACTTATATCCTCAAATATCGCCAAAGAAACAACTGCTATAAACACTACGCACTTCACAAATGTTAATGTCTGTATAAATATATGTCTATCAGCGTAGCTGTTCCTTGTTTCGCAGTCTGGAAAACGAGATGGTGAAGGGAAGACTGACCTTAGGTCATAGCACCAAAATACAGACCGTTCCTCCCTGGTCTGTGCCACTATCAGCACTGCCGATCCAGAAGGGAGGACTTAACTCCATACCTGCTCAGGGACACAAGTCACATCAGCTGCTTGTGTTCCCACTGTTCTACAAGCACACACAAGCCTTCAGGGCTACCATGAAAAAGCTGTTCCAAATACACAACATATTTAGTATTTCAAAAACAAGGGAAAATCTCACAAGATCGTCTGGGAAAAGGCGGAGGGGAGGGACACAAAAAACGTAAGATTATTAAAGCAACAATCTATCTTCCAAATATTGCTGCTAAGACTTGCCAAGAGTAGTCAGGTATGAAGAGAAAAAACTACTCAGCATCTTGGCAAGATGTATGCCACACACTGGACATAAAAAGAACAGTAAAATTCAGAAAGTGATCTATCTCAAAAGCGATATCAGAATTTTAAGAAGTATCAAGCATTTCTTCTCACACTTCCCCCAAACTTTTCTCAGCTACCTCCTAAAAGACAAGATAATCCTGCCACAGGAGTCTTTGTGAGCCGGCACACTGGAATCCCTAGCAAGGACAAGTTTTTTTTAAGCACAGGAGAGCTCTGACAAGTCAAGCCTTTGTAATACTCACAATCTTCAGTCCTGATTGAGGGGCACCTGAAGAAGGAGTAAGGAGCTGCTTAGCTATGGCTTCCCTCTGGGTCAGGCTGCTGGCGCTCAGCACTGTACGAGACCCATCTTCATTAATGACCATGGAGGCCCCAGGGTGAACCTTCGGGCCGTTTATGACGGCCTGCCTCAGCTCTTTGACATTCCAGGGAGTGACCGGCTGAGGGTAAGTCAATTTGGTAGCAAATACCTAGACAGGAGGGAAAAGAGGAAGAAATTAGTAGTTTTTCAACCTTAAAACAATACCGAGTCACTGAGAAAACAGGGTTACTTGTTAACTCATGCAACATAAACAGACATTACGTGAAGTTCTTTCTTAGATGCACCCCTGTCTCAACCAGTTGTCATGCTTAATAAATCCACCTCTGTTCTAAAATCCTCTACGATAAAAATAGAAACGATGTCTTTTTCATGGTTTTCATCTGCAGTTAGAGATGAAGACTCAATTAACAATTTTAAAAAGCAGCATGATTTTAGAATCTGCAAACAAACCGACAAAGATACGGGGGAAAAAAAATGCATGGTCACCATGCCCACTGTTCTCAGACAGGCAAGCAGAAAAAATGGTATTACAAGAAAAGCTCGAGTTCAGGCTTGGTGTCACCGCTGGAAGGTAGTAAAATTATTAGAGATGAATTTTTCTTAAAGGCTGTCACATAGCTGTTACAAGATACATTGTACAAAAGACTAAGAGAGAAACAGAATCTACCTGTAAAGTTTGTACTAATTCATAGTCCCAGGAAGCAAGCGCAGCTTCTCCTTTTCTTTTCAGCCTCTTTCCTAGATGTGGTGCTTAATATAATGGTATTTTATATAAGCAAGTATAATGGTTAGCATAACAGCATTTCCTGTTCTCCAAATCTCCTTCTTTACTAACACAGAGTGTTAACACAGAGCTACAGACACACTGGAGAGGTAAGAATTCTAATGAGACAGTAAACCTGAGGTTTTAAACTGCTCGCTCTGTAGCCAAAAACGCTAAACTATTTCAGTCCCCAGTTGTACTGAGCAGAAATAGTCCTTTATTTCTTCTTACCATGGGAATGCCAATCTCATTTGTACCAATGTACATATCGGGGCAAATAACTGATCGAGCCGCATAATCCACACGTTTTCCCATCATATGCTTGCGGAACAGACCTTCCTTTTTCTCTAACAGCTTTGAAAACAAAAGTTAAATTAATGATTATAATGCCAAACACACATGACAAGCATGAAGCATCAGATAGACTCTCAAGATATTAGTGAGGCACATCATGAAAATGCCTGCACATAAGCCCAAATATTTCACTTATTCTTTATTCTATCTATACTACTTTTTATAACTGTCTGTCATATACAAAGTTCAGGGAGTCTAAGGTTCTCCCTGCTACTCACCTGACGAATACCAGGGTACTTTTCTGTCATTAGCTTGTCCATATCGCTATCAAACACAATGTTGACGTGGGTCTGAAGACGAATCCAAGCGTTGTACAGCTTATCTGCTATGGTCTGTCCTGGAATCATTGCCAGGACAGAACGGTCCAGAGGTTCGTCAGATTCACCTGCCTCCTACAGAAACAGGAAATGGAAAATTAGACTTAAAGAAAAATACCCTCCATTCGCTTGGCTGGAATTTTAATATTAAACACCAAAAGAAACACAGGCCAATGTTTTGCACCTCACTAAAGACACTGAGTCAAAAAAAAAAAAAACCCACATACATATATGTATATAACAATCGTAACTTTTCAATCATTATAACCAAGACCCTCAGACTGGTCAGTTGTAAAGCTTTAGAAACTGACTTGGATAAAGAGATCTCCACAGATAACAGTTGCCTATTCCAATGGGATTTTAATAATGCTTGGTAAGTGACAGTCTTCTTTCCAAATTATCTTGCTGCTAATTAGCGGCTCTGTGCTAAGAATCACTGTGCTACTGGAAAGTCCTATTTTTAGATAAAAATAATATAACTCCAAGAGCCTATACTACTTACAACACTTGATTTCATAGTTCTAAAAGTCTGTATCCCAGGCATCTCCAAAACACATTAATGGTCTGTTACATCAAACCTTTTAAGAGTACATCTCCACCTAGTGGCTAAACTCAAAGCAACTAATATAACTAACTTAAAACGTTTACAAAATATTTTACACTTAAGGATGCAATCAAGCTCTGCTGAAACCAAGCTCCAGGATTGGAGAATCCCCAGTGACACAATCATGAACACATGTGAGAAGAGACATTCACTATGATTATGATTTATTTCTGCTCTGTAGGCTGTAAATTTTCTAACCTTTACTACAAAGTTTTGCCTTCAAGTTAGATACAGAGGTCTCTTCCCTGTAGAAGAACACATAGGAGTGAACCTGCTTGGCAGAAACACAAGGTTCCCTCCATATGTGCATAGCACCATGGAGATACACCTGATTACAGCCTCTAAAGGCTATTAGAAAAATATTAGACTTTGTAACAATGGAAAGAAAATACTTGGAACTTGGATGACAGTCCAAAACAAGGTATAACCACTATTCCAGGATTGGGGGGGGTGGGGGGGGGAAGGGGACAAAGAAACATAGGAATTACCATGCGAAAGCTGAGGATATCCTGACTGAAACCAGTTTACTTAGGTTCCTTTGCGCTTATGTTCTTAATGAGCGGGTTTCAAGGGCGAGAGATGAACTGCACAACTGCCTATGTGGATGTTTAATGTTCACGACATGCATCTCAATCGTGCTTTCAAAAGTACTCCCATCACTTGTTAAGAGAATTAACAGGAATGTATTTAGAGCTCCCTACGGTACGGTCAATTCCCTCTATAGGCTGTAACCTCAATTCACAGGCTAAACTCAGAACTTGATTCTTTTCTAGCTTCTTGCTTGCATGTCTTTGCGATACAGACACGAGAAAACAATACGGAGTCACAGCTCACATGATTGGTGATGACATATGTTATCATGTACCACTATATTACCCACTTGAACTGGTCAGTAGTGACCAAGCGCTGTTACCAGTTAATGCTATTTGTGAATTAATTGGTTCCATCTAGAAACTAATGCCAATGATAACGACCATCACAATCGGCTCCACTAAGCTTAGAAGAGAGTGGCCTTTCCCCTGCCGCCACCATTTTTCCTTGAGTGAAACACTGCAAAAAGTATTACTGCAATTGCTTCTGCTGCACATAGCTCATTCTCCAATATCAGAAGCCAATATTAGTTCTCAGATACAGTAATCGAACTGAAGAAATACAACTAGAAAACTCTGCATAAAACGTTTTTGCCTTTGCACCACACGAATGGAAAGCAGTACAAGCAAAAAAGCTGTGGAGAACAGCTCCGACTCCTGGGCATATATCCCAACAGCCCAGGCAGAAACTGTTCCCGTTTCAAGAGGGACCTACTTGAACTTTACCCAGATATCCAAAAAGGAAAGAATAACATAGCCAACAATTCTTACTGTTTGGATTTCATCTTCTGTGATTTTTATTGGTTGACATTGTTCTTTTGCCATGAAAACCAAGAGCTTCCGTATCATTTGGGCATCTTTCATGACAGCCTGCAAGTTCACGGTTTGTCCATTTGTGAACATCCGATCTCCCAGACGATTTATGGGACGATACCTACAGCAGATCAAAATTATTTTAGAAGCTTAAAGTCACCCTCCTCTCCCCAAAAAAAACAACAGGACCCTCCAACATTCTAATTCTTCAACGGCATGAAAAACAATCCTATGAACCAACAGAGCGTACTTAGAATGTCAAATGTCATACTGGAACAAGCATAAAAGAGGAATGATTTCTTAATGACAAATTTTACTGGTAACTGTACAATTATTTCAAATTATTACAGCATTTTATACTAGTACAAATTTTTCTCCAAAATAAGTATTTCAGTCCTATGTCAACTTCCTTTGAAGTTATACTGAAATTTATCAGCCATTACTGCTATGATTTTTAACACTTCACTGACACTTTAGCAGATCAGTATCTGTACTGTAGGAGTTTACATCCCCGACTTCTGCAAAGAGCATGCGCTAAAACTCATGATTCCTACAAAGCTTGTCAGGAAATTTAGTTACCTTGAAGGTGGAACCACGAGAAGATCTAAAAAAAACATATCTGGACTGAATCCTGCACTCTTATCAGTATCCATCCCAGGGAAAAGATAACGCAAAAAGAAACCTAAAAGGATACAATAGCAAAGACAAACTCATTAGGACTGCTTTTCTATGGGAATGCAAACTCACAGATGCATTCGGTGAATCAAGCCAAAGGTGTTTGCTGGGTGAAATACTAGAGAGCTTGGTTAAAAGAAAAACATATAGGACTTGATTTAAAAAAAAAAAAAACATCTAGCTTGGAAAGAATCGCCATTGTTCTTTTTGGTTAACCGCATGCTTTTTCAGAAATAATTCCGACTGTAAATATAGAGTATAGCAAAAGAAAAAAAGTAAAGCAGCAAAAAACAGTTCACAGCTACTGCTGTGTCTGATATATGACGCCCTTAAATTTTTCCTGACAGCTGCAGATCCATTCAGTGTACAGGGAACTCAAAATAAAAGACCACTAAAATACATTCTCACAGTCTTTAATCAATGTAACTGTTGGGAACAGCAGGCACAGCATCATATGAACATCATATTCTCTGTAAATAACAAAGAAGCTTTTTGGGGAGCCACAATTTGAGAAGAGCCAACTGGCAAATTAATTCACTGAATCCAGTTCTCTGTATTCACTAGCTACCAGTGCTCCTGTTATAAAATCTATTTTGCAGCTAGGAGCCTTTAAGGCAAAAGGCAAAGATTTGAAAAGACGTCCGTACGAGAACGAACGTTTGCAGACTCTGTCCGCTGAATGACACAAAGAAAATGAGATAGCATTGCTCTAACAAGAGTTACCTTCGTTCTTCCACAGAGACAGGATATACTCTTTGGCAGTCATTGGTGTCAGATATCCTCTCTTCCCTAATTGGGTTTCATCAATAGCTGAAAAATGAAAAAAATAATTAATTAACAAAATGTTATTTTAAAAGGGTTTTTTTGCTTAAAATAAGTGCTTCTAGCAAAGAGAAGAAAATGCATACCAAGTACGCTGGTTGACATCTACATTAAAATACCATTAAGGTGTCTGCTTTGGGGATAGGATATTAACTAAAAGGAGAACCTCCACAGTATGAAAAAAATAAGCCAAAATATACATGACAATTTGATAAAGGACTGAAACAGAACTCAGCTTCTAACATCTTAAGTGTATGCTTTATTTGATTAATAGTGAAACCGGACCCTTCTTCCAATCATAACATCCACTGACTGAAACAGAGATCAAGAGTCAACTGGCAGCTGGGGAAGACAGAAGTAGAATCGTCAAGTATTACCAGCAAGATCATGAAATACCCAATTGCCTGAGACAACAGCGAGAGGCAGCAATCCCTCTGTCTCTTAAGCTAAGAGATTGGGCTAGCTATGTTTTCGAGAGGAAATAAAACACAATACAGTTTTGCTACTGAAGAGGGGAAGAGAGCTTTTCTCTTCCAAAAAACGAGCCAGAACCTTTAGGTATCTATTTCCACCTCTGTTGCAGGTGAGCCCTTCATGCCCTGGGAAGCTGCACAGAGTACATCAATTCCAGAAAAAACAATACTCAAAAAAACCAATGATCTCAGATAAAGTTTCCTATCTTTCTTTTTGCTAAGGTCCAAAGATTCAGATTCTTCACGCCGAAACTTCAGTTCCCCGTTCCTTCACATAAGAAACCTTTCCATCTCAAACATGGAAGCGTCAAAGCCAAGGTTAGAAGTACTTCCCCCAAGATACCACATAAAATGAACAAACGTAGCATAGACTACGCAGAAATTACGTTACGCTCTGGCTCATCCCATTTCAGAAGATATAAGACTTCACTGCAATGGAAGTAATCAAGTGCTGTTACAGCCTCGGTCTTTGAATATTGGCAGGAGGAAGATACTTGTCTGTACTTCAGACGTGAACGTTCACAGCAACTCTGAGAACAAAATGCCCCTTTTTGAAGCTTTCTGTGTGGTTAAGGCAAGGTATTCTAAATCTGACAACTCATCTTACCCTCGGAAGCAACTAGTTTGATCGCTAGCATAACAAAACATCCCTGCAGAATTGGGACAGTCCTAAAGGGGCTCAAAAAAGGGTTAAAGTTGTAACCTACAGTTTCACAGAGTGAAGTCCTAGTCATCACTCAGAAGTAGTTTATACTGGGATATCCAGTCATCCTTGCCTTTGTTACAATACAATGCTAAAGCAGAGACCTGGCTTTTCCACTTGAAAACGCATCGCTGACATTGTGCTCTTCCAGGAGCAACTCAAAGATTTAATCTAGTACGTAAACCACCGACTAGCAAACACAATAAACTCCATTTCTAAATCTTTTCTAAGAATTAACTAATAAACAAATCCATTTAAATTCTACCTCGTCACGTAAAGGATTAAAAACACAACAAGAGGGGGGAAAAAAAGTTTCAAGAGACTCCAACACTACGTTAATTAGGTCTAGAAAGTGTTGCCAACTTTCTTTCCCATCTTTTCCTCTTTAAGAGGAAATTCTGCTGTCAGAGGTAGGACTAATTATTTTGCTCTTCAAGTGAGGTTGGCCATCTTCCTGCTAGTTCATTTTTGTGTAGCCTCCATAGTCTGAAAATCTAGAAGAGAGTCTGCTACCCCAAAAAATGCAGTATTCCAAAACCACATTATAGCTACGGTATTGCGCTTTTGTACTTCTTTGGCTGCCATACACAGAGACGCTCAGAGCTACAAAAGCACAGAAGGCTTGCAGAATAGAATAGAAGAATTCTATGGGATTGAATACTCTCCCAACGGATGGGCCTAGCCTTTTGTCTAATGTTTATATGAGAGTTGCAAGAGTACAATCACTGACAGGAGTCCATGCACCTTAAGTATAGGGAAAAAAGTGCAAACGTAGCTGAGAAGACAAATATTTTACCCGCTGGCTCTTCTAGGATGCCTTCTTCTCCTGACTTCTGATATACTGTGGAAGGATAGGTTACTGTCAGCTTGCTGTTATGCTCTTTTCGCACTAGTGATCTCCTAGATCTTAAAGGAAAGAAGGGAAGGTGGAGAAAAGTCAGTACAAAGGCTTGCAAAGTTCACTGTAATTAATTTCACACCATCTGTTTACTTCATCACGTAGTTAAACTTACTTGCAGTTTGGGCACTTCTTTGAAGTCATATGTGCTTTCCAGAACTGTGCTATCAGCTTATTCTTACATTCACATACATTTTTTACCTGACAAAGAAACACAGACTTCAAAATAACGGAAATAAAAAAAAATAATTAACGATCAACATGCCGATTACTAGAATTAATGCACTCATTTAAGCACTGATCCTCTACTGCTCTTCCGTCCTCCCCCGAGGTTTGCTGGAAACCTAAGGATTCCTTATCTCCCAACACTCAACCCCCGTCTTTTTCAATTAATTCCATAAGTCGTCTTTATTCCTCAAGTTAGTACCACATATTAGAGCTTCTCTCTAATGATGATTTAAGAGGCCAGAATATTGATTAAAGTCAATCTTCACTTTTGACTGGTCATCGATGTACTGTTTCTAAAGTGCTTCAGGTTAGTTCTGAAACAAGTAACTGAGAAATTAAACTTGACTTATAAGAAAATCTGCTTTAAGATGTCAGACCTTTAAATATCTTATTTTCTAGTATTTTCCTTTAACTAGCAATGTACATTAAGTTGCGTTTAAATAGAAATAAGAATTCAATTATAACCACTTAATTCTTTAAAACGTTAAAGTACGTAACTCTGTAAACCTGCTGGATGCATGAGTTCTCAAAAAACTGTTCTGCAGTTCACACCAGCTGATATACTGTACAAAGTCATCATCACTGGCAGACAGCTTACCGAGAGCAACATGAGACTATTTTAGATTGCATTTGCAATATCAAAGCACTTTTCTTAACAGAAAGCAAAGCGTAATTTCTGAAACCTAATAGTTACTCTAACGTCTTATGGCCCAGAAAAGAAAATCTTTTCAAGCTTAACTTTAGACATTTGACCTGTGAAGTCCTTCTTTAATAGAACAAGATTCAGGGCTCTGGAGTCCACACAGACAAATACAGATTTTTTTCTACACATTACTATTTTAAAAGGACATAAAATCCAAGTTCCTAGGAAGAGCACCGATTCTACTTACATTTGAACACTGATCTCCCAGTTGATGATTCTGTAATATTTCATGAACATGATGATTTAACTCTTCTTCTATTTCTAGACCTGTTGCATCTGCATTTTGCTCTACAAACTAAAAAAGAATACAAAAAGAATAAAAGAAATAGGGATAGCTCTAACACTACAGAGCCATCAACTCAAAAAGGAACGGAGAAAGACAGAGTACTTGCCCTGTTCAGGATAACTTCAAGATCATGGACTGCATGAAGCAACCCTCTCTCCAGAACCTTCAGCTGACTTAGCAGCAAGTGAACCACAGCTCTAGTACACGTGAGCATGTGACAATTTAAACAAGAACCTCGAATCAGAAGGTATAATTTCTGGAAAGGGAAGGAGAAAAAAAAGTAATTGTGGTAAGTTTATTGGTTGGCACAGTAAGCAAGTAGATAAATTTGTTTAAACTTAAGGAAAATGTTATTATAATCCAGAAGTTAGACTAATCATTAAATTTAATCATAAGGAATTGGGCTAAAAATAAAAATGAAGCTCACATACAAAGCATAATCTGCCAACAAACTATCTGCAGACTGTCTACCTATCAGTTATGGGGAGAAGCAGCAAAGCATGACACACCTACGGTCACTCTGGGACAAAGTCTACTCTTACACAGCGCTGTGAATAGGGCTTTCTACTAGCTTCTTCCATAAATGACTAGGTGATGTCCAAATCTCCAGACCAGTGACTTGAAACTGTCTGGACACATATACTATCATCTCAAAGTGAGGTACTTAGCCGAAATTAGTAGCCTAGGCAGGACCCTACTACTGTAAACAGAGAGACAGTCACCTCGAGAGGACAGCTCAGGGGCCTGTTACAGGCTGGATGAATTGGGCTCTGGAAATAGCCCTACTTCTCAGATTCTAGAAAGAGCTAGAAAGTACTAGTTAGGCTATACATCTCACTTTCAGAAGACTAAAATAAGGCAAATCCTTAGTGTCAGGAATCCTCTTATATTTAAGAGGTGAACCTTGGAAAAACACCTGCATGAAGCACTTGAGAAATGCTGTGCAGTTTAACGTGTCATCTGTAGCTTTCAAAACTGGCTTATAAAACCTGTCCTGAAGGACGTACACCAGCTCTGCTTTACATCACGTCTGTAGCATCCCATGCAAGTACGATGACTGTAAAACTACAAAAAGCATATATGTCTGTCTTATTTCCATGTGCTAGAAAACTTCTTACCAGCCTTTTCTTTTTTTTTTTTTTTTTAAATGAAAACTGTTGGATTTTCTCTACCTAGTTTAGCATTTTTCAATGCTCTACTGCTGTCAAACTTACAACACTGCGTTCTTCTATTTACTGAGCATATCTGCGTGTCACTCAGCATATTGCTGGGTCTTGGCTCTCACCCATATTGATCCAGTGTACTGAATAGTTATTCTGGAACAAGAGCCTGAAGAGAATACATAAACACAGATATTCCAAGCTTAAACAAGCCCTGAATGTCCAGGAAGGACTTAGAGATCCTAGAATAAAGGCTTGTGCTGTAGTTGCTCAGGTAAGCTCACAGGAGTAGTTTAAAGGAACCAATAGTTTTTACTGTCATCCGTTTAATCAAATCATGAAACACTGCAAGTTGGTCATATAGTTCAGATCAAAGTTTTCCCCCTCCTCATTTGTTAATGGTGAATGAAGTGATAGTTACAGCAAAGTATATGTTTTGAAAGAAAAATCGGAGGGGTCTATTTTTATTGAAATTTCATGGCACAATAAGCTTTTTCTGTTACATTCGCTTACAGGTATTACAGTGGAGCTACACTTAAACTAAGAGAAAAGACAGATCTCTATATCTTTAGCAATTTCAAAGACGCTGTAGCATAGCTTGAGCACCATCACCCGTTTCGTTAGCAAAGCAAAAAACGCATCTACTTACATCAAAAAACAGAGGGTTATAGACTGTCAGAGGTAGTTCTATGTGGCCAAAATGGCCAGGGCAGTTGCTGAAGTTCTGCATGCAAGTAGTACACACTTCTTTGGAGTCTGGAGGTCCCAAAGCCAAGTCATATAGTCCATTAACGGCTGGATTCCCCACACTATCCAAATACTGAGGATTTGTTATGGTTTTTACACTGAGTTTCCTGCAATTGAAGGAAAAAAAAAAAAAACAGTAGCAAGTCACACTTGAATATTACAATGAGCATTTATGTTTTATTTTTTTTTTTTTTTAAAACAGGAAGACATATTTTTCAGGGCACTTCATGAAATCAGCTGGAATTTCTGCATCATTAACTTTACTCATTCAATCACTCATATCACACTAAATATTTCTTTCAGGCCTTTAGCCAGTACGTTAAGAAGGCAAGTCGTTTTGTCTGCATGTCGGCTCGAGCAGGCGGGAGCGGGTAAAGACGGCGAGAACACCGAGACAGCTACAGCTGCACATCCTTGAGCACAACCATACCGACACTACGCAAACAGCGACAGCACTCTGGATCTCCAGGACACACGACCTGCTGGAGAAAAAGCCCTCACCAACACCTGCAATTCCTTAGGCTGGTGGGAGAACAGTACCCCCACCTCACAGATCCCTTCTTCCTCATCGCCCCCATCCAAGGGCCCCCTCTCAGGGGCTTCCCCGGCCCCACAGGCCCTTCCCCACCCTCAAGACCCCCCAGCTACCCCTGCCAGGCCCGGCTGGGCTGAGGGCCCCACACCGAGCCCGGCAGCTGGACTACACGTCCCAGCATGCCGCGGGCTGACAGCTCTGCCGAGGCCAGCCGGCAGGCGCGCGCGCGGCATGCCGGGAGTCGTAGTCCCTCCACAACCCTGAGCTACACGGGGAAACGGGCAAGCCACCGCCTGTCCCGGAGCCTCACCTGATCTCGTCGGCAGTGTACATCCCGAAGGAGACCCTCACCAGCCGCCGCCACGGCACCACCTTCGGCGGCCTCATGGCGAACGAGCGAGGCCTCGCCGGCCAACGCTTCAGCGAGGGCTGCTGCGCCACGGGCTGCACCACGCGGCTGCCGGCGGCGGGGCGGGGCGGGGCCGGGCCGGGCGATACCACTGCCGCGGAGGGGCGGCCGCAGCAACGGCTCGTCCCCGCGCCTCCTCCCCGCAGGGGCAGTGGTACCGCCCCCCCTTCCGGCGGGGCACTGGGCGAGCGCCAACATGGCGGCGCGGCGGCTGGGCAGCGGCTGTTGGCAGCGGATGGGGTTGCTGAGCAGGCGGTGGTGCTTGCAGGGAGGCAGCGCCGGGACGCGGGAGCAGAACCGGTAAGGCTTCGCCCGCCCTCCCTTCAGCACAACGAACGCGGGCCCTGCGCTGGCGGCGCGTTAGAGGAAGCAACAGCCGCAGGGTTGGGGGGGGGGGGACCGGGATGTGGGGAGCGGGATTTGAGGCGCGAAGGGATGCGCAGGCGCAATGGGGGTGGGGGGGGGGTGGCTGGGGCGCTCTGCGCAGGCGCAGTGGCGTCTCGGGCGGCTCCCGCGTGCGCGGCCGTTGCCAGGGCGGGAAGGGCAGGGGTGCAGCCGCGTGTGGGGGTAGTCTGCTCTTGAACCGTTAAACGGCTTTTAGCGCTGAACCTCAGGAGAAGGCACCTTGGGGGAGCGGTATGCCCCGAGTGAAAGGACCTTGCTGCGCCGAGTAGTCCTTATAGGCAAAAATGCAACCCCCACTCGAGGTAGCGAAATCCTAAATAATAAGATAAATAGGTGCGAAATATAGAAACAGGAGTGACTATGTCTTCAGACATATGACCTCAAACCACACAGGCGTGAATATGCGTTAACTGCTCCTCCTATAGAGTCAAAATCAATGTTGAAGCATGTGCTGATACCAGGGCTATAGCAGGGTTTTAGGACATGGCTTGATGACACATAGGGTTTGACCCTGCCTGTGGTGAAGTGTTAGGTTGCTCCATGAGTAAAACTGTATTTTAATGTAAGCTTTAATTTTTTCTATAACCTGTTGTCTCTAGAAATCAGGCTTTTAAGAGAAACATCAAGCAGGGGATGTAATAGGTTTATAATACTACTCTGGAGTTGGTGACAGTGTAGCAATTTCATAACCTTTCCCTGTTAACATTTTGAGTTAATATTACAGCTATAAATTCAAAACTCTGATTGATTTGTAGGTACTCTTCTAGTAGTACACCTCAAGAGAAGACTGTGGAAGCCTCAGAAGGTATGACATTTTAATTACTAGTTTCTTGTGTTTGTTTTTACGTCTCTACGCAGCATAGCCTGTCATGAGAGAAAGAGGACATAGAAGGCCCTCCTTCCCCTTCCTCACTTCTCTTCCCTGATCTTTGAGCAGAGATTTCCTGGCTTAACTTGCTTGGTGACCCTCACCATGAGTTCTGTGCTTAGCTTTGTGAGAAGATGTGACCCCGTTCTTGTTCCTCCTAAATAGGCTTCTGCCATACTACCTTTTCTTGTGAGGATACTCTCCAGCAAATTAAGAGCTCATCTTTGTCCCATCTAATCTCACCTCACCAAACCTATGGCGTCATTTTTGAGAATGACTGTACCAAATCAGACTAAAAATCTGTCTCGCACAGTAGCAAGAAGCAGATGTCTACCAAAGTGTAAAAATCAGGCATACTATCCTCAGCGGCTGGTAGCCAGAGAACTTACTGAGCCGGAGGTGTTCTTATGCGCTTAGTAGTGTTGAATGAATCTGTTTTGAATGAATTTTCCAGTTGCTTTTTGAAGCTGTAGAAACTTTCGATAGCCGCAGCTTCTGCTAGCAAAGAGTTTCCCACCTTAACATGTGACAGTTTCTTTCACACTCTTACTTCTGCTCCATACCCCATACTGTAATTCTACTGGAAGTTTTGTGGAAGAATAAAATGGGACATTTGGAGCAGTGCTGCACATGGAAACAAGTTACTGCCAGTCAGTAACAGCTCATGGAAGCGCCGGTACAGAGGCAACAGGAAAAGTACCTCTGCAGACCCTGGATCTGGGGGCTGTAACCAGGAGTTCCTACGTGTTCCTTTTAAGTGGTCTGTACACTGTCAGTGGTGTGCTTGCTGTAGACCTGTAGGGATTTTTCCCCACTCTGTATCCTTATTTTAATTATCACTGTCTTCTGTGAAGGGATTTACTAACAGGCTTTGCTAACAACTTCTAGCTTCTTCTTTGGCAGTGTCCTTTTTCTTTTTCTCTCTTGTGGTAAAGCTGGGAAGACTGATTCTTGTGGCTGAAAGAAGTTAGCATTTGGTGTCAGGGCATAGGAGCAGGAATTTGGGAGGGCGCAGTGTAGCAGTACTCGGGCAGGCTGAACTGGAAGAAGCAAACAGGCAAAGGCAACCAACTTTGAACTAGGGAACTAAGAATAGGAGAGTGAGGAGCTGCGAAAGATTGGGGCTCAAGCTGGAAGATCTGAGAATAAGGATAACTGAGGAAACCTGGATGGGTAAATGGGTGTAATCTCTTTGATGTGGAAAGGATTATTTGGCACAGACTGACTCCATCTGGACACAGGACTGCTAGTCTTCCCATCAGCCTTTTTCTTATTAACATTGTAATAAGTTGTGGTCTACATCAGACTGCGATTTTAAAATCTATACTTAATACTTTTATCTGTGTTGTCTTAAATGAGGGATTTTCACGAAGTTAATATATTTTCTTCCTAATAATGATTTTAATGTTGTTTCTTACAGTTACTCGAGAAGAAATTGTGCTTCCACGAAGGAAAACCTGGTAAGTGTTAGTTTATTGTTGGAAAATATCTTGACCTGGAAAAAATTGTCGGAGAGCTAAATGCAATCTGTTTATGCATAAAGCTGGAATGTGGATGTACCAGAAACAGCCCTGCATTACTGCGTGCTGCAAGTGCGTTTTCTCTAAGGGGGAACAGATATGCTCTGTGGTGTTTGTCTTGTTTATATATAATTAGTATTTCACTTGACAGTGTATTGCAAAATTGAAAAAGAAAATTCAAGTTGCTGTAATCCTGGATTTAGTGTCCCATTAGTGGTTTCCCCTCTGACTGGGATCTCTGGGAATATTCTTAACTCTTCCTTTCTGTGGAATGTGTGCACACTTCACTCCTGACCTTTCTTTTAAAAATGGTTTTGAACACTGCAATTTTAAGCATAGAAAGATCACATTCACTAGAAATCTTTAAAAATGAGTCCATTTGACTCTCTACCTCTAGTTATGTTTTGTTCAGCGAAATCAGCTTGACCTGTTGAATAAAATCCTTTCCAGAAATGACGCAGCTGAACCAGAACAATTTTGTTAGGATTGTCCTGATGTTCTGAAGTGCTTAAGATGAAATCAGATGATTACACAGAAAAACTAAATTTATAGCCAAACGGTGCCTTTATGTACACCCAAGATAAGATGACCTTCAGCCTGAAGCCTTGGGGTTTTCCCTTTCAGTATTCTTGTTTATACGCATCTGTTGTCTGCCAGAACAGGACACTAATTTGTAGTGAGTGTTAGCTGGGGGAAAAATGCTAAGTAACTGCCTCCTGAAACACTCTGTGTTTTGTGTACTTTCGTGTGTTTAGTTTCCAAAGATGATCCATCCATATGAAGTAATTCAGTTGTCTGATTCTATTAGGGCTGTACAAACAGCTTATTTAATTTTAGGCTCATTTCACCTCGGCATTTCTTAGGATCTGTCCATGGTTCTGTTTTTATTATTAACTTAACCTTGTAAATGGCTGTGAAAATTGATGGTAACGTAGTAGCCTGCTGTTTTGTTAACACCTTCTGACTACTCAAGATGTTGTGTAATATTCTTTGTCTCTTTTTTTCTCCTGGGTAAATGACTGCATTCTCAAGACTTTCAGAGGCCTGGTCACTGTTTGTCTGAAACACAGCCAAAGTCTTAAGAATCTGCAGGCACAGGAGCCTGGAGAAATCTAGCTGTGTATACTGTATAACAAAGGCAGTGGTGGCAGCAGGAAACATCACGTTTTTTAGGCTTTCCTCAAAGACTTAATCCCTTACTTGGTTTGCGTCAAATGTAACGCACAAATTCAAAGGCTGCAACCCAGTGTTAATCAAAGCTCCTTTACTTTTAGGGATAAGCTAGCGGTTCTTCAAGCACTGGCTTCTACAGTGAACAGGGTAAGTAGTTCTGTTAAGATCATGCAAGTAGGCTGAGTTTTCCATCTCACGTGTTGGACTGTCACTGAAAAGGATCTGATTTCTGCCTTGACCATAAAAGAAAAATGGAACTTTTACACCAGATTGCACAGGGTTTTTACTTTCGCTTAGCGCTCTTTGCTGTGTCCTTTAAGCCTCGTTCTAATACTAAACAAAAGCTGCAACGACATTGCAATACAGTGAAAGCTGTAATATATTGGTAGGGTTTTTGCTAAAAACAAGAGTAAGTTCCTTTGCCAGTTCAGTTTCCCAATCCAGACTGCTTCTGCCCAGTCTCAGTCTAGAACTCCCAGCTTGCAAGGAGCAGGCAGGCTCTATTTTTTGTCAGGCCAAAGGGTGTGAATGCCGGTGCCATTCTTTAATACTGGACCACTGTTACAAGATGAGTCTGTGCCATGCTTGTAGTTTGATTTTGTTTTTTTGTAACTTTTGAAGGTAAGGAAAAAGATCTTTATCTCGGCTAACATCATTTTAGCTTTCAAAGAATGCTAGTTTCCCCTGGCCTTGGAACCTCACATATGAGGTGATTCAGTTGTCTGATTCTGTTATCTTCAGTAATCAAAAATCTGTGTAAGTGCTAGTTACTAGACGTCCTAAGTCCTCAAAACACAGTAGATCATCCTTCTCTTTGATGTTATTATTAATTTAAGTCACATGGAAAACACTACTTTAGATCTTTATAATGACACTCAGGTATATCTTACTAATGACAGTGAGTAATCCAGGGCGGTTAGTTGGCCTTACCGTGTGGTGCTGGCTCTGCGTTGGGGCAATTAACTATTCAAGGATGGTAGAGGAAAGCATGCAGCGTGAGTAAGAAAGATTGGATTTCATGATGTTCTGCCCAGAGCAGAGTAAACTCGGGATGTTATTTTGATCTGATAGTTTCTCCATCCCTTTGCTGTGATGTGAAATGACTCTTGGGGATAGAGAAACAGAACTTGATCTTTTTAATTAGCCTGCTGTTTGCATCCCTTAAGAGTTGAACTGCCACTAGATTTTTGACTTAGGGTATTGCAGAGCAATGTGCAGAAATGTCTGTCTGGAATTCTGGAAATTGGCGCTGATCCTGCAAGCCCCCTCTGCTCCGTCAAGCCTATGGTAGTTGGGGGCCCTATTTGCTTTGCAGGGCACACATCGTTTATCGTGTTACAGTAATGACCCTTTTGTGATCGTTATATTAGCCTGCATGTGTGTGTGAGCGTGCAAAGAAAGTTCTCTTAAAGCCAATTCCAAACAGACTAACTGATTTTTGAACAAGTGGGTATTTTTGTAAAATGGACATCAGGTTGTGGCTAGGATGCTTGTTCGTTGCGCCTTGAATTGCACGGGGCAGTGTGATAGGTCTTCAGCATGCCTATATACACAACTATAAGCCTTTGAATGCTGGATTCTCCTTTCTGCAGGATCCTACTGCTGCTCATTATATGTTCCAGGATGACCCTTTCCTTATGCCAAGAAATACAGCCAATTCTGTAAGTGTTTCCTTTCACGTCTGTGATAACTTCCTCCCCCCAGACTATGCGAACTCTAGCCGATGGTGGTTTTGTTCTAATTACAAAAGAAAACTATCTATTCAGAATTTTTTTTGTTTGTGTGTTTCTTAACTCATTATGATTGTAAAGATTTTCTGGATTAAAAAAAAATTGTACGAAAATACCTTTTTTTTCCTGCCTCCGTAGGGAGCTGCCAACTGCCACAGCTCTGTTAACGTTCCTGCGGGTTAGTGGCTTACCTGTTTGGTTATTCTGCTTCTCTGCCTTCATAGTCCATTAAATAAATCCAACAGTAATTTTCTCTTTAGGTGAGGCTTTCAACATGCTAAGGCTATTATTTGTGTATAGTAGCCTTATTATACACAATATTATTATAATAGCTGTGTATAGTTGTGTATAATATTTGTGCATTCTTTGGATACCGAATGTAAATGTTGTGGTGCAAGTGTTGGGATTTTGTGATTACAATTTAGTTAAGTTTGACTCAGGTGCGTGAACTGGAGCACACAAGGTCACTACTTACATGCGTGTTGCTGCATAGATACATGTTATTAGTTATCTTTCCTGGCCAAGGTCGAGGGATTTTAACGTTATCACTGAACAGCTATTTAGTAGTATTTAGATGAAAATAGAAAGAGAGGAGGAGAGGAATTTTCCCTGATGTTCTCTTTGACTAACGTTCAAGAGCGTGAAGCTGAGGCAGGAGAAAGCAGAACTGAAAAGGAGGGCAAGAAAGAAGTCTTGTGGGTGACGTTAATTATAGTGTAGCAAAGAGAAGACTGGGAGCTGAGATTTGTTGTGGTAAATCAGCGATATGGTTAGGAGAGAAGGGAACTTCAACAGTTGTTTTGCAGACTGGAGACGAGTGAAGCTACTGAGAAGTCTGAACAGAGTGGTCAAATGTGAGGCGCTTTAAAAGAAATTGTGGAAGAGGGTCAGACTTAAGAACTTGAGGAAAAGGGGTAAATGAGAATTGGGTGATGCTAATGACGCTCTTGGGAAATGACAGACAGGGAGAGAAGCTTCCTAATGCTGTGCCTCTGAGGAGAGAAGCTTTTGAGCTTGAGGTAATAGTGCAAAATCTCAGATGTGTGCCTGAGACTAAGCCAAGGGATGAAGTTCTGTAACGGAGAAGTAAATTGCATTCTCCTTTAGATAACAGATCTCCTTACGTGGGCATAAACACTTGAAGGTTTGTCTGGAACATTGTCTCATCCGTATGTTCTTCCTAAGAGCTGAAGAGGAAGAATGAGTTAAATTTGATCTGCTCAGAATGTTCAGTGTTACGGAAACTGTTTTTCTGATTCTCAACCTAATCCAGCTTTAATTGCATGTTTCTTCATCGAACTGTTGTTCTCTCTCTTTCCTCTGCAGCGTCTGCTTTCATTGTCGAAGGAGTCTGGGAGAAGTGCTGCCAAATACATTATTAAGGAATTTCCTCAATATTTTGACAAGACAACTGCAGAGCCTAACATACCAGTAAGATTTATCATTTTAAAGACTTTCATTTTCATGCTTTCTGTGTTTTGTCGGGGAGTGAAGTGACTTGTAAGACTGGGCCCGAAACTAATGTGGAAGGATAATTTTTTGAACTGTTTTGCAGACAACTGTGAAAGAAGTGCTGTATTTTTATGAGGTTTCTGAAGTGAACGTTTCTCCTTAGGAATTCAATATTGTCTCAGGCTCTTTATGAAATGGGAGAGCAGGATATGTGTTCCTTTATCACAACGTGACTGATGTGGTTTGGCTGGGAGGGTTAGGAGATCATGAAAGCAGTGTATTATTGGGTGAAGAATAAACACACGTGATTAGTGTTTTAGCTATGAGAAGGCTTGAACATCTGTTTAACTTGTGCTCTTTGCTTTCAGTGTTTGATGCCTGAGAGTCTTACACCTCAGATTGAAGGAGTGAGTGAGGCAGCTCTGAAAGAGCGTATCGAGCTCAGAAGAGTAAAAGCTTCTGTAGACCTGTTTGATCAGCTCCTACAAGCAGGTATCTCTAAGCAGCTTAGAGATTTTGAGGAGGAGCTCCACTTACATTGTGCCAAAAAAATGATTTGTTAGGCCATTTGGCATGGCCTAGTGGGAGTTAGTCGCCTTGAATTACAACTGTAGAGGTGACCAGTGCATGGGTTTACACCTCGCTTGTCTGCTTGAATTTGTCTGTGAGAGCACCTAGTTTGACCCGTGCTGAACAATGGCATACCTCCCTGCTCAGTGTAACCGTGTCCATAGCATGTTTGGAGACCTCGGCCTCGTACGGAGGCAATTTCTTGGTTATGTTGCTGGCTTTCGCTGCTGAGACAGTTCTGGTGAACTAGTTCTCCAGAGTTGTTAGGCCCTCCCTATCCATTGTTTGTCTGTCACATCACTTTGGTAATATGGAAAACGAAGAGTTTTGCTGATCAAGCGGTGGATGGTACGGTGTTCTTTTTTGTCTTCTCTTCCAAAGTGGAAGAATTTTTGACAGGGCAAAACAAGACCTGTCAAGAATAGATGCAGTGTGATTGAGTAATACTCTGCCAGCAAAGGCCCTCATGCAGTGCTGTATTGGTTGATATAAGCTACATCTGTGCTGAGCATTTTGCTACTGTAGCGAAATAGCATAGCGTACCAGCTGAGTGCGCCTTCTGTGAACCTGTCCTCAATAAATGAGTCCTTATGATTTCCTCCTTAAACTGAATCTTGTCCCAGTCATGGGTGAATGAGGAGGAAGCAGTAGAAAACTCTTTAACTGTCGGAGCCTCGGAAGGAGGAGGACTCACTGTGAAGCTGAGACCTTCTCACATCTGCTAGCAGATGGAAACAAGAAGATTCCATTAAATTACTCTCTTCACTTGTTGGGTTGAAATACATTTCATAGGAAAGTGAATCAACCAGGGGTCTTCACAGCAGGTTGTATTCTGTGAAGAGTTGGGAAAAGCACTTGAAATTTTAGTTGACTTAGGCTTTGGTTATTTCTCCCTCTTGGTTGCCAGCTGCCACTCCCCTCCACCACTTGATCAGCAAAGCTCCCCGCTTTCCGTTCGCTAGGTGGCGTCAGTGGAAAACGGGTAGTCTAGTTCAGTGTTAAAAGTGCCTTCTAATGTGACTGGGTTTCTGAAAGTGTTGATTGCCCATGCAGTTTTTACAGATTTGCTAGAAAACATCTTTATGTCAGAAGAGAGCAAAGTGGCATAATTTGATGTTCAAAAGTATGCTGATATGCTGTAGAATTAATAGCATATTCTCTATTTTCTCTGTTAACTGTTGTGCATCCTCATTTTTTGTAGGCACCCCTGTATCTCTGGAGACCACAAACAGGCTTTTAGATTTGTTATGCTTCTATGGAGATGGAGAATCTGCTCAGGAAAAACAACAAGAACAAAAAGGAGCTGTGGAAGATCCAGAGGTACGAAAAGCCTGTTCTATTATTTCTGTCTTAAGTAGTGCAGGAACGTATTGAGGTGAGACTGAGATTATGTGCTGTGACTCCCTGGAAGATGGGGTTAGATGGGTCAGGTGCTGTATCTTGAAGGGATGTTCATTGCAGTTGTGAAAGTTCTGTGTCTGATCTGTTAGCACAAGCAGTTTTCCTAAAGCTGAACTTAACAGCTGGAACCCTGCCAGTTCTGCTGAACTGTGTTTAAATAGCTCTTTCCCACTGACACTCGTGTTTTTATAGGCCATCTGCAAAGAAGACTTCTGGTATCTCTAGGGTAATTCAGCTGGTTTATTTTCTTCCCGTCTGAACCCTGGTAACTTGGTTTTAGTGAGGACGGGGGTTCCCTGTGTGACCTCAGAATAGCAGTTGATCAAGTACAGCAGTAGATATGTTACACAATACTTATCCCTAGGTAAATTTTTGAGGGGAAAGAGTTTTATAGATCATGTGATTTAGTCTAGTGATTCCCACTAGCTCCACAAAAAATCAAGCGCATGTAATGTCTTGCTAGCACGTTTAATAAACCGTATGTATGTAAGCGTGTTTAACATTGAACAGTTTTCTTACCTGATTTTTGCTTCCTGAACATTCGAATAGAAACCATTTTAACATAATTCATACAAAACCGCCTCTGGTGGCATATAAATTGCTACTGAACTTCTTTATTATTAGCAAATCACATCATTTTGTGTTGAATCATAACTTTGAATTCTGAGAAGCTCATTTCCACAAAAATCTTTTCAGGAGAATGCTTCAGAACAGAGAAGTCCAAAGAGGCAGTTGCAAAAATCTTTGAACTCATCTGACTTTAGATGGAGGTATAGAAAATGCTTCTGATATTCTTGTATTCAGTAGGCTGTGCACGTGCATTGTTATTATAAAACAGGTTTCAAGACTCTTTGGCAACCTACAATGAAAAACTTTCCAGAGGATGTGCGGATCCCTCCCTCTACAGAAAACTTTAAATCTATAGATAACAAGCTTACTCTTCTTGCTTGTATCTTGGAAGTATTCCATGCTACTCCAAAATTGTTTTTTTTCTTTGCATTGGATTTGCAAAATCAGCTGACATATTTACAGATACTACTTGGTAAATACACCTCTATTCGCTAATCTTTTAAAGTGGTGATGGAAATCTAGTAAATGATTACAGAATCACTCAGTGTATCAGGAGTAATGTATTGGAACGTCAGCCCTTAGGAGTATAGCCCATTATTTTGTTTAGTAGGTTGATTTCCTTTCCTAAAGGTGTCTTTTACCGAATTCTTTGACTTTCAACCTGTTTCTTGATTCTAGGGAGAACAATAACGCTGAAAGGATATTCAAGATAATGCCAGAGAGGAACGCGCACTCCTATTGCACAATGATCCGTGGAATGGTGAAGGTAAAATTATCCTTCAAGTCTGGGAGGCGTTTTTCAGCTTGCGAAATCTCACAAAGATATAGAGATTGTCATTGTTTTTATTCATTTGTTTTTTCCAGCATGGGGCTCCTGCTAAAGCCTATGACATGTACACAGACTTACTGAATGAAAGGCACAAGGGTAAGCGTCTCTTGGTTTTGCTTTGTGGTCTTCTAAGTTGCAGAAGCCAGTTGTTGGGGACATACGTATTCATTTCATGGCAATGATGATTGGCGCAGGGGTACGGACCTCAGCTAGATCATGGGAGCTGAATGCAAACTGCTTATTTCAGTGCAGTTGGCATGTGGTTGGCTCGCTGGAAAACGTTTGCATGAGAACTTTGCCAGAAACTGAGCCATGTTAGAACAAAGTGTTCTCTGCAGAATATAGTTATCAATTAAAATGAATTGTCTTAAATTTTCCAGCTGATGTGCACACTTTCAATGCACTGATTGCAGCAGTCCCGTATCTGAAGGAGAGGTTCACCGAAAGATGGGAATTAGTCAAGGTAAGGAGGCGGAAGGAGGGTAGAAGTTTGCAGCTGTTACAAGACTGATGCTAAAAGCAAGAGCTTCCTAGAAGGTACTGATATAACTGCTGGTGCAAAGGAAGTACACCAGTTTAAACGTACAAACTAACCCCTGAGAAAGAGTGGAAAACGTGCAAAATAAAACCCGTGCCCGTGCAAGATCCTATGCCTTTTAAGAATACATTGAACCAAGAACTGCCCAGGCAGAACGTGACTGGGAAATTAGGTGGGGAGGTGAAGAAAACATTTTTAGATAACAACTCTTCTCTGAATTGTAATTAAAGATGTTGCCATGGAAATGGAATTTTAGGGTAACAGTAGAGGTTCCAGTTCTAGTGAGATAATATCAGAGAAGAAAATTAGTGAATTTTAAAGTCTTCTTGGTATTCTAGATAGAGATCTTCAAGATCCGCTGAAATGATTTAATTGCGTAGTCCCATTTCTTGGTTGGCGTAATTAAAGGTGAGATAGTACTGCCTTTGCTAGATGATCAGATGAGGCACAGTCATTTGCTTGCAGGGGAAGAGAAGGGTAAGACTGAGGAAATGCTGCGGTCTAAGTACTAAGGGTCTGGGATGTTTTTGTTTGTTTAAGGACTTCCTGAATCACATGGTTCAACAGGAAGTGCAACCAAATGTGCTAACCTTTAATGCTGTACTGAAGACTCTGAGAAGATGTGGTGGCGTAGGCAGAAGCGTGTCTGTATCGGTAATAAAGGAAATGGATGCACTTGATATAGGTAAGAGAAACGGAATGGTTGTTATATTCCAGTGCCAGTTCCAGAATAGCTGATGTAAGAGAGTTCGGCAGCAAACCACACAGTGGTTCCCTAGTTCTAGGGAAGAAATGTAAGATTTGTGAAAAAAGCATTTGTCACTGTGTGCCTGGCTTTACTATTTGCCTCCTGTTGCAAGAGAGCTGAAGGATGAAAGGTGTAATAACTGAGCTGCGGCCGCTCAGGAAACCGGCGCCAGTGAATTTCAAACTGAGTCATAGTCTTCAGAATCTTCATTCAGTGTTGATTACTAATTATCATATAGTGGTGCCTTTAGCCACTTAGGTCAAGTGATGAAGCATTTTGATGCTAAAAATACTCTTTAAGTTTTACAGATACCACTTTGCAATCTGTGGCATTCTTAAGGCTCTTTAGTCTTAAGTTAAGAGCTTGTTTATTACATCGTTACCTGTAATTACCTGTAGCTGCTCAGGGGCAGGGGTGTGTGTGCAGTGGGGGAGTAGGTCCTGGCCCCTTTTGCTCTTTTCTCGACTGGGTCCTTCTTGTGCTGCTGTCGCAGAAATAGCAAATAACATGAATATATAATCCCAGCAGTCAGCTGAGTCAGCTAGCTCCCTGTGAATCAAGGAGATGCAGTTCACCAGCTACCGATTGAGTTCAGGGCTGTATATCTACATCTGTACAGAGAAAAAGCTTTTGTTGATCTAAATGATGTTGTTCGATGGCGTCAGCTGACCGTTGCAGTTAGGGAATATCTGCACAATTTATATAATGCGTTGTAGAGAGTGCTTTGTCCTAGTAACGTGCATACTGATATACTAGAGGTCTGTTCACGAGCAGAGAGGAAAACTAGTTATGACATATTTATGCTGTTAATTTAAAGTGCAGGAGCCTGGCTGCTTGCCCCGTAGCAATATGATATCCCAGCTGATGGTCCACCCTCAGGTGTCATCTCTCCCAGTTATAGTGTGTTTAGGTGAGGTCTGGTCCAGCAGTAGGTGGAAGCTGAGAGAGATGGTGGAGTAAATTACGCTCCTTGTCTAACCGAAGGGGCTGAAGATGATGAAGTAGAGCTTAGGCATAAAGCCCAGCAAAGTATTTCAAAGTAACTTCAATGTTTTTGCTTTTCAGAGCCTAGCCTTGCAACGTATGATCATCTTCTCTATATATTTTACAGAGCTGGTATGTGCAATATGAACTTGCCTGTCAACTTGTTCTGTTTAACATCTGTTTTAAGTGTTTCTCAGATGATATTGGTGAAAGCAGTTGTACCTTTAAAGACAGCTTCTTATGTGTGCAATCCCAGCCTGTGCTGTCTGATTCTACTTGAGTGAAGAAGAAGCTGCAGAAATTCCTAACCCCTGGTGGAACTGGAAAGAAAGCCCGTTTCCTTTCCATGTGTGGCCTCAAATTGATACAACTGAAAAGTGACTGCTGCACGGGTCTGACTACGACATGTGATTTCATAGCCTGCCCCACTCACAGGGAAGAAACCATAGAGAGAGTCTTACCTTTTTGGGAACAGTTCTGTGATTTGGAGCTGTCTTGAAATACTGTTGTGGGGAAAGGTGGGAGTCCAAATGTGGGGAATCTGCTGACTGGAAATCCGTGGGTATGGGAGAGGAATAGGCACAGCCGTCATAATTGCCGTCCTCATGCTATAACACGTGTCAGAGAGCTGCTCTGGAGTCTCACTTTGCTGTTTATAAATCTTACTGCTTTTTCCAGTGCTTCCTCCTAATAGACAAGCTTCCTGGCCTCTTGGGTTCTGAGCTAGAAAATGCTCGAACGTTTCTGAATCTGTGCTGTTACGGTGTAGAGATCTGGCAATAGCAGGGCAGCTTTTAGTGCTAATAAAGGGGCACCTGGGTTGGAGCACCACAAGCAGGGACAGAGAAAGGAGAATGTTGACATCTAGCTGCAGTGCTTGTTTCCATTTCCGTAGTATGTTTGCAGACTGGTGTTCTTTACTAAATGAAGCACCTAGTACAACTGAGATACGATCTTCCTTGTCTGTTTGTCCCGCAGTTGATCTTCACCCATCAGCCATCATCAATGAGGTGCTAGAGGAAGTTGAAAAGAGAAGTTTCACTCCCCAGGACCCAGATGACGGTACTGACAACCTGCTTTGTTTTTAAGCATGGATGAAAAAGTTACTTAAGGAATTTCAAGTAGTTCTGCCAGCCAGAAAAAATGCGATGCAGTTTTGCGTTTATCAGCCCCTTCTGATAATTTTTGGAGACGGAACTGGTGCCTGCAAGGTGTGCTATGCATAGTCACGTTGGCTTCTTTGTGGGAAGTATGAGTGTTGGCCCTGTGTATGAGTGTTCTATGCAGTAAAAAACATGAAGGCTGCTTAAGGAAAAGCATTTGTTACTAGCTTCAGTGAAATAATGCATTTCTGGTGAAGAGCAGGCTTAGATTGCAGTATGATGCAACTTACTGTCCTAGTTCATTCTAATCCTTTTCAGAAAATTACATGCAATGAAACTTTATGGAAAGCAGTATTCCAAATCAACCTTGGGTCTGTAGGAGGGGTCGTTTCTCAATATCCCGCATGTCTCATTGGCTTTGTCTAGACAAGATGTATTTGTACCCGTTCTCTGCTCTCCCTCAAAGTGGGGTCCTTCTCATGCTCTTGATGACGTCTGTTGCTGGATTCAGCTTGACACTTTAAACAAAATTGAGGCTTCTTTTTCCTTAGCGTATTGTTGTTAGCTTTATGTGAACTGACTCTTGCCTTCAGAAACCTCTGTGTTCTCTGCAAGGCCTTTCCTTGGCTCAGAGGATTCTGTAGGCTGTCGCTGAAGTATACACTAAACGCTTGAATGACAAAATAATGTCTTCTCCAGCTCTGAAGCGTTAGGCTAAAGAATTAAGTCTTTCAAGGGGTGGGTGTATTGTGCCTCGAGGTTTTAAGTAAATTGCCGTACAGGTCTTTCCTCCCTTTTGCAACCTACAAAAGGCATTGCTTCAGTCTCTCATAGCATCCTGTGCCATTATGTTTCCTTCAAAAAAAACCCCCAAATCTCCAAGATTTTTGCAGCACAAATAAAACGAGCTACTGAGCGGGTAGTTACTTGTGCACATCCTGCTCCCCTGTGGCTTGTTTTGCCAGTTCCATTGTCAGGGAACGTCAGTCTCCTTGCAACTTTGAAAACGTCAGTTATGGAGACTAGAGTAAAAGCCTCATGAAATGGGAAGGGGGCATCTGTTTCAGTGGGCAATTGTACATCCTTGGACAGCTCCGGGATGTACCGAAGAGGTGGGTAACCTGTCTGAATACCTGTCTTTGTTGCATGTGTTCTCTTCTACTAGAATAAATGGAGGAGGGGAGCAAAATCACTGCCGATTTAAACAAATAGGGCTGCCTTGAGTCAAACAAGTGAATGTAGCTTTTGTAAAACCGCCTAAACTCAAACAGATCATGTGTTTAAATCTGTTTCCAAAAGCACAGCAGTATAAGTGCCTCCAGAACACTGGCTAGCAAAACTCATACCATGCCAAACTCTCTAAATAAAAAATCGAGATCCCTGTTACATTGTCAACTTAGCTGCAAATCTACTTTCTAACTGAAAATGTCTTGTCTGCCCCGGCAGGCTGTATTAATGAGCTGCTGTCTTTGAAGCTGGAAGCTAACAGACTATTTGTTCCCTTTCAGCCAACTTTTTTGCCACTGCTATGCAAGCGGTAAGTTCCCTTTGCCTGCAATCAGAATAAATTATTCCTTTGAGTCCTCCATGTGTTTTGGAATTGCCTGGGCGTTTTTCAACCTGTCACAGAAAGTTCAGCTCTCAGTATCTTTTCCTATTTCACCTGCCTTGGTCACCTTCTCTAACTTGTCTCCCTTGGTCTGCTGTTCTTTCCTTGATACCTGCTAAACTGCTAACCTGAGTGCCTGTAATGTGTGCATCTCAGACAACTGCACAAGTTCCTGTCTTTCATGCCTGCTTGCCAGTCACGCTGCAACTGTCTGATTCTCTCTGTTGCTGAGGCTGTCTGTTGAGGGTAGAGGGCAGCTCTTAATTTTGCCCATTGGGACAATCACACGTTTTTGTCTCAACTAAAGAAAATGCTTAGTCAGTCGTTGCACTGAATTGCACTCTGTTGTTAAAACCGTTTGCTTTCAGCTGACTATTCTTCATGTGTTTGTGAAGCTGAGTCTAAAAAGGATGTATTAAGTGTTATATTTGGTAGCTTTACGATCTGAATGGTTTATTCCAGTGCTGCGATCTTAAGGATATCAAGCTTGCCTATAGGTTAAATAAGTTAATGGAGAAGGGAGACAACTGGAAGTTCTTAGACATGGATCGGTTAAACGCCTACTGGTAAGTGAAGTGCAGCTTACATTCAGTGTCTGTGTATTGCTGTCAGTTTGAATACAAACTAGGATGTGAACATTGTGTGGTAGGATGCTTTGTTGAACATCAGCTAGCTTTTGTAGGTGCAACTTAGGAATTAAATGACCAAGTTTCTGAAGAATAGTGGTAGCCTGGGATTATTTTTAGTTTTTGACCTTTCGCAACCTGAAATGAAGTGTCTCGGAGTATATGAAGTTAGTTGAAGTTCATAATCGTCAGAAGGCTGAGTGTGTAAAACATCATAAATGATCATCAAACTCAATATTTAAAGTTAGGCCTCTTTAGAGGCCCCTCTTGCATCGTAGGAAGGTGTTTCCCTGCTGCCAAGAGAGCAGGGAAGGAACAGAAGTCTGTAACCCAGCCCATTCACTGCCTCAGTCTAGCGTAATGCTCATCCAGCCGGTTGTTTTCCACATTCCTGTTGTCCACTTAGTGTTATCTCCTAACTTGGCTGTCTGTATGGTGTTGTAGAGACTAGCTTGCAGGACAACAGGTGTATGCAGGCTCCAGACTCCAAGTAATTCCACCATTTGACAATATAATCAAGCCATCTTTGCCAACGTTATTAAATACTGCAGTCGCAGAGCATAAAGTGCTTGGACTGGTACTAACCTGACTTGAAGAAGAGCCTATTAGAGCGATGGAACTAGAGGTGCTCTGATAACTTCATGGAAAAATAGTATCATTAAAATACGGGGCAGTTTGAGGTGGGGTGATTCATATGCTCTGACTTCATCTTGAATGTAAATAAATCGAGGGCAATTAATGTCTTGGTACAGAGAAATTATTTTTCCTATTCCATTCATTGTCTCAAGGTCCCAAGCTTGTATTGTGAACTTGTGCGAGTAACCAGGTTAATTCAGTTCACTTCACTTCTTTCTTAACCTTCAGTTGTGTTTCAGATACCTCAAACCTGGTGTCAGGCAGAGAGATTGTGTTTTGTAGAAAGTATAAAAAAAATGTGGTGGCCTACTTTTAACTAATCCTGCCGGTTACCTAGTGTCAGCAGTAAGTTCTTTCATCCAAAATACTGCTGCTTTTTAAATTGTATTGGGTATTGCAATTGTACAGTGAGATTTTCATGGCCTGCAAAACAAACCTGATCAGAACACCGTGATTTGCTGGTGCTTCTGTATGGTTCAGCTGACCTAATTGTTACTAATTCGTACTTTTTGCCCTCCTGTAGGTCAAAATTCTTTTCGTTGCTGTGTATGATGGAACAAATTGATGTCGTCTTGAAATGGTACAAAGAAATGACCCCTTCGGTAAGAGTGTCTTAGTGTAAGCAAGCTTTGAAGCTTTAGTATGGAGAAGCAGTACAGTCGTAGTAGACTAAAGTCACTGTCTTCCTTCGTCAGCTCTTCTATCCAAGTCCTAGAAACATGTTTGACCTCCTTCAAGCACTGGATGCAGCCAACCACTTGGAAGTGATCCCTTCAGTTTGGGAAGGTTAGTGAGAGCCCCGTGGCTACCGAGGCAAAAGTCATGATGAATGTGAAGTTGGAGGGAGGTGGAAGCAATGCTTGTCATTGGACCTGAGACAACATAGGTAACTGTGCTCCCGGCTTCAAAATGTAAACCTGCCACTGGCGGCTTCCCAGTGCCACCCCAGAATCACCGTGATAAGATGTTTTGGCATGAGGAACATTATTCTGTAGTGCAGTGGTGGAGCTACGGTACTAGAGAAAGGCAGAACTGCCTTTTTCGCTGGTGGTATAGACTATTAGAGAGATCACGGCTGTGACATAGTTAAATATCAATATTTATCTCTTGGAAAACTGAGTGCTTCACGGAGAGTAGTACCTTCATCAGCAGCCCAGGTTTAACTCATTTAAGTTAGTTGCCTACTTTTTGCACCTTCAGAAGGGGAGACAAGAATGCAGCTAAAGGCTTTAGAGTGCAGAAAATACCCTGCTAACTGCTGTCTTTCTCTAAGCAGATATCAAACAGTTGGGATTTAATAGGAAACAAGATCTGCTGGAGGAGCTCTTGTCTTTGATGAGCAGGGAGCAGCACCCTGAAGAGGTACGGAGGCCCAGCGAGAAGAGAGTAGAGATATCTCCCTGCATTTCTGAGTATGGCATACACACAGTGTTTAGGTGCCGTGTTGTTGTCCCTGGTCACTCTTCTACCAGTACAAGAACCAGTGTTCTACCAGTTGGTGTGCGTATACCGATACAGATAAGCAAGCTTGTGTGAGCTTATGCAGGGCTGCTCTTTATTGTCTTCTCTCTATAGAGACACTTCAAGAAGAGAATCTGTAGAGACACACAAGAAGAGAATTCCTTACAAATGAGGCATTTGAGAAGGAATCCAGCCCAGCCGCTCTCCTGTTCAGCCAGAGCTTAGCACATCTTTAGATGTGGAGTGCAAAATTCAGGGATTTTGCCACAAGTGTCATTGTAGTAACTGGCTTTCAGACTGAGGAGGGTTAAAGGCTTGTGTACGCTGCAGAGGTCTCCGAATGCAGCTTTCCCACCAAAGCTGTCTTGGAGCCTGCCTAGGGGGGACTGTCCTCCTGACGGGGAGAGGCTTTTCTGCCAGGGGTAACCGCTGTTAATTCACTACTTTAAATCGTGCAAAGGCAGAAGTTTACCTTATTCCAAAGGCTCAAGAGGAACCTGCTGTAAAGGTATTCAGCTGGTAGTATTCCTTCTTGGTTTGGCTGATGATGATTAACCAACCCATGCGCAAATGAGCCAGTGTAGGTCCTGCTGGTGGCACTTATTAGACCTGTAGGGGCTGTAGGAGGACTTTGGAGGAATGTCACTGAAAAAGATACCTTGTTTCCAGAGGTTTTGGCATTAATAGCATAATCTTTTACAGACTCAGCTCGCATTTGCCAAATGTGCTGAAGACATTAAAGCTGTCCACGAGCAATCCGGGAGGGACCAGGCCCTGTTAGAATGGACAGGCAGCGCGCTGGGCCATGTCGTCGTGTTGTTCTCCAGGGCTGGGAGAACGCAGGATGCTTGGTACGTGTGTAGCTTTCATGAGCCCTTGTCTTGCTAACACCGTAATTCAAGTCTTGATCACAAAAATCAAAAGCTAATTAGTGATTGGTTTGGGATGCTAGTGCAGACAACAGGAGGGAATAAATCCCTCTGGGAATGTCATCGGGGGTGGGGGGCGGCGGGTTCATAATTGTGCTGTTCGTTCTTGGCACCAAGTTACAGCTGCCTGTCATATAAAACGGTTTAGAAGTAAATGTAACAACTGGCTTAGAGCATCGTACACCTGCTTTTGGCAAGGCACAGGTTGATTATCACTTTAAGCACTGCTGACTTCCTATAACTTCCTAATTTCTCATTTTTAGAACTCTTTAGAATTTAAACTCCTTAAGAGTTAAATTAGCGTTTAATTAAACTTTTAATTAGAGTTTAATTGAAGCTATAAAGAAAAGTGCTTAGAACTCTCTAGGATTTAGAAGCTAGAATTTGCTGTCCTACATGCTTTCAGTTTGGAATACTAATTGAAATACCCAGCCACCAATTTAGGGTTGTGAGCCATTTTCCATTAAATACAGATAATCTCTTGGCACTGATTCATTTGGAACGAAGAAGTGGCAAGTACCTCCCTAAAAACATGTGAGATTTTAAATTAGACTTATCACTTTTTAATCTTTCTGCAGTAGATATTACTGAATAGCGTAACACTATCTTAACTGATGTATGCTGCATCTGTGAGAAACTGAATGGCAAGGGATCTGTTCCAAATCTGTGGGAAGATCATCTCATTAAATAGAGCTTGTCAGTGTTGCAACAGGGGTTTATTCAAGAGATTTAATACCTGCCTCTTTTTTTCTCCTTTTGAACAGGAACATGATGGAGCATTTCCAGCAAATCAATAGGATCCCCACGTGAGTACATTCAAGTTCTGACTTCACGTACTGAGTAAACAATAAGTCGTCCATATCTTACTGTTACTTCGAGTGCGCACGTGTAAGCGTTTGTCCCTGTGAGCAGAGGGTGTTTTGTTTATCAGCTGACGCTAATGTTCTGAGACCTTTCTGCGTCCCAAACATGATGAAGATGCAAAGGATGGTTTAAGTGGTTGATCCTTAAGATGTCATTAAAAAAAGCTCTGGGACATGGACAAACAGTGTCACTGATTAATTCTGTGTTAGAAATCAGTCTAAGCAAGAGCAATGTGTCTAAAATCAAAGTGTTTGATGCTTATGTTGTCCTTGAATGTAGTGTTGGAGATGGGATTTTGCCAAGATGCGTTAGTTCTGTGTGGCTGACTCTACCAGGTCAGACGTATGGTACCGAAGGCAGCTGTTACTGGTACCTTGTGCTTGGCCTTGTCTGCAGACTTCTGTTAGTTTGGCCCAAGGAAGCCTTGATGCTGCTAAGCCACGTCAGAGCCCCTGTGTCCGTTTGGGGAATAGGGAAAGGAGAATTCTCCTTCTGAAATCGTCCGTGGCTGCCACGGGTTGCAGATGGGAAGGGAAAGGAAGCAGTTTCCCTGCTATTACCTCATCAGAAGGCTCTTCTGCTTGAAAAGTCTCCTGCTTTCCCTTCTCTGCCATGCTCCTTGTGGTAAACACTTGCTTCCTTGCCTGAAGGCAAGACGGGCATCTCCAGCAGCTGTCACGGCACTTTGACATGAAATGGAGCTGGCAGAGCAGAGCCAACTGTCAGCAGCTCCCGCTGCCCAGACAGTGCAGTAGCCTGTGGCAGTGACACGCTTGCCTTGGATTTAAAGGCGCTGCTCTCACGTTGCTCCTTTACTTCTGCCAGCCCCATAAAAGAGGGGCAGGGCCTCATGTGGAGACTGTAAAGAAGGGAAGGTTATTTAGACCGCTGCAAAGGTAAGGTCCTTATTGTGAGCAGTGCTCTGTCTTTGTGCAGGGAGGCAGAGGTACTGCTTTTAGTTAGACTAGGAGTTCCCAAACCTGCCTGTAGCAAAGGCTGAGGTAAAATTCCCAACAGCTCTGGTAGGAGCAGAATTGGGCTGATTCTGAGTGTTCTGAAAAATCTGTCCCCTCTTTTCCCTCTCTGAAGCACCTGCTGTAAGCCCTGTGGAACAGTAATGCTTGTTTTTTCTCTTGCAGAGACCAAGTGATGGATGAGTTCTTGAACTGTGCTAAACAAACCAATTGCCCAGATGAGGCGATTAAGCTGGTAAAGCTGGCAGCCTCCCTTGGTCTTCCTTCAACTCTGAAGCTTAAAAGCAGAACAGAGCAGGAATTTGAACTCTCTGAAAAGCAGAAGTAAGTTGGAGTACTTAATGGTACTGCTTGAAGGGTTATTGCATACAGGGTGTCGAATGATAGTTCCTTCGCTACGGCTTTTCTGCCAAGGACAAAATTTGCTTTCAAAAGGGTGCACTTCTGTGGTGACAATCACTCTGGTTCACTTGGCTTGCAGAACACCCCTCAGTGTTTGATCCCACACTGTATCCATCCCACCTGGGAGGGAAGGTAGCCTTCCTTGTTGGCTTTAGTTATATCCAGCCCTCGGATTCTGACACCACCTTTCCCAGAATCTTTTGCTACCTGCGTTTGGCTACTTAAAAGATAGCGTGCGTTTCAGGCTAGGAAAAGCAGGGAAGTGGTGTAGGATGGTTTGCAGGTTCTGAGGATCACAGTCAGCCCTCAGTGCATCGGGCCAGTCAGTTTGTTGCTGAGCTGATGCAGTCAAGCTCAGACCACGGGCCCTAGCCTCAAGGGACCATAGTTTGGGAGCCACTGGTCTGATCCAAGGGAATGAATAAATAGACGTTCCAGCCATCTTGACAGCCCACCAATTTCTGGGCAACTGCAGTACTGTTTTTTGGAAAGGAGATGGCGGTACTCCTACCAAATGCTGGGGGAACCGGTCTTTCAAGAATGGTAGGCATCAGACAGCCCCTAAGGTTCTCTCTGGAGAAGTCTGCCCTGTGTTTTGGGTAGCTTGTTTCAAGCAAAAGGTTACAACAGGTCACTGATCTTGACTGAATTGTTTTACATCTACAGGAAGGTATTGGAGAGGATCCAGTTGGATAGCGACAGCAGTGATAGTGACAGCGACAGCGATAGTGACCATGATTAGCTGCCCCTCCTGCCTTCCCTTTGGGAAAATTGGGAGTGACCACTGCTTTGACTCCAGGATGCTTCTTTGTGAAGTGAAATTACAGAATCGACCGCTTTGGAGAGGTGCTGCGACTCTCTATTTCCTACCTGTGTTACAGCACTTCACACCATTGTGATACGGGAACTACTTGGCAAGAGTATGTTCTCCTCATCAGAGCAAGCTGGGAGCCATCTTGTTTAACCTCCTGAAAAACCTTGAACACAAATGTGGGATGCACCAGTGCGGTATCTTCTGAATCACTGCCTGCAAGAAATAGCTGCTGCTGAGCAGCTGAGGCCTGTTTGAGCAGCGTGGCTGAAGGCCTGGGGAGCTCCTGTGCAGAATGCTGCTTTCTGGAGGCTGCTCAGCAGGTGCAAGTGCTTTGACAACTTAGGCAAGATGACACTTCCTGTGGCTTACACCTGCTCGGGATTGAATTCCTTTCCTGCTGTCAAGCTTTCATGAACTACTTAAAGCTTACTCTGTACATAAACACTGCAAGAAACGTAATATTAATCACCTGTGGTGTTCCTCCTTGGTGGACCTATAGAACCTACACCACCTTCTGGGTGTTCTGGAATGGCCTTTGGCCTGTAGAGGTTAAAGCTGTGATAGAAGTAATTTATTGTTAGTCTCTCTGCAGCTGAAGACTGCTGTAAATGTCTGACATTAAAATACAGCTAATAATCTCTTAGCTAAACTGTTGATTATAGAAAGTCTTGCTGCTGAAGTTCATGCAGAATGCACCAATAAATGTACTGAGGGGACTTGAGGAAGACATGCCTGTACTGGTCCTTTCTCTGCCTTGCAGTTAACTAGCCCTTACAGCACTCTTCTAGCTCTGTGATAAGCTCATCAAAGACTCTTAAAGGGTTTTTTTTTTTTTTGAGGTAGTTTTTAGCTGAAAGTTGTGTTCCTTCAGCTGTGGATTAAACCCGATTCCAGTGGAGGGAGTTGACTCATACGCATGGAGATAAAGCAGTGTTTTAATCTGCTGCCATTTGTGGAAAACACCACCTTGCTGTGCATAATGCTGCAGCACAGCAAGTGAGCGCTCACTACTGTGGGAAGCAGCAGAGGCTAATTGAGTCAGGAGCTTGGGAAACAGCAGCTGCTGCAGGTTGAACCAGCTGCGGCTTAAAGGCTAAAAGTAAAGTGGTCCTCACCTTAAACTAGGGACTTGCTGGTTTGAAGGCACTGTTTGCTCCAGCAAGTAAATGTGCCTGTTGCAGCAAACGTGCGATTCCTGCAGGTTTAGGGTTAAAAAAAAAAAAAAAAGAACAAACAATGCATGCTCTCGTCCTTTCTTTTCCCCACAGACTAGCTTATGCTCCTTGCTTTCCTGTACCAACAGTTTAAAACTGGCGTATCGCTAGATACTTAACAGCGGGTAGACCAAGGCACCGGTTAGTACACTACTGCTGAAATGAGTACTTGAGTTTTTGTTAAACCCAGCAAAAGGTGTTGCTCTGACACTAGTTTTTTGCCTCCTGAAACCTGTACGCATACGTGGATGTTTCACAGCTGTACAAATTAATGAATAGCCCCTTTGCCCCACTAATGAATTCTTACTCCTTTAAATAGGACGAGTATAGAGATAGTTTAGTGTTCCTCGGGTCACTGAGAAAGGTTGTTGTAATACTACCGGTTGTCTTCCATAGTTGATTTTGAATAGGAGACTGAGCATCAGGAGAACGTGGTTGAAATCTTGTTTTATTCAGCTGACAAAGTGGCAAATCATTACAGGTAGGTTACAAACATTATTTTAGTTGGATCACAAGCCCTCACGGTAAGATGGGGCAACAAAATTGTTACAGAAATTGTAGAGAAGCTTTCTGAAGTTGGTTGTCATGATAACTCAAAACCAATACAAATGGAGCAGGAGGTGAAGTTAAATACAGTGCAAGGAAACAAGACAGTACCCGTGCTTTGATTTGACACTTCCAGCCCATGCCAACTGCTTCGTTTGCAACCCTTAGACTGTTGGATTTCTTTCCAGCACAACCCATTCCTGAACTGCTTCCAAAGCTATATTCCTAGCTCACTGCACTTGAGTTGTTCCTAACCCCACAGCACTGGCATATGCTGTCAGGATATCCACAATTTGTTTGGTTTCTAGGGTCATTCGAGCCTCAGTCAGCCAATCGTGTGCCACTCTCCTAGACTCTCCTTTTAACTGGTTGACAAATTTAGCTGCCAGCTCCAGATCTCCATGTTCAATGCAATAGGACGCATAAGACAGTAACTTAAACGTATCCAGGTCATCAGGGCTGAGCTCAGCAGGTGGCTTCAGCTGCTGAGGGTGAAACACAAGAAGTGACTGCAGGTATGACAGGAAGTATTGATACAAGCTGTTTCTTGTTTCATCAATCATAGCCACTCTTTTAGCCAGTTTTTGGACTACATAGAAACGTGCTCTGAGGGCCTCCTCGCTGTATACGCCCCGCGTCAGAGACTCTTGAGGGAGAGCGGCCGTTAAGGCTTCTGTAAACGCGTTGTCAGAACAACTGGCTTTGATGGCCTTCACCGCGCTCTCCAGTGGTTCTGTGGGACTATCCCCAGAGGCTGTTTTCATGCAGTATTTCAGGGCTTCAACTGAAAGCCACAGCTGGTGGGCCTTTCTGGCTTCCTCTTCTGCAATGGCGTGACCTGCAAAATAAGCCAAGAGGACTGGGTTTTGGGGCATACGTAGAGGCGAAGTACTAAACATTTACGTGCTTGAACATAAGCAGCAAAAGTCACCCCTCCCTCCCCCCCAAGCAGTTTATTTTCAAAAGCAGCACCCTTAGCATCTGTGGTCAAAGCAAGCCTGATCCACAATTCAGTGTCGGCTACTCCCTGTATATAAGAAAACCAGCAAGACAGCTTTGGACTTCCACAGCTGTGACTGGTTAGGCGCTCAGCACAGCAGCAAAGCTAGACCTGCTGGCTACATGCCTAATCCTGTGCTTAGGCACTCAGTTTTGGTAACAGGCCTTTGGGGATCTTGACTGTAGTCCGTAAAGAAAGAGATGCGGTTTCAGTGCTCACTCTCAACTGCTTGCTCAATTCCTTTCAGTCTGGCATAGGCAGTGTTTATATCCAACGTGAAGTTGTCGAGTTGTTCCTGAGTAAGGCGTCTGAATTGCATTTCTTGTTCGCAGAGTTTTTCTGCTAAGTTCTGAAACAGAGTGATAGAACAGTAACGTTATTTAACTATGTTAACGTATCTTTATAAATTAGGTATTTCTGTCAGGGACAATGCATACAGTAAATGCAGTATACCCATAAGAGCTCCTATTAGGGGTGAATTTAACAGTTATTGCTTTTATAGTTATCAAAAACTCTTCACCTACAGCAAAAGCTTTTAGGAGAAGTCAGAATAAAGCCCACAGGATCAAGTACTATACCATTTCTCTTCCAGAAGAGCAGGCTTCATTCCCTGCCTACACTTCAGTGTTCTGGAAGATGCTTTGGCACTCTTGTCCTGTGAGGTGCATGTTTTGCAAGGGTCCCACAGAAGCAGTTAACGAAATCACCACCTAATTAATTGAGGCACTTTCCTCTCTTTCTTACCTGCTCAAATTCCACTTTCAGTTCCTGTTCCTGGATCTTAAGAACATCTCTAAGATGATCCGTGTGGGCAGCAGCCTGCCGCCGGAGCTGCGTCCTCATTTCACTCTCCATTACCTCTCGGACTTCTTCAATCTGTACCCAAAGAAGCAGTTATTACACCAGTTTCTCAACTGTTTGTTTGGCAACAACTAAGACTTTGTTATTCAGCAGTGATTACTTAGGGTACATGTTATAGAGATCCTATTGACAGAGCCTGTTTCATCTTAAAAAAAACTGCAGAGGTCCATCTTAAAGAGGTCCATCTGAGGCTTTTCTTAATTAAAAGAATAGCTTCACAGTGCACAATGCCAGTAACAGGTAGTTATACTCACTACACACTTAGTGCGGGTATCAAATTATTATATAAAAAAATATACTGACCTGACAAACTGAACACTGGTGTTTACAAATGAGATTCCAAACTAAGAGCACGGCACCTCCTCTATGTGCTGTAATGCTGTTCAAGTTAGACACAGTTTAATAAAACGATCACACCCCTTTCTGCTGATCTTTTATTAACAGACCCGCTGTAGACACTGCAGGTTGGCACAAGGGTGAATGGGTCAGGTTTGTTTAGGAACAGTTGAACAGGTTTTTTTTCTTTAAAAAAGGTATTTTACCATATCCCACCTTCCCATAAATGCAGTGACAACAGTTCAAATAGTTTAGAAAAAAAAAAGAGCTCTAAATAAACACCAGTCACTGCAGCACTTGGAACTAACAGGCTGAAGTGAAGTGAATCCTTAGTTTCACTCAAGTCAGTGCAAATTTGTCAATCAATGGTCAATGTTTGATCTCATTTTCAGAAGCACATATGTAAAAATAGCAGAAGCATTTAGTGGCTGCTTGCAGTACAATATCTCAAAGGGTAAAAACTCCAAGGGCCTAAATTTCTACATGCCCAAAGCAGCAATACATTTCTACACCTTCTTCATAATCTTTTTGAAAGAAATCAAATCCCAAGCAAAGCGCACAGTTGAAAAACACACAGGTACCTCCTTGTAAAGAGGCAGAACGGGAGGACTACAGACCCTAAGACAGCTGTACTGGCTCGGATCAATGTTTATTTTGACCCAGCAATCCTGTCTCCAACAGCAGACAGGAAACCTGAAAAACCGTCATTTGTTGTATAATCTTATCATTCTTCAAAGAATGATAAAATTATCATTCCTGCTCCAAGTCTTGTTTCCAAGCTTGGCCTAGCAGGGGGCCCATGTCTGAAGTCTTCCATAACTCAGAACATCCCACTTGCTCTTCTGTGCACTTTTTCTAGCTCTACCACATCCGTGCTGCTACTCAAACAGGTGAGTTGCTCCATTTACCTTTCTTTCCTGTTCAATTTCGATCTCGCTTCTGTGATGCTCCAGTGCTTTGGCCACAGCTGCCTCAAGTGCTTTTTTATCTTCTAGTTTTTGCTTCTCCAGGGCTGACTCGATGTGCTGCTGCTCTCTCACCCGCTGCTCTGCCAGCTCCTTGTTTAATTGGTCGATGCGACGATGGGCGTGCGCAATGAGAGAGTTCAGGTCGTCCATCGATAACTGGCCAGCTAAAGAAAACACAGGGCGTTAGGAAGGGCTGCAGAAAGGCTGCCGCCACAGTGCTTCCCGCCTCCCACCCGAGCGTCCCAGGGCTACGCAGCTCCACGTGGTTAACCAGCCAGCTTGTTGTATGAAAAAAGCTGCAGAGCACGTGAAGCCCTTTGAGCTGTACTAGCTCCTACTCAAGTTTCCTTTCCGAACCACACCTATAAGCAAGCACTTTCTATCATTAGCAGAGAAATTATGTCTTTGTAATGATTCACAGCCATTACTTACACTCCGATATCCATGCTGCACCTCAGTTAGGCCCATTTCTTGGCCTGTACGCTACTATGTATTTTCCACTAGGGTGTGTAAAACTCAGATGCTGACCGATAAATCTAGCTGGGTACCAAGAGGAACAGCTTACTGAAACCTGACCCAGCAAACACCGAAGTGATGGCGGAAGAAGAGCCAAAATAACATTACCCGTTGAATAGGTCTCCAGACCAACTGTTTACAATTAAATTTCCTACCCAAATTTTTACCTTTCGGGTCTGGCTCCTTGCATAGCTGTAGAGGCCACAACTAGATTTGCAACTGTTAAAAAGTGTACTACTTTTCCTGGGAGGGAAGGAGGATGCAAGCTCTACCTGCATCATCTGTAGGTTTGGTGATTTGAGACTGGAACGTGCTCTGTAAAAAGCTGCAGCTCAGACTCATCCGACTGCCAAGCCTACCAGCTAAATCGCCCCTGCTCTTATATGGAAAACGTGGAACTAGGAAAAAGGTACTTCTGCAGGGGCCAAAACAAGCAAAATTCAACAGTCCTTCAGGCACCCTGCTGGAGAAAGGGCCGCTGCGGGAGGGCTCGGTGGGACGGTGCCAGTGTCCGGCCGAACGGTTGACCAGCACGCTCTAGGTACCTCAGCTGTTGAACTTAACGGCTGTTACAGACACAACTGGGTTTTACTGTACGTACTTACTTAAGCTTTAAATTAGGTTTGATTCTGAGGTTGGTATTTCTTTTTCCTTGCAATCAAAAAGCCAATGAATGTTTTGAAAATCAATAATGAAGATTAAGTGATTTTCAGAGAGTAAGATAAGAATGATTTTCCGAGAATCAAACCAACCTCAAATTAAATGAATCCTTTTTGGTGACCCTTCAGAGCGGCCTTCCTTGGCATTTCAAGCACGTAAAGCTATCACACAGCTTAATTAACAGCAAAGTTCCTTGGTCCCTTTTGACTCTCATCAGCACACACTGACAAGCTTAAATTCACAGAGAAGTTGAAACTTGGCTTTTACAAGCCAGCAGTCGTATCCACCTAGGAAGTGCTGTTAGACAGAGTTTGTGGTTTAAGCTACGCATGCACAGAGCGCGGAGAGGATCCCACAGCATACTTCACTCTGAAAGGTTTTAGGAACGCAACACTTCACCGCTTTGCTGATATTGCGCATAGTTTAAAGCAATGTACAACGCAAACATAAAAAAAGGGGCAAAGAAAAGAGATGACATTCACAAGACCGGAAAAAGCTACAGGAACTCACCTAAATCAGTTACCTCTGCAACAGAAAGAGGAGAGGTTGGAAGAGTTAATGCGCACTCACTGCAGCAAGTAGTCATGCAAAAGTAAAATGGAAAACAGTATACTAATAGCACGAGCCCACGTCTTGAGGAACTTAAAAAGAACATTATGGTGAATATAAAAGTCTCGCTACATTACAAGCAAGATGTAGCCCAAAACGACCCATAACCACTAAAATCAGCTTTAGAAACCCACAGATTGATGTTTAATGGTCCTAGCAAACGAGTGGTGCCGATAAACCACTGCAGTTTAGCCAAAGCGAGGAATAAAAGTTTGAAGTAGAAAAGTGCAACACGACACTGCAATTTTTAGTCTGACGTTTCTAGGGTCTTCTAAATCAGAAGCAGTCGATGAATGAAGAAACAAAAATTCCCACGCAGCAGACTACCAGCAGCAGTGGGAGTCGCTGACCCTACCCAGTCAGACGGGCGGGAGCTCCCAGGAGATTCCCTCTCCTCCACACTGCCAACAAGCAGTGCACGTCAAGACCCTTTCCCAGGTATGAAAAGTCTAAAAACGTTTTCATGTTCTTATGTAAAGGAAAGGAAAAATAAAAATAAAAACAATTATTCTGTCGTTATAATTCCATTTTTCTACAAAACTCTAATACCTCAAAAGACTGCGTATTTAAAGCAGCACAGCAAACTCTGCAAATAGTTCATTAATTTAAAAGTGTTTTTTCCCCCCTATTTGTTTGAATTTTTTACAAAAAAAATCAACCATTTCAGAGATCTGGTACCCTCGTACGGCTACGAGAATGATCTCTCAGACTAGGTCCACCATTTCTGAAGTGTAATGTAGTATTAACAAAAAGTATGCCGCCATACTTCACACTGTACTTCAGGAAATCTGCATTGTGCAATATTAACAACACATTTTTACAAAACAGCAGGTATTACATCTAAAAATAAATCTGCTGTGATTCAGAAATGAAGTTATGATAACACCCTTTAAATACTGAGACTAAAAAAAGTCTCCGATCATTTAGTATGTTTTATGTAACAAGACTGAGTAGGATTATGTGGATCTTATTTAAGCGTATTACTTTTTTGGAGGTAAAACAGGCAGTAATTGCTCCATGGAAGTATCATAATCAAGTTCTTGCAGTAGCTTATCCACAGTAATGGTATATGCACACACTCAACCTCCTGCAGCTTTGCTCGTCTTTAAAATGAAAGGAGTTAAGCTAAGTCACATTACCTGCGGGCAAAGAGTGTGCAGAGATGATTACTGTGGGTGAGCTGACTTGTTAAGGCATCATAACTTGCTCATGAGTCTGATTCCTTCCCTGCTTGCCTTCTGCAACACTGTGGTATAAAAATATTTCCAACAGCTCAAGGTAATACATTTATTCCTCTAATAAGAGAGAGAGAGATTCTAGCTTAACTTTTGACTTGTATTTCTCATTTCATTTTTCTATTATTAGGAAAGCAGAAAAGAGCTCAAGTTGAAAAACCCAAGCGCCTCAAACAAATACTGGCTCATAAGACGCCCGGATTTCAGGCAAAGCATTGTGGTAGTATTAGCAGAAAAAAACAAAAAACATCTATTCACTGCTTTTGGGCAGCACGGGCTATTGCTCAATACAAGTTACCGTGTCAATTTAATTTAGAAATAACATATGCTGGAATAGGTAGGGTAGGGAAAAGGAGGAAATTGAGCAGATAAGAAACGACGACCAGAAACTTGTCCTTTTTTTTTTTTTTTTAAAACACAGTTAAAAGAAAAAAAAATTAAAGTCACGCACAGGCCTTTGTGGTCAAAGTGATCATTTCCAGAGGGTGACACTGTCAGTAGTTATCGGTTCCCTAGAGAAACTCAAGGGAGCTCTTTACTACTCCCTAATCACGCTATACCTACAATCACAGAACGACTTGATCACTGAGCAATACAAATTTGACCCAAATCTGGAGCGACCGCATGACTATTTCTCAAATCAGGCAGAGCACGCGGCACATTTTATGCTGGCTTTATAGTATGTTTAGGTATTGCTTTTCCTTCCACAGTAGGAAAAATTGCGGAAGTGTGATACATTAATTACAAAAAAAAACCCAAAAAACAAAAAAACACCCTGACTTGGAACCAGAATTTATACCAAATCAGTACTCTGTGTCACGCAGCACAGTACATTACAATGTTAGAAGCCATAAAGCCAAATTCATTTACCGTGGAAGCAGGGACTCAATTACAGCTGTTCTATAAACCGTTCTGCAGCTATTCTACTGCCATCAGAAATTCACGTTAACGGAAACAAGACAGATGCTAACTCCATGAGTAACCGCACTTGACTGACAACACCCCTGGCTGAAATTCAATCTGCCTTGCTCTCCTCTGTGGAAAACATGGGCTTACTGGGCTCTCTATTCCTGGAATACCAGGGGACAGAAGAGATGTGTAAAAAGCCACATGATCTTTATCATACAAGAGCTACATGTTGTGAAATTTCAAACAAGTGCAGGCAGTTTACAGAACAAAGCCGTTTTGAAACACCTGCTTTAGACTACTTGTTTTAACTGTGAATTAATTTTACCTTCTAACCAACCAAATGATATAGAAAACAGGAAGCTGGACATTTGAATCAGCGGTTAAAACTGCAGAAACGCTGCCAAACAAAACGACTAGCACGTAACAGACTTCCAAAGTAACGCTGCAATCAGAGACTTACTTAGCCCCTTCCAGCCAGGCTGCACATCTGGAGTGATACTATCAAGTTCTCGCTGAAATTCTTCTCTAGCTGTAGCCACAAGCTCATGATATTGAGCTACTATCTTAGCCTCAGATTGTGCTGCCTGAACCTACAACAAACAAACAAAAAAGGATTATGTTTATGTTTCAAGGCAACTAGCAAAGCCAGAGACATAAATAATTCAGGAGCAGGACCCGAGCGAGAGGTGTTATCCTCCAGCCCAACTAAAACAAACTTACTTGGAGAAAGACGACACTCCCTGATATCAAGGGTCTTGTATACAATAAGTATTTGCTGGAACTATCACAAGTCCATTCTCTCTGTCACGTGCACTGTAACTAGATAACCAAACTATAGCTGGGACAAGACCCAAAGAGTATCCTAAATTCAGTCTGCACCTTCACAGATGCCTAACTCTTTTCCCCTGCTACAGAACAATTTTTGCTAAACAGCTGGGCTCTAGGCTAACAGACTAACTACTTACCTTTTTCACTACATTGTCCAAGTCAACTATCATATGATGAAGATTTTCTTCTGCAGCAAGTATGTGAGGTTTTGCTCCTGCGATCTGAGACTTCTTGGCATTCTCAATGACACCTTTCGTCTTCTCTAACTCTTCTCTAAAAAGAGAAGCTGCCAGTTACAACTCATACATGTCTTACAACACAGCTCCAGACAAAAGTTTACCTCCTACTGCCTGCACTCACGAGACGACTCTACTGAGGTATCCCATCTACCAGCTCTGCGATTAGGATGCTGCAATCAAAACTTTTTTTTCCAAAGCCTGAAGCCTAAAAAGGTCATTGTCTCTGCTCTGTGTAAAATAACAAATTTAACTATATTCCAGTTATTTAACTATAACTGGAACTCAGGGCTTAGTCTGAGAGGACAGGTGAAAGGAAGTTTACTGAGAGTAATCAAGTTTTGAATTCTTTGACTGGGCATGGAAATGGTCACCAGCGTAGATTTGAGATTAGCTGTATTCTGCAAAGTCAAAACTAAGTTAGTATTAGAAAGCAGGCATTTCCATCCTGCAATATCAAGAAAATGTTCTCATATACTACAGATGGTTTACTCTTACGGAAGTGTTTGGGACATGGTGACTGGTGGAGAATAAAGGAAGATGGAGACAATTCATAGACCTCCAGAAAAACAGACTGTTTTTTTGGCAATTAAGAACCGTTTCCTCTAGCATAATTGGAAATCAAGGAAAAAGCGTTCCTTGTCCAAAACCCATTCAAACCAACTGAAAGATTTCCAGTGACCTCACTGGGGTAAGCCGCAAGCTTAAACTTCCCAACGCTATACGTAAGTAACGGGGAGATAAACAAGTTCTTAAAAAGAGGAACACGATTGGTTCAGACTCTTTGGTACACTAAGGACCCTAAGCACAGACACCAAAGAAGTACAAACTACAAGCTAAGGTATGTGACTACTTTTTTGATTTGGCCTGAACAGATCAGTTTTTTTATGTATATATGTATATATGTATATAGGTGACCCTAAGTACTTCCTAGAAACTCATCTAATTTCTGCCAGCCTTCACATAGGCGATGTTCCCTCACCCCTCGATAAGCCGTAACAACAAGTAACATACTTGGCTTTCAGGAGGGCATCAGCAGCTTCATCCACTGCTCTTCTCCGATCTTTCAACGCTTCCTCCAGAGTGCGCCACTGAGTTGATTTTTTCTCCCCAGCAGTCTAAAAAGCACAGATTTCCAATCAGGGTAATCACAACCACTAAAAAAAAAAAGTTATCCCCCCCCAAAAAAACCTGCAGAGATTCAGAAGTTCCTAAATTAATTTCATTTGAAAACTGAGCAACGTTCATTGATTTAACACCACCACAGGTAGAAGCTTTGAGACTGTTTTTTCCTCTCAACGTTATATTCTGTTTGATTCTTCCATTTTGTTCCACTTGAGCAAGAGTCATTTTTACACCCAGCGACCCTCACAGTTCTGCATAGGGCTATGGCATTTGGAGGGAAACCTCTCCATGTATATTAAGCTTAAAAACAATTTCAAAGTTTTACAGGATTTTAAGTGTTAAGCTTAAACATAAACTCTCACAAAGCTCTTTTGTTTTACTAACTGCAAGATTAGATGTTGAGTGCTTGTACAGTTTCTGCACGTGCCCCTGTTCATCTGATTAACCATTAGATTATATCATCTGCTCCAGAACCGAGAAGCAGCGGTTCTACGCAAACGCAGATGTTGGAGCACCAGAAGAAGCTCCGACAATTCATATACCCCATAGTCATCTACAGACATTGCAAACATATTCCAGACTAAGGAGAGAACAATCCAACAGGAAGACTTTGGCGAAGGGAATGGTTTAACAGAGTTATCATGGTAGACAGTATGGCACCCTAATTATAATTAGATAAAAACAGGGTCAGAAGTTAAAATAAAATGAATCATTAAATTGTCAAGACTATCAGCATATAACTTGGATTTCCCTACTTGCAAAATGGGAATAAAGCAGCTGGGGAAAAACAAGAAAAGTCAAGAGCGTGAACGTAGTATTAAACTACACAGGTGGAAAGATTAAAACTGTGATGAACAGATACTGCAAGAAAAGCTTCCAATTTTATCTTTAATAGTAAGATGAAAAGGTTTGCTGAACACAATGTAAAAAAAAAAAAAAAAAAAAATTGTTCCCATTTGTCCAGTTTACCTCAGAATTGTCCATCGCCTCCTTGAGTATTTGTGCGTGGGCATTCACAGCTTGCACAGCGGATTCCTGCGCAGTAATTGCCTGGAGGGTTATACGAGCTGTACTGCTTAGGGCTCCTTCTAAAGTTGCTGCAAGGGCTGGAAAAATACACTGAATTAAACTATAAGGAAAAGAAAAGAGTCTTACAGTCAGTGAAATGACACATTACGTCCTCCACATTCCCTCAATTGTCTCCTTACATTATTTTCTGTGACACAAAAGACGTGGTGAGTTTGGGAACTATGCCGCAGCCTACCGAAGAAGAAAGGTCATCAGAACATGCTCCTTTTTAAGAAAAGGAGTAATAAGCCATAAGCCTGCACTTACAGTTGTTCACTCTGTAAATAAGTTATAATTATTAAATAAATATTCAGTCAATAAAGGCATTCAGTGGAAGACCTTTATCATACTTTTGGAAGGAGGTGTGTTTAATACAATAAGTATTTTCCATCTTCACTTGTTAAAATGGTTACTAAGAGAAAGTAAGTGTATATTCCTATCTTCCACAAGGAAATACAGAGTTTTTCTTCCCAGCTGCAAAAAGCAGTGGAAGCAACTATCTATTCCTGTTGGTATGTAAGCACAAATGACCTACCAATTATTCAAGAAAGATCCGAAGCAGAACAGTTAATCAAAGTTACCAGCTACTGGAGCCAAACATTTATTTCCAACCAGTAGGCCAAGTAGATCTACCTTCCCAGTAAATATTCCTTTGGGTTTTTTTTCCAGCATAACACCTTAACTTCTTCCCTTGCAACAAAGGCCTTGTAAGAAGCAGAGAGCTATTGCCAAAAGCTCTTGTTTCTATTAGTGTAGCTGGGGCTCTTCTAAACCAGACAAAGCCCTGGAACAGTAACCAGCGGCAGCAGACTACGACAAGAATGTCTACAGGGAGCTAAACGTGGCTCTGAGCCCATGAAGTCCAGGCTTGTATACCGTTCCCGCCGCTCACGTGCAACAACGCGCCCAGACGCAGGCCGCGGCTGAGGTCCAAAGCACCCAGAGAAGTCCGAGCATGGCCAGCACGTTTGCCAAGATCAAAAATTCACTTGCACAGGGTGTGGGCAGGCCAGACGAGACCCAGCTTGCTACTAGCATCTCTTCCAACATCAGCTCTTTCCAAACACAACAAGAATAAAATAAAAAGGTTATAGCCCTCAAGGCAGGCTAAAGCACATCCAGTTCTTCAGTCTGGTTAAATCCCCTTTCAAGCTTGTTCTACGTGATCAGTAATAAACTTTCACTTACTTTAAACACAGTAAGGAGCGTTACAATTTTTTTCTGAAATAGCTGTTCAGCATCCAGGCAACCAATGCCTCTATCCTACCCCGCACCAGAGACTCCTTCCCTCGCTGCAGGTCTGCAGAGCCATCGCAGGCAGCCATACTCGCATCCCCCCAAGTCAGAACTAGCTCTTCAACATCCCTTCGCTTCTCCAAGAGGCCGGTCTCCCTCTCATCCCCATCAAGGCTGGCTAAGGAGAGCATGCAAGCATGCTAGCATTACCAGGCAACCTGCAGCCTCGGCTGGGTTTGGTGTCAGAAGAGAAGTCTCAAGGTAGCTGGCCACAGATCTGCCCAGGCGTACTAGACGGCAAAACACTATCTACCAAAAACACTTCCCTACTTCTCTGGCTGCCCCTGAAGCCAATCAGGAAATGACCTAAAACTCCCAATTTAAAGAATCTTGCTGCAGCAAAACCAAACAACAGCCCAGAAGTATTTAAAAACTAATAAGCCAAATAGGAGAAAAAACAAAACAAAATTTATTGTCTTGAGCAAGACGCGCAAGAAGTACCTAAGCAGGATACAGGAAAAGCCAGACAACCTCTCAGTAGCGTGGCCGCTCCAAGGGCGCTTGGATTAAAAGGTCTGTTCAAGTTAAAACCTGAGCAAGGAATAGCCACAGTGCCCAATGTAAAACCTCTAAGTAACTCTTCAGTGTCTTGACATAGTGCTGCTGAATTACCACAGAACAAGTCTAGGCAGCAGCATCCGGTAGCAGGGGATGGCAAACTGAACGTGAGTCAACAGCAACAAAGCCTAACTGTGAACTGGACTGCACCAACAGCAGCATACCCAACAGCTTAAGGGAAGGAATTATTCCCCTCTAACTGGCACTCCTGTGGACCACATCTGGAATATCGTGTCTCGTTTTGAGACCCCCCCCACCCCCCCAGAATAAGAAAGGTATCAACACACTGGGCAGACAGCAACGGATGGCCGCTAAGAAGCTCGAGTACAACGCATTCTGCCAACACAGCACAGGTAAAACAGAGGTACAAAGCAAGTCAGAATCTAAAGCCAAGATAGTCTCGCAATTTTTTTTTGTTGCATACAACGCACGCATACACAAAGTAAGGCAACAGCCATTTAAGGGTACTGACTTACCCGATATCTTCTCTTGTTCCTCTTTGTCTTGCTGGGCAAGCCGGGCTGCAACTTCCTCTGGTGACCGTTCTTTTATGGCATGGGAATCTTCATGTTCTTTAGCTATTCAGGAGTAACGAGAGTGAAAGCGGTTTAGTGGACGGTCTGAATTAGTACAGGGATTACTCGTAGGGAAGTAACTTTCCAGTCACAATTGATGTTCACGGTTAGTATTGCTTCATAAACCTGACTCCCACATAAAGCCATCCTGGAACTACCTCAAGCTTTTTTAAACCCAGAATTCCAAAGGCTAGTCTCAAAGCTGTTTAAAATTAAAGACAGTTGTGTGGCTACCTCATATGAACCTGTAAATTTTATGCTCTCTAGTTACAAAAATATACAAAAGTCAGAAGTGAAAGGTAAAGCAAGCAGTGAAAAACAGTTATGGGTCCAAGTTTAGACCTTAAGTGAATATCCACTCACATTTTTTTCAGCGCTCCTTTGGCATGCTTAGAGAGTTCAGCCAAAGTAAAGAAATATTAGGGAAAAGGCTACAGCGAATCAAGATTATATTCCACTCCCTAGCCTAAGGCCATTTAGAACACTTTCGCTCCCCAACGCAGAGGGTAAACAGTGAGCTAAGCGAAGCTCTGAAGATCAACAGCAAGTGTGCAGACAAACTGAGGAGACAACCCAGATGCCTCAGCTCCCAGACTCACGCTGCAACAAAAAACACCAGGAAACCTTGTAATGCTGATGCCAACTCTGAAGAATGCATTCACTCACTGTTGGCATACCTTTTTTGAAACCTGGTAATACGTAAAGAAATGAATCTTATCTGAAAGAAACTATCAGAGAGAAATCAGTGTTTCTTATACAGTGTTAAATATTAAGTACAGTTCCTTCCCTTAGCCCTGAACAGACAAGCATTTCTGAATCAAAAAAGACACAAAGAGTGGAGGCAGAGCGGACTGTACAATTTCCTATTCCGCGCAAGAAAAAAAGGCGGGCTTTCTTCTCGAGTTCACACCTACACCTGTTCTAGGTATCAATCTCAGCGTCTTAGCATGCTAAAGGTCTCATCAGCAGACCATGCGCTCTTCCTTCTGCAAAAGGCACAGAGGGTCACACCTTTAAAACCTGACAAATATCAACACACAAAGTTATGCACTTGCGGTAACAAGTTTTCGGTTTGCTTCATGGTGTTCACGCATATGATCTTTTTTTTACCTTCTTCAGTCTGCATCCCTGGAGCTGGCACTGACACAGCTTCACCTGTTGCAGAGATGACCTGAGCTGCAGTTGTGCCTGCTGTTAAGTATAGTTATGGAACAAAACCAGTTAGTATATGCATGCTATAATGTAAATATAGGGATGTACAGGCTTCTAAACTTTTTTCCTCTATAGAAACGTACTATTTGGATACTCATATCACTACTTCCAGGAAAAAGAGAACTGCACTCCCCTCTATGGTACAAACATCTTTTAATAAAGTGAAGATCATAGGCAGCAACCAGGTAGTACTTCCACACACAAAACTTCACTGGACATGACAAATGAAGGAAAAGGATGACAGCTGCTCCTCTCTAAACCAATTCCATTTCATCTGGCTTAAAAGTAGTTTCGCAATTATCCCAAATTAAGCTTCTTTCATTTGTTTAAAAAGAAGAGGCAAATCCCCTCAGAGCCCACCACCCAAAGGGCTCTTCCTGCTGAGTCCTGTCTGTAAACCATGAAGGACAGTTGTTGTTTATATTTGATTCCAAAGTGTTCTAGAAGGTAAATGAAATTCCTGAAAACCAACCCAAAAATAAAGCTAAAGTCATTTTAGGCAAGTTTTCTTACGACTAGAATAGAAAATAACATTATATCTAAGAAATTATATTCATCTTCAACCACTCCGTAAGACTACTTTAACCTACTGTGAAGGTATGATATAGGACAACATCAGCTGTTTTGTTTTGCTCTACATGACACTCTGTAAAGTTACCTTCCTTTTCTTCTGACGAAGCAGCAGCTTCCGTTTTGCTCTTTTCGGATTTGGTAACGGGCTGTTTGGATTCTTTCATTACTTCTGCTACAGATGAGATCTTCAGCGGGCCTTGCTGTATCTTGAAGATCAAAATAAGAAATATTATCAGTTTTCTAAACAGCCTGTGTCTCACTGAGTCCATTACAATGGAAAAGAACATTTGCGTGTCCAGACGACTGCATCACAAATCTAAAACTTTGAGGTACATATGAAAACAGTAACAAGGCCATATAGTTTCTTGCTCTGATTTTTAATTTAGAGAGAATCTGTACAATTTTCAGCTCTCTTGAACCGAACGTACAAGTAGCAGCAGTGTTCAGTACAAACACAAGTTCATTAAGGGATGCATAAAAAGCAAATAATTTCATGCCCCAAACATTACAAACACTTCTAGGTGTTTTGAAACACTACAGAAAATACAGATAATGCAGAAACTAACTATAAAGATCACCTCCACACGAAGGTCTGAAACAGCTCCAGGAAGCATATTTTAACCACCTCCCCTTGGACATTATTTAGTCCATTTAAGCATATCTTAAATTAATTCGGTCTACACTTTTCCTCTTCATTTCATACCCTTCAAGTATTATCCTCAAAACAAGTTAGGCCTTCATTCTTCCCAACCCAACTTTAGTTTTTCAGCTAACTGCTCCAACAGCTTGTTCCCTCAGTCATAATTTTTTGTCCACCAACAATTACGGGAGTCTCTCCCACCCACCCACTCCCTAGATAATGCTTTTTCAAATTGTGGTTAGGAAGAAAAAAAAACAAGAATTGTTTTAAAGATAAATGACTGCAAAATTAAAGATGTGCTTTTAAAAAAAATATATACACAAATGTTTTATCTGGATATTGTTGAACAGAAGATCCTACAGGCATGGAATGAGTTTGACAGGCATAGAAGAATCAGCTTTGCGCGGCTTCACCGATTTCCCTTTGAAAGGGCTCAGATGCCAGCGTGCAGGCAGAAGAACACTTACTCAAGGGTGGTGTATTGCAAGGTCTTATGATATTAATCTTTTTCTAGCCAGCATAGGAAGCAAGGTAATAACAAAAGCATTTAGGTTAGAGCCATAACTGGGCAGATGACAATTTTGTTGTCTGACCGCTGCGTTTGTCACAAAAGTTACTGAGCTTCCTCGGTGGCCAGGAGGTGTTAAGAACTGGGGTGATCACAAGGGAACCGTAGCTGAATGCAGGCGAGACGCAGTCTGGGCTAACCAGCACACCATATTCTCCCGTTCCATTCAGCACTGCTTTTTTACACTCAAATTAAAAATATTTTGGTCGTCCTGGAGGTCAAACAGCTTCTGAAAGCTCAGCACAGGCACGGGCAGAGTAGCTTTTCAGTTTTCTTGTTTTACCAGGAAGCATCTTCTTTTAGATGAAGTAGCAGAGAAATTTCTAGATTCAGTTCTCAGTGTTGGCCTGAAAGCAGCACCTGGTTCATAGGAGATTCCTCCTTTCTGCAGGGTCACGTCACCAAGCTTTCAAAGTATGATGCTTAGGCATCGCTTTGTACCGTTCACAGCTTTATTGATTCAAAAAGTTCTCAGCTCTCTTTAAAACAAATTCAGCTTCATCTCACCACGCCACTAAGTAAACTAAACCTCGAGCCCTAGTGAAATGGTTAAACTCCACTATTTCGCCTACCCCCTTTTGCCTAGATTATTTAGGAGTATAAGCACACCAGCTATTCAGTTACAACCTTACTGGATTAT